>NC_140955.1:106917586-107337586 GCF_014529385.1 Adiantum capillus-veneris | reverse complement strand
GTGTGTGTGTGTGTGTGTGAGAGAGAGAGAGAGAGAGAGAGAGAGCGAGAAAGAGAGAGATTTCAGTCCAAAATCCACACTCTATCTTAAATGATCGAAAAAAGAATGTCCTTGAGATTCCTTCCATCCTTTTCCATCACTCCTTAGTGAGCCACTACGACGGACAATGCAACATAGGTGTTTGCAGACACTCATACCATTTGCATTACACAGGAAGTCTACTTGATTGAGGTACAAAGACTATGTCTGCTAGTCAAGAACAATGGAATGGCCTATCCACAGTAACTAATGAGCCAACAAAAAAAAAAACCAACCAAGTCCAATATGCAAACTAATTAGATTGGGTGTTTTGATGAGCAAACGAGCTCATAATGCAACGAATGAAAGGGGAGTGATACACTACTCTAATACAACATGTTAGACTTAAAAAATTGTTAAAGCATGTTTAGGTGGTACGAAAAAGGAGTGTCTTGGACACCTATTTGGGAGGAGAGAGAGGGGTGTGGGTTTAGGGATTTCAAATGTTATAAGTAAAAGTAAGTATCAAATCCTTTTGGCAGAGAGTGAGAGAGAGAGAGAGGGGGGGAATAAGGCATGTTTAAAATTTCCAAAGTCATTTAAAAGTACAGACAAATTTATAATTAAGGAAAATTGCCTTCCTATTAAATGCTATTGCACATCCTCTGGACTCTGCAACACTCTCTCTCTCTCTCTCTCTCTCTCTCTCTCTCTCTCTCTCTCTCTCTCTTCATAGCCTTTTCTTTCGTGCTCAAAGCGGTTCATGTCCAAATCCGTCCTACCTTATTGTTTGCTTCCGGGCTCAAAGTTGTGCATATCTTCCGGCTTTCGAGCTCAAAGTGATGTCTATCTCTCTCCCCCATAGCCTCTGTAATGGAAATGGTCTATGAACTTTGAGAATAGCGGAATTAAGAGAATTAGAGTGAGCATTTTTGTGAGATTACTTTGAGAACATAGAGGGTGAACCTTAATTGATGGTAGCAACATAAACATAGTACTTAACTAACTTGGCATGTACAATACTTTTGCAAGAGAGAGAGTATTAGAGAACATGACAATAGTTGAGGACCGGATTTACTTGGAGCCGGTCCCCCCTCCAAGAAGGCGTTTGTATTATAGATTCTCCCATCAAGAGATACTTGGTACAACACAATCTTTGTGTTCCTTGTGACCTTGGTGATGCTATGAAGATGGAAAGCTTCATACTTCACGAGCATAACATAAACTTTGCAAAAAGCATTAACTATCCCAAGCCTCAGTCCCAAGGCCCTTTGAAGGTGGAGAGAGCTAGCACGGAATGAGGGTAGGAAAGAGGAATAAGAATCATCCATAGCAGAAAGAAATAGCTCCTTATTTATCATCACTCTTTCTGCTTAGCATAGCATAATAGCATATTAATGAAGGTGAAGAAGATGGCAAGCTTAAGTATTGAAGCATGGCTTTTGGTTGGATTTACATTCCATAGCCAAGATTGTTAGTGTAGGCTCTCAACTTCTCCACAAGCTTGGAGAAGGAGATGGAGCTCTTGCACTTTTCACTTCACACAATGAGAGAGAGTGTCTGTGTGTGTGGGAGAGTATACCCCCTCTCATGCTTGGGCCACCCCTCACACTCTCTCTCTCTCTCTCTCTCTCTCTCTCTCTCTCTCCCTCTGTCTCTCTTGTATTATTAAATTACATCTTTTGAACATGTGTACTCTTTTTACTCTTTGAGAGAAAGCACTTAATTGTTTATTTTTATGCATCTAAATTCTCATTGAGCCCCTTTAACACTAGGTTGGTAATGAGACACTTTTATGTCCTGGGACACTTTTATGTTCTATTAAGTGACCATTTTCCTTGAATAATGTCAAGAGTTTCAAAATGGATTTTGAGGTGCTATCTGTCTAGAAAGTTGTCTTATGAGCTGAAAAAAACTCGACATTTTTTTGGAATATCAATTCCATCTTTAACCTTGTCCTTGCACAACATTTCACAACCTAAACTTTGTGAAAAAACGGGTCCTATTTTTGGCTTTTTTCAACTTTTTGCAACTATACCACTCTAGAATTCATGTTTGTGAGGTCTATAATGCTAGAGAACTATTTTTCGTAGTCCTCAACATGTTCTGATGCTTCTAGGGAGAAATAAATGTTAAAGTTGTACGTTATGACCAAATTACAAAAATTGTCAAATCCTGTTTTTTAGCCAATTTTAGCTCTTCTATGATTTTTTTGGTGGCTTTCATGATATCCAAATGTAGTTTTGATTTTCTATGTTGCATATTGTAACATAAAGCTAATATTCCTTGAGTTTTGGGGCACCTAATACCCTATTTTGCATAGTAGACAACGATGGTTGATTTTTTCAATTATAGAAGAAAACAAAACATTCTAGTATATCAAGTATAGCTTTTTCAATATTGTTAGTTTCTTGTGACAACTACATGCATTTTGTAGGTAGTAACCATATCTAGTCATAAGGACTAGATATTGAATAGTTTCTATGGGATTCTACAACTCATAATGTTGAACCCATTTTTTTCATGTTTGTTGTATTTAGCACTTCATCTTTGTCCCCAAGATTCCCCTTGGTAAGAGATTTATTATTCTTTTGATATGCTCCATGGCTCTTTATGAACCTAAAGGACAATAGGGAACTAAGAAAACATGCATACATTCTTTGTATTGAGTGTGGCTATAGAAACTTTGATAATAGGTTTGCAGAATGGTAAAAATTCAACTTTTTTGTACCTATTTCTTTTGTCAAAACAAAAAATAGTGAGTGAGAAGCAATCATATATTCTGATCACCAACCCATTGAAGTTAACTAGGGAATTTATCTCATGTCCTACAAAAATCCCTAATCTTATTTTTATGCAACAAAACGTAAGAAATGACTGTTTTGATGAAAATGTATTGGTCCATCAACTTTGGAGTCTTGGTGTGACCAAAAGATGATAAATTTTACAAGTTTCTTATTTTTTCCATGTGTAGTAGGCCTTGAACTATAACCTCATGAAAGGATTTTACAAAATGAGTGGATCTACTATGGTTTTGGAGGTTTTTTTCAAAACCCTGAAAGGACACTTTTATGTCATGTTAGGTTACCAACCTAGTGTTAAAAGCCTATCCAATAGGATTCAAGCACACCATGAGGGCCACATGTGGAGGATCTTGACATGTACTGTTTTTTATGCCTTTTAAGATATCATGTTTGAATTGAACACTTCAAGCACCTAGTCAATTCATCATGGAAACCGTTGATGTCTCTTGAGAGTTTATGCTTGAATTGAACACTTCGAGCCTTAGTCATTTAAGCATGAGAAGCACCTCAAGCTTGGGCAAGGTTCCCACAAACACTTTCAGCACTTTAGTTAGCAAGCACGACAAGCACCTCATGCTTGGGTAGGATTCCCACCTCAAGGTCAGTCCTAGCTTGCCTAAGGTCAAAGGACTTTTTAACACTAACTTTTGGAGGTCTTTAATGAAGCTAACCCTAAGGTCTTTTAAGCTCCATTAGATGCATGTAGCTCTTTGATAGACTACTCCTATTGAGGTAAATTTAGAAGTACTTATTGGACATTGCTCTTTGGTAAACCGTCTCCTTTTGAGATGCAATTATTTCTCCTTTTGATCCCCTGTTGAGATAGGTCTAGAAGCACACATCTATATCCTAACTCTTGTTACCCTTTTATATTCCCATATTAAATTATCAATTTAATAGAGAAATCATTTGGTAATGTTAGATATTATATTTTATGACATTACCTCTCTCTTGAAATCATATTCATCCTCAACTATGAGGTAGAGAAGATAAAGCCTAGTCATTACTCCATGTTTCTTAGCAGGTAGAGGATCCCTTTTTACCCTACGACATCATTCCAGAATAGATGACTAATCCATTTGCTGCTCGGGAGACTTAGCTTTTGCAATCATATCTGCTCTTTACTCCATGTCACACTTCCAAAGTAGAGTGACAAGTTATACTTAGTGTTTGGGAGATGTCGTCAGCACAAACATGATCCTAAGCATGCATACTTCTTAAATTTTGTGCACAATAAAAGAAAGAGAATGAGTCTTATAAGACAAAAACATTGTTCATTTAAAATGCATTTTCATTTGCTTACTCTAGTGTAGCATTGTAAGCATTGACAAGGTTCATATTATCGTGAAGCTAGGTTCCTTGCATCCCTCTAGCATCTTTAAAAGGATAATCCTTAAACTTAATAAGATATCGTCGGATAATCTTATCATTACTTAATACCTTCTCTTCATGTCATAGGATGGACTCAAATTGAAGTATTTGTGCATGAGCCAATGGTTGGGCAACTTTAATTGATAAGCCATCTCATTGATTGGCTTAAGATTTAAAAAGGACAATAGTATCTTTTTGCTAGTTGTTTAGCATAATACTCTTGGTGGCCCGTAGGATTCTTGCTCGTAGTATGCCTTAGATGAGCCTTGAGAAACTTAAACAAGACCCAATCATTTCCCTTAAAGGCTAAGGCTCTTCTGTGCTTATTAGCAGTAACCCTTTTTGCCTTTTGTGTGAGATGGATATAATCTTTTCAATGTTTGGAAAATATTCTTGTAAGTCTTGGCTATATTCATCAGCAACGAAGGTTCAAATGGAAATGGCCTATGAACTTTGAGAATAGCGGAATTAAGAGAATTAAAGTGAGTATTTTTGTGAGATCACTTTGAGAACATAGAGGGTGAACTTAATTGATGGTAGCAGCATGAACATATTACTGAAGTAACTTGGCATGAACAATAATTTTACGAGAGAGAGAGAGAGAGAGAGTATTAGAGAACATGACAATAGTTGAAGATCGGATTTACTTGGAGTTGGTTTCCGTTTGTATTATAGATTCTCCTACTAAGAGAGACTTGGTACAATACAATCTTTGTGTTCCTTGTGACCTTGGTGATGCTATGAAGATGGAAAGATTCATGCATCACGAGCATAACATAAACTTTCAAAAAAGCATTAACTATCCCAAACCTCAGTCCCAAGACCTCAAACACCTTCAAAGGTGGAGAGAGCTAGCGGGGAATGAGGGTAGGGAAGAGGAAGAATAATCATCCATAGGAGAAAGAAATAGTTCCTCACTTATTATCACTCTTCTTACTTAGCATATCATAATAACATAGCAATGAAGATGATGAAGATGTCAAGCTTAAGCATTGAAGCATGGCTCTTGGTTGGATTTGCATTCCATACCCAAGATTGTTGGTGTAGGCTCTCCACTTCTCAACAAGCTTGAAGAAGGAGATGGAGCTCTTGCACTTTGCACTCCACACAATGAGAGAATGTGTGTGTGTGTGTGTGGAGGGGGGGGGGGGGGGGGGGGGGGGGGGGGGGGGGGGGTATACCCCCCTCTCATGCTTGATCCACACCTCTCTCTCTCTCTCTCTCTCTCTCTCTCTCTCTCTCTCTCTCTCTCTCTCTCTCTCTCTCTTGCTTGTATTATTTAATTATTTCATTTGGACATGTGTCCTCTTTTTCCTCTTTGAGAGAAAGAACTTAATTATTTATTTTATGCATCTATCCAATAGGATTCAAGCACGATATGAGGGCCACATGTGGAGGATCATTTGAACATGTGTCTTTATGCTTCTTAAGTCATTTGGTTTGAATTGAATACTTCAGAAGACACTTAGTCAATCGAGCATGGAAACCATTGATGCCTCTTGAGACTTTATCTTTGAATTGAACACTTCAAAAACCTTAGTCATTTTAAGCATAAAAATCTCCTCAAGATTTAGGCAAAGTCCCCACAAACACTTTAAGCACTTCAGTTAGCAAGCCAACAAGCATCTCATGCTTGGGTAGGATTCCCACCTTAAGTCAGGCCCTAGCTTGCCTAAGGTCAAAGGACTTTTTAACACTGACTTTTGGAGGTCTTGGATGAAGCTAACCCTAAGGTCATTTAAGATCCATTAGATGCATGTTGCTCTTTGATAGACTACCTCTTTTTGGACCCCTTTTGATATGTAACCATCTCTTGTCTTGGTCCCTTGCTCAGGTAAATCTAGAAGTACTTATCGCACATTTCTCTTTGGTAGACCGTCTCCTTTTGGACCCCTGTTGAGATGCAAACATTTCTCCTTTTGGTCCCCTATTGAGATAGGTTTAGAAGCACATATCTATATCCTAACTCTTATTCCCCATTTATCTTTCCATATTAAATGATCATTTTAATATGAGAAAATCATTTGGTAAAGTTAGATATTATATTTTATGTCATTACCTCTCTCTTGAAATCATAGTCGTCGTTAACTATGAGGTAGAGAAGATAAAGCCTAGTCATTAGTCCATGCTTCTTAGAAGGTAGAGGATCCCTTTTTACCCTACGACATCATTCCAAAATGGGTGACTAATCCATTTGGTGCTCAGGAGACTTAGCTGCAGCAAGCATGTCTGCTCTTTAGTCCATATCGTACTTCCAAAGTAGAGTGACAAGTTCTACTTGGTGTTTTTCTTAAAGGCTAAGGCTCTTCTATGCTTATTAGTAGCAGCCCTTCTTGCCTTTGCTTTGAGATAGATATATCCTCTTTAATCTTTGGAAAAGATTCTTGTTCATCTCAACTATATTCATCACAGTAGTGAAGATCTTCCCATGTATTTTAAGTAGTAAGGGACTTTTGTATCTTCCTTCTTTAACCTCAAAAGGTGCTTTGTCCATAGAAGTATGTACAATGTCATTGTATGCATACTCTATAGGAGCTAGTTACTTCTCTCATTGAGATCATTGATCTACTTCCATGACATAGGCTTTTAGTAGATTCACCAAAGAAAAATTTAATCTACTTCCTAGATTCTCAAAGAGACCCTTCTAGAAATTACTAGTCATTCTAGGATCTTTGTCTGACACTATGGATGTTGGCAAGCCATGATACTTGAAATTTGAGATGTAAAGAGGGTTGTCGTTTGATGTGCCTTAATAGTCTTTTTGACAGGCATAGAATGTGTTTTCTTGCTAAGCTTATCGCCTAAAACGATCCAAGTTGCTTCCCTCGATCACATTTCAATTTTTGGTATACCACATATTTTGAAACATATTCTTGTATGTTTATTTTTCATGGTAGACCAATAAAAATTGTAAGGTCTCTAACCCCGACCAAAAAGAGCACCATTGTACCATGAAAAGATCATAATGGAAAAAGTTACTATTTTTAGCAGTTTTCCGAATTCTGTCAGTGCCATGATGTTTAAATTTTTTTTGAGCTTCGAGATGTGAATTAAAATCATTTTTGTAAAAAAAATCCAAAAATAGTAAGTTTTTGGTCACCTGACTCGTCCAGTTTTGATCGTCTTGAAAAACTGCACCCGTACGTCCAATTTGAAAAAATGCATTTTCGGACCCAGGGACTGCTAAATATGGCAGGTAATCGGGCTAGTACGCCTTAGTTAGAGCTTAGTATAGCAATTTACGGCATCAAATTCCGACTCGTATGGGCCGTTTTAGCCTAAAACCAATTTTTCCTAAAGATGTGCGGGGAGGCATCGAGGCTTGAGGCTGTGTGGGAATAGGTTCCAGGCCACTCAGAGCCAGATTTAGCAGCTAGGGGACGCCCTCTTGTCTTGTGGGAGTTGTGGGAGAGTTTCCAAGCTTGAGGGTGAGTGTGAGAGCCAGTTAGACTAGCTAACTGGACACTTGGTAGGTAGGAAACTAGACTTGCCATGCATTAATTGAGTGCTCATTCAAATGCAAATAGCAACTCACGTCGATTTTCAGATTGGAGTAGTCTATTTAAGAGTGTGCTCACACACACACACACACACACACACACACACACACACACCTTGGGAAGGTGCTGCTGGCACACAGTTTTTGGAGGAGAAGCAAAGGAGGGAAGTGCTGCCGGATTCTCATCTTGATAACTCATTTGGATCAGAAAATTGAGAGGATTTCAGCCCTTAATCAGGGTAATCATGATTTAATTTATGCTCTTCTGTAATCCTCTTCATCATTCTCTCAATTCCTCATCTACTATGCTTAATCCTAGCTATAATTCCCAATAGCTGTTCTCTAATTCCACATATCTATATTCCATTACATAATCATCATCCAATAGCTAATTATGCAGCCATTCATCACTCTTAATCAATGATTAATACATGATTAGAAGAGATTTCTCTCTCTAGGCAGTATAGTAATTAATTGTCAAGCCGGTAATGATGTAGATTTGATGAAATTCATTCTTTTACCACACAATATTGGTGTAGCTAAGTTAGATTCAATTTTCTCATACATTAATATGTGATTAAGGTAAAATTAATCCATCATTACGCCACTAAGAAGAGAATTTTCTCTTACCTATTCATGCGGTAATTTTGCATCTTTCTAATTGCTTTAGGAAAGTGTTTGAGCTTGCTTAATTCATCTCTCTTGTAATTTAATTAGTAAAATTATGAAATTCTTAATCATCTAAGCCAAGTGATTAACTTTAGAGCCGGTTCCCATAGGACAAGTAAAGTATTATCCCTAAAATTACTATGTCTCGAAGGAAAAATCCAACCCTCTTGTATAAGGGGGATTGTTCAATGATTCTAATCTATCATTTGGATTGTTATGATGCTCTCGGACATTAGCTCTTTTCCCCAAGTTTAGCATTTAAAGTAGTGAGTATAAAATGGCCCCAGTTAAGAGAACTCGCTTCGGTGGTTCCCACGACCATGAGGTGGGAACGAGCAATGTGATTGGAAAAGGAAAAGCTCCCATGGACGAACAAGCGCCGGCCATCTCATGGGCCATTGACGAAGAAATGGAAGAGATAGGTCACAATCTTATTCAAGTTGTTTAATTTAACATTGCACGCGTTTAGCTAGAAAAGAATATATCCCCAAACATGTTGGAAAAATCCGACGGAAACCTCGGCATTTGAATTCAATTTTTATATTAAAGTCTAAAGTAGGAAAGAATGGTTGACGGATATACTATTTGCAATAGGAAAGAGGAAAAATTTAGCTCGACATGTTCATTCTATTTCCAATGTTGACTTAGTCATGATCCCCCTACTGATCACAGAGGGCGGCTCGCGACAATCTCACAGTAGCTAGAGTTACTAGCTTAGGGACTTTACCCACGACTTGCTTTCTATGCGGTGGAAACCCACGTCTTGCTTTCTATGCGGTGGGAATGTCCATTTCGTGCTTTCTATGCGGTGGACATACCTAGTTGTATGGGCAGCTAGGCGACAACGGGAGGAGTAAACTCTCGCTGGAGGGGGGATGTTGTACCTCCAGAACATTGGAATTTTAATGAATAAGTTTTGAGAATTTTTTTACTAGAGTTATTGTCTTGGTGCCACTTTGCAATACTGGTTGAAGGGCTGTCTTAATGAACATTGTGAATCGGAACCTAATCAAGGAACTTATATGTTGAACAACCATTGTGGTAGTAATTAGGTAACAAAGGAAGTGTGAGTATGGGGTGGAAAATGGGGGCTTGGCTCGGGTTGCCAATGCCTATGAGAAGGGTGGTCCCGATTGGTCAGGAACTCTCCGTCCCCATAGTACTATAAATTGACGCTAGTATTACTCATTGCCCCAAGAGCGGCGAAGTCTCAAGTGTAGGTGCCTCTGAAAGCTATGGGGAAAAAGGCACTTGAGACTTCTCTCCTCTTGGAAAGTGGGTTTTAGGACCGATAATTGATTAGACATGCTTCCCCTGCGGGGTAGAACTAGATCTCGATGCTAGTAAGCTCGAACTCGACTCACTTTGTGATGAGAGATCGTCCGCTAGATAAACCCTAAACCACTTTGTTTGCTTCTGTTGTAGATCTAGTGGCCACCAGGTTTACCATCAGATCCGTCGTTTGAGACGACGGGGTGGGGACCTCAGAAAAATACATTTCTACTCCTCGAAAGGTAGATTATAGAATCCTTCTTTGCCCCACATAATGAGAAGCATGGAATTCATACTTGACTTTCTTATTGTATGGGTGAGTCACACATAGCCTATTGCCGTTTGGAAGATAACCATCCTCCAAGGTGAACATCCCCCCCCTCTCCAATGTAAAGGTTGTAGTTATGTACTTAAAGTATCGGTCAATAGCATACTCATCTATAAAAAAAATATAGATCATTGCGAGCTGCTATAGACACCACATTTACCCTTGGCTGTTTTGAAAGTGCATTGACCACTTGATTGTGCTTGCCAACAATATGAGAAATATGAAATTTAAATTGAAAAAGAAAATTTGTCCACCTCATTTGTTTGTCGAAAATCTTGGTTTGCATCATGAAGTTCTTGAGGCTTTGTGATCCATTCATGGGATGAATGGAGCCCCCAAGAGATAGTGCTTCCATGTGTCTAGGGCATGTAGAATAGCTAAAAGTTATTTTTTGTATATTCCCAAGGCCTGTTTATTAGTATTGAGCCTTTGCCTCTCATCTGATATGGAATGGCATGCCCTTCTTGAAGCAACGCTCCTCCAAGGAAATCACCACAAGCATCACATTGGACCTCAAATAGCTTTGAGAGATCCGGAAGCATAAGGACTGGTTGGGAGATAAGCTTCTCTTTCAAGTTGTCAAAAGAATTTTTTTCTTTAGCAGTCCATGAGTACTTAATGTTCTTCCTTGTTAAGTCATGCAATGGTCCTGTTATTTGAGAGAATTTTGCTATGAAGCGTCTATAGTATGCACACATACCAATAAAGCTTCTTAGCTCATGTAGATTCCTCGGATTAGGCCATGCTTTTATTACCTACAACTTTGATGGATTCATACATATACCATCTTGAGAGATAATGTGACCTAGATATTGAAACTCTTGTAGAAAAATTTCACTTTTCTTTTGACTAATGAAAGGATTATTCTCTCCCACAACTTGAAATATTACCTGGAGGTGTCACTTGTACTAACAAAGAGAATTTGTGTGGCCTGAATATTTTTGTCCATTGTGAGTTTGAATGCAGCTTGAGCATTTGCCAAGCCAAAACATGTAACTTATCAAATAGATCTTCTACCCGCGGCATGGGAAATATTTCTCTTTTATAGTGATCCTATTTAGTCCTATATAGTTGACACACAAGTGATATATGCCATCTTTCATTTGCACTAAAAGCACTGGTAAACAGAATGGAGAGGAGCTAGGCCTCACCATCCCTTTTTCCACCAATTCATGCACTTGCCTCATGATCTCCTCTTGTTGAGCTTGTGAAACTCAATAACGAGGTTTATTAGGCGGTGAGCTTCCTAGTAGAAGCTCTATTGCATGGTCATCATCCCCTCATTTTGGAGGTAGCTCACTAGGGATGTCATCAATGAAAACATCTTGAAACCCATTTAGGAAATTAGAAAACTCTAATTCCTCTTGATTCCCTTTATCTCTACTTGTGAAAACATTATAATCATTTACAGATTCTCTAACAAAAATCATATACGCAAAAATAGAGCTTTTCACTGACTTATCAAAAGCAAGCGTATTTACGAGGGATATGGTATTCCCCAATTTATTAGCATCTATGTACATGCTCTTTGTCCTATACGTGAAATAGATTCTCCTTTCAAGGAACTTCATGTTGGCAGCCATGTGGTTGAACCATGGTGCCCCTAGGATAATATCCTCATGTTGGAGAGAAGAGATTTAAAAAAAAATTCTTTGTCGATGTAGCTTTGGACATGAAGCCTCAACTTCCCAATCAAGGGAGTAACAGAGGTTTGTTGTCCATTGAAAGTTGTGTAAGTAATTACAGTATCTCTCATCTCAACTTATCTTGAATGTCCAACTTGGTGGCCAACTCCATTGATATGAAGTTGTGAGTAGATCCGGGGTCAAAGAGAATAAGGGCATCATGCTCCCTTACCTTTCTCCAAGCCTAGGAGAGGAATGAGCCTTTGCAATGAGTATCCTCTTTTGGAGCTTCAGCTCTAGGAGTGTCATCGTGTACATTGGTTTTGGGCAAGAACGATAACCATGTCCGTGCTCCCCACACTTAAAGCATTTATGGTCTTTACAAAAGGCCTCTAATTCTTCAGGAGAGAGCTTATTTTTACCTTTGTAAGCTCCTTTCTTCATGGCCTTGTTATTGTTGGCGTTGGTGTTGCCTTGGAAAGAGTTTTGAGCATTGCTCTTCCCTTTAGCTTCATTTAGATCCTTGTTTTCCATAGCTTGAAATTTCTTCTCACCCCTTGTTGGTAATTGATCCTTGAAGCAATTGTCGTGTGGTGGATGACTTTGGTGATAGTTTTAGGACGTTGTGTGTTGACATACTGGATCTTTTCTTTAGGTGCTAAGGTAAATCTAGAAGCACTTATTGCACATTGCTCTTTGGTAGACCATCTCGTTTGGACCCCTATTGAGATGCAACCATTTCTCCTTTTGGTCCCCTATTGAGATAGGTTTAGAAGCACATATCTATATCTTAACTCTTGTTTCCCATTTATCTTCCCATATTAAATGATTAGTTTAATATGAGAAATCATTTGGTAAAGTTAGATATTATATTTTATGACATTACCTCTCTCTTGAAATCATAGTGGTCCTCGACTATGAGGTAGAGAAGATAGAGCTTAGTCATTAGTCCATGTCTCTAAAAGGGTAGAGGATCCCTTTTTACCCTACGACATCATTCCAAAATGGATGACTAATCCACTTGGTGCTCGGGAGACTTAGCTGTAGCAAGCATGTCTGCTCTTTAATCCATATCATACTTCCAAAGTAGAGTGACAAGTTGTACTTGGTGTTTGGGATACGCCGTCACCATAAACATGATCCTAAGCATGCATACTTCTTAAATTTTGTGCACAATAAAAGAAAGAGAATGAGTCTTATAAGACAGAAACATTTTTCATTTAAAGCATTTATATTTTCTTACTCTAGTGTAGCATTGTAAGCTGACAAGGTTCATATTATTCTTAAGCTTGGTTCCTTGCATCCGTCTAGCATCTTTAAAAGGATAATTCTTAAACTTAACAATATATCATTGGATAACATTACGGTTTCATAGTACCTTGTCTTTGTGTCAAGAAGTGATTCGTACTGCAACACCTCTTCTTGATCTTCGATCTTTGACGGGTCCTCCATTATTGGTTCTTTTGGTGGCTCTCCTTTGTAAGTCTTGAGTAGGCTCACATGGTTAGCAATGTGATTGAGTAAATGGTTGGGTAACTTTAACTAATAAGCCATCTCATTGATTGAGTTAAGAATTTTAAAAGAAAGTACCATAATATTTTTTTGCTAGTTTAGCATAATACTTTTGATGGCTGTAGGATTCTTGCCTGTAGTATGCTTTATATGAGCCTTGAGAAACTTTAGCAAGACCCAATAGTTTTTCTTAAAGGCTAAGGCTCTTCTGTGCTTATTATAATTAGCCGTTTTTGCCTTTTCTTTGAGATCGATATAACCTTTTTAATCTTTGGAAAAGATGCTTGTGAGTCTCGGCTATATTCATCACAGGAGCAAAGATCTTCCCATGTACTTTATGTAGTAAGGGACTTTTGGATCTTCCCTCTTTAGCCTTAAAAGGTTCGAAGTATGTACAATGTCATTGTATGCATACTCTATAAGAGTTAGGTACTTCTCTCATTGAGAATGTTGATCTACATCCGTGACATAGGCTTTTAGTAGATTCAAGAATTGTTAGATTATTTATTTCACTTTGGTCATCCATTTGTGGATGATAGGCCAAAAGCCTACTTCCTAGATTCTCAAAGAGACCCTTCTAGAAATTATTGGTCATTCTAAGATCTTTGTTCAAAACTATGGATGTTGGCAAGCCATGATACTTGAAAGTTTGAGACCTAAAAAGGGTTGTCGTTTGATATGCCTTAATAGTCTTTTTGACAGGCATAGAGTGTGTTTTCTTCCTAATCTTGTCGACTGAAACAATCCAAGTTGATTCCCTCAATCAAATTTCAATTTTATGTATACCACGCATTTTGAAACATACTCTTGTATGTTTACTTTTCATGGTAGACCAACAAATGTACATTTCTACTCCTCTAAGGGTAGATTATGGAATCCTTCTTCGTCCTGCATAATGAGAAGCATGGGATTCATACTTGACTTTCTTATTGTCTATGTTAAGTAACGCATAACCTATTTCCGTTTGGAAGATACCATTTCTCCAAGGTGATTTTTTTTTCCCTAATACAAAGGCTATAATTACATACTCAAAGTCTCGATCAGTAGCATACTCATCTATCATAAAAGATAGATCATTGTGAGTTGCTATAGACACCACATTTACCCTTGGCCATTTTGAAAGTGCATCGACCACTTGATTGTGTTTGCCAGCAATGTGAGCAAATTGTGAAAGGAAATTTTCCCACCTCATTTGTTTGTTGGAAAGCTTGATTTGCATCATGAAGTTCTTGAGGCTTTGTGATCCATTCGTAGGATGAATAGAGCCCCCAAGAGATAGTGTTTCCATGTGTCTAGGGCATGTAGAACAACTAAAAGTTATTTTTTGTATGTGCTCAAGGCATGCTTATCAACATTGAGCCTTCGGCTCTCATCTGCTATGGCATGCCCTTCTTGAAGCAAAACTGCTCCAAGGCAATCACCACAAGCATCACATTGGATCTCAAATGGCTTTCAGAGATCCAGAAGCATAAGGATTGGTTGGGAGGTAAGCTTCTCTTTAAGCTTGTCAAAAGAATTTTTTTTGTTTAGCAGTCCATGAGTACTTAACGTTCTTCCTTATTAAATCATGCAATGGTCCTGCTATTTGAGAGACTTTTGATATAAAGCGTCTATAGTATGCACACATACCAATAAAGCTTCTTAGCTCATGTAGATTCCTTAGATTAGGCCATGCTTTTATTACCTCCAACTTTGATGGATTCATACATATACAATCTTGAGAGATAATGTGACCTAGATATTGAATCTCTTGTAGAAAAAAATAGCTTTTCTTTTGATTAATAAAAAGCTTATCCTCTCTCAAAACTTGAAAGATTACCTGGAGGTGTCACTTGTACTCACAAAGAGAATTTGAGTGGCCTAAAGATTTTTGTCCATCGTGAGTTTGAATGCGGCTCAAGCATTTGCCAGGCCAAAACATGCTTATCAAATAGACCTTCTACCCGCAGCATGGGAAATCTTTTCTTTCAATAGTGCTCTATAGTCGACACACATGTGATATGTGCCATCTTTCATTTGCACTAAAAGTAGTAGTGAGCAGAATGGAGAGGAGCAAGGCCTCACCATCCCTTTTTTCACAAGTTCATGCACTTGCCTCATGATTTCCTCTTGTTGAGCTTGTAAAACTCAAGAAGGAGGTTTATTAGGCGGTGAGCTTCCTAGTAGAAGCTCTATTGCATAGCCATCATCCGCTTGTTTTAGAGGTAGCTCACTAGGGATGTCATCATTGAAAACATCTTGGAATCCATTTAGGAAAATAGACAACTCTAAATTCTCTTGATTCCCTTATGGCTACCTTGAAAACATTAGAATCATTTGCAGATTCTCTAATAAAAATCATATACACAAAAATAGAGCTTTTCATTGACTTATCAAAAGCAAGCGTATTTACGAGGGATATGGTGTTCCCCAAATCATTAGCATCTATGTACATGCTCATTTTCCTGTGAGTGAAATAGATTCTCCTTTCAGGAAAGTTCATCTTGGCAACCATGTGGTTGAACCATGGTGCCCCTAGGATAACATCCTCATGTTCGAAAGAAGAGATTTAAAAAAATCTTCTTAGTCGACATAGCTTTGGACATGAAGCCTTAACTTCCCAATCAAGGGAGTAACGTAGGCTTTCTGTCCCTTGAAAGTTGTGTCAGCAGTTACAGTATCTCCCATCTCAAAAGCTTGAATGCCCAATTTGGTGGCCAACTCTGTTGATATGATGTTGTGAGTAGAGCCAGGGTCAAAGAGAATAAGGGCATCATGCTCTCCTTACCTTTCCCCAAGCATAGGAGAGGGATGATTCTTTGTGATGAGTATCCTCTTTTGGAGCTTCAACCATAGAAGCTCTAGGAGTGTCATTGCTTACATTTCTTTTGGACAAGAACGATAACCATGTCCTTGCTCCCGACACCTAAAGCATTTATGGTCTTTACAAAAGGCCTCTAATTCTTCGGGAGGGAGCTTTTTTTAAACTTTGTAAGCTCCTTTCTTTCTGGCCTTGTTGGTGTTGGTGTTGCCTTGGCAAGAGTTTTGAGCATTGCCCTTCCCTTTAGCTTCATTTTGATCCTTGTTTTCCATGGGCTTGAACTTTCTTCTCGCCCCTTGTTGGAAATTAATCCTTGAAGCATCCATCATGTGGTGGATGACTTTGGTGATAGTGCTAGTCCGTTGTGAGTTGACATACTCGGCCATTTCTTCAGGTAATACCGCACAAAATTGTTGCTTTTGTTTAGAGAGGTCTATCCTTTTAAAGACTATAGCTTTGAGATGTAAATCCCAAAACTTTTCTACATATTTTTGGATAGACTCGTTGAAGAGAAGCTTCAAACTTTTTCATTCTATGAGCACTTTGTCCTTGGCATCACTTGTTGCAAGGAATTGCTTCATTATGGAAACTTGTAGAGTTTTCCATGTCTTTGGGGCTTTGCCGTTGCCATGAAGGCTAGCCCACCATTGATGAGCAGTTTTCTAAAAGTGCTTAGCTACATGGTGTAGCTTAGAGGACTCCATGAAGCCCTCGTCTCCAAAGTCCACATCAAATTGTGGATGAAGGCCAAGACTTTGTTGGTGGCACTAAAGGTGCCATCATAGGTGAGAAAAGAAATAATCTTTCCTCCCTCTTTGAACTTCTTGAGCTTTTGTTATCTTCGCCATGCAGGCTATGATTTGCAACCTCCTCCCCTCTTGTATTCTCTAGGAGAAAAGCCATAGCTTTTTTCAAAAGAGGAGGAAGGTGAAGAAAAAGGAGAAGAGGGTGACCCCTTTCTTTCCTTTTTCTTCCTTTGTTTCCTCTCTTCCCTTTTGGATTGATGAGGAGAAGGACTATGGGTTGACCGTTTCCTCTTGGGAGGAGTTGGCGATAGTCTAGACCCCTTTCTTCATGGAGACACATCTTTAGAGGAACTTAGGGATTCACTTCTTTCTCGTTCTTTGGATTCCTCCTCTCTTATGTTAGAGAGTCTTGTTTTGGGAGTCTCATCAAGAGGCCTCCTAAGCTCTCTCTCCTCTTGGAGAGGAAGGGAAATCCCATAAGCACGAAGTTGTTGAGTAACTTCGGCTTGCAAAGTAGGGTTGCCCATAGCTTGATGCAACCTAGTAACAAGATAATTAATAAACACGGGGCATCATCATTAGCACATTCATATGCAAAATTAAAGCTATCAATGTTCATTCTACCCTCTTGGTTATTTTCAGCCATGCTAATTATACTTATGTGTTTTCTTAGTGTATCCTTTCGCAATTCAAAACCTTAGTTGCTACTCCTCTTAGCCTTTGAAAATCAACACTTATCGACACCCACGGCTGGAATTGGTTAGCTATAGAGAGTAGTGTAGTGGGTCTAACATAGCAAAATTGCCGAGGGATAGCTGTTAACAAGGTCAATGTCAGTTAACAGAAGCTGATAAAGACCGAAGATGTATGAATGCACATCAAGGATGAATGCAAAGAAGCAGTAAAGATTGGAGTTACACATTTTTCACGTTTTCCCAAAATGGTCACGTATTGTAAATTCCCAAATTATTTCAAGCCATTGTAATATTTCTAATGTGTTACGGGCTCAATGGGAGTTCCAAGTTGTAAAGAATAGGTCACTTACTATGCCTAGGTTGCAGATTCAGTAAGTGGTGAGCCCTAAAGGCCTTGGGCGCCCGAACATTGCATATTTTTAACCTAGGTATATAAGGCAGTGTGTAAAAGAAATTAAGGTTCTCAAGTCATTTGTTGAGAGCACTCTTTGGTGAGAGATCTTGAGGTGTGTGGCTATGGAGTCCTTGAGCTTCTCCTTGCTCATGAGACTTGATTAACACTAATCAATGATTCATTCTCTCTCACTATGTCTCTCTCTTACTTCCTATGATTGCCTATGATACTTAGATTAACTAGATCTTAACTAATTAGTGGTTAATCCCTCTCTAATCTTGTGTGATTGCCCTCTTTGGCTTGTGTGTGCATGTAGGTTTGATTGGAGTGTGGTGGTTGATAGATCTATGTGTGTGTGCTTGCGAGTAGTGTGTTGCATGATAAGATTGCCCTCTTTGGCTTGTGCGTGCATGTAGGTTTGATTGGAGTGTGCTGCTTGATAGATCTATGTGTGTGTGCTTGCGAGTAGTGTGTTGCATGATAGGATTAGTGTTGTGTACATCTTGCAATTGTAGTGTGTGTGATTGGGTTGATCAGACATGAAGAGAAGTGGATATGGAGATTGCCCTTCATTGCGGCTTGGCTTCTCCATAGGCCGAGAAGCTCACCTCGTAGAGTTAACCATTTGTGTTGCCACAATTATCTCACTAACCGTGTGAGTGTTTCCATGCCCTAGCCGGATAGCTCATCCCTCGGGATTGATAATTTTGTTGGTCATTAGAGCTATTGCAACGATGGGAACCCCCAACATTTGACGCCGTTGTGGGGGACGATGGCCTACGCTAGTGTAATTGTCACATAAACGAATGCGTTCCCTCACTAATTTCACTTGTGTGTTTATGTTTTTGAGGATTTTGAATGTGTGTGCATGAAGCATTGTGTCCATAATTCCCTAATGTGTGACCATATCTTGCCCATTGTGTGTTTACACACTCTAATTTCTCACTAACCCATTGTGTCACACTTCCCCTCTCTGTCGTTGCAATACGTGAACCCAGTGTTATAATAAAAATCGAGGTCGGGTGTATTTTAATCAGCCGAAATTCTAAAGTCCCGTTGAGATTTTGAGCTTGCCTTGAAGAAAACCAAAAAAAATTCACGAGCTTTAGTGTAATTACCGGCGAAAGCTTCAAATTTTGGAAACCGGAAGAATTTCGAGTTTGCTCCATGAGAACCCCCTACTCTCTCTCTAAGTCCCCCTACTCTCTCTAATTTTCCCTTTTTCTCTCACTAACTCTCTCTCTCTCTCTCTCTCTCTCTCTCTCTCTCTCTCTCTCTCTCTCTCTCTTCCCTCTCTTTCTCTCTCTTCATCTATTCTCTCTCTAATTCACTTTCTCTCTCTCCTCCGGGTCCTCCCTCTTTTTCTCTCTCTTCTCCTACTCTCTTTCTCTCTCTCTCTCTCTCTCTTTTCTGCTACACGCCAAGGCTGCAGGCCGTTACTCCAGCTGGCGACTACCACGTCAGCAACTCGGTTGCCCGCTCAAACAGCTGCCACGGCCCGCAATCAAGGCGTCAACACACCCACAATCATTCGCGCAGAGGATTGCCTGCAGACCCAGACTTGTCAGATCCCCGCCTCGTGAGCCTTCATCAACGCGGGCAGTCGGGCAGCCAAGGTAAGCCTGGTGAGGTAAATAGGCAATTTTTATTTTTATTTTTGTTTTTTTTGTTTTTTTTGTTTTTGTTTTGTTTTTATTTCATTTAGGATTATTTATTTATTCAGAAAATAAAAAACTCAAAAAATTCACCCAAAAAAATAAAAAATAAAAAGAAATCAATTAAAAATATTTTTAAAAGTAAAAAATAAAAACATATTAAAAAATAATAAAAATCCAATGAAAAGTTAAAGAAAGAGATAATAACAAATAGAAAAAATCAAATAAATCACAAAAAAAGAAAAAAACTCAAAAAATCCATTAAAAATCATAAAATTCACCAAAAAATATATATTTTAAAACATTTTTAAAATATAGAAAAAATTCATGAAAAATCACATAGAAAATCATAAAAAATTCAAAAAAAGAGTTTATAAAAAAAACCTAGAAAATTCATACAAATTAAAAAGTTGCAAAAAAAATCACAAAAATAGTAAAAAACTCAAAAGAGTCACGAAAAATCATAAAAATTTCATAAACTTGCTGGAAAAAACAAAATAAATCACAAAAATTTCTTAAAATCTTTCAAAAAAACCCCAAACATTTTCTAAAATTCACAAAAAAATCAAAACTTTCCCAAAAAAAGCGTAAAAAATCATAAAAATAACAAAAAATAAGAAAAGTCACAAATTCACAAAAAAAGGGAAAAATCACAATAAAGTCGCCAGAAGTGCCAGTAAAAGACAAAAGTGTCAGAAAACCCAGAAAAGCAAAAAATCACACACCGAGCGAACAACACCAAAGTAAGTAAATCAAAAGCCGAAAAGCAAAGCCAGAGAAGTGCATCGTAAAAGCGAGCAGAAATCAAGAACAGCGACCAGGAAAAAATCAAGCAAACAGCCGGAAAAAGCAAGAAATTGACCAACTCAAGGTCGATTGAGCGGCATTCAAAATTCAAAAATTTTGCACGTCAGAAATTGGCAAGTGCAAGCAATTGCGCTGCAAGTGAGCTCCCACGAATAGGCACAATCACGACGGTGGATTGCAAATTAATCCGTTAAAGGCCCAATTTTTCATCGTTTGAAAAGGTTACAAGCAATTGCGCGTCAGAAATTGGCAAGTGCAAGCAATTGCGCTGCAAGTGAGCTCCCACGAATAGGCACAATCACGACGGTGGATTGCAAATTAATCCGTTAAAGGCCCAATTTTTCATCGTTTGAAAAGGTTGCAATTAATTTTGAAATTGTCAAGCTAGAGTTAATCAATTCTTGCGAGTCTGAAGAGCAGTCAACTGCAAAAGTGCTTTGGCTAAAGCAGTTTAATCAAAATCAAGCAGGAGAAATTCTGTTAATCAACACCAAAATTTGTCAATTGACAGTTTTGGTAGATCAAGCCGACATGGACTCAAATCGAGCCGAGAGTTCAAATATAGCAGAACAAGCCAATAGCAGTGGCAACACATGCACAACTGCAACAGAGAAGATTCTACAACTATATGGCTACAATGGAGACAAAGTCTTATATGCAGATTCAGAAGGCCATAGATACTTGATGAGCAGTAAAAGCAGCACAGGAGCCAAGATCTTATTGATCATAGTAAAGCCAGATTCAAAGAACTCCCACATGTTCACAGACTTCAGTGGATCCAGGTATTGCAAGCTTAAAGATGAAGTGCAGATAGAAGTTCAAAAAGTCAACCCAAGTGTTTATCAAGAGACCTGCACAAGTCTACAAAGCATCCATTTGGTGCATATTCAATCACAATCATTGTACATGAATTACAGTGGTCAGATCTATAGTCGAGAGCCAATAATGGAAGATCCAACAGATCAACCAATTGAAGCCAATCTAATTGGAGAACGAAGCCAAAGACGGTACAAAGGTCAAGATGGAGCAATATATAGCTTGATGCTTAGTGTTTTGAAAGAAGATGCCGACAACTTGGCAAGCATAGAAGCAGAAGCTTCTCAGCAAGAGCTTGACATGAGCGAGCCAAATGAAATATCACCAATCATGGTGTATTGCTCAGATTGTGGACGAAAAGGTGGACACTTTCCTGAAGATTGTCCAATAAATCGTGACAATAGGGATACATCAACCGCCAAGCAGGGTAGAAAGCAATTTGGAAATGAGAATCTCGATGTAAGTGCAACTGACTTGTCACTTTTAATGCAATCGGATGATTCTGCATTACCATTAGAAGCACAAGTAAAAACATGCAAGTTCAAAATGAGCATAAAAATGCACTAGCACCTGAAAAGCTTCAAATTGATTCTTTGAACAACAAATTCCTGCATGAATTTAGTCAAGGTGTCGAGATATCACCAAAGGGTGAAAAGACTATTAGGTTTTCAAATGATTCTGCATCCATTGCCACAAGTGTGCAATCATTCACGAGTTCAAGGGACACATCAAAAAAATGATGTTAGCTTTGTATGGTACACATAATTCATATGCACACTATGCAGACCAAAAAGGGAAACTGTACAAAATGATCAACCTATGTTTGAACGGCCTACATACCAGCTCATAGAAGTGCGTCCAATGATAGATCAGAAAGGATGGTTCATTTCAGAAGAAAGAATCTATTATAGTCCATCCTCTCTAGAGTTGAAGAATATTACCCGAGTGAACTCAAAAATTTGTTCAGAGCTAAACTCTCCTCCATTGAAAATCAAACTTCGATGTTGTGACCAAACGAACATATACCTTGACCAAAACAATGGTAGATATAGATGAGATTCTAGCATCTATGATGCCTTGGGTCCTGAGAACACAGAAGCTCGTATCATAGGAGACCCATGGGATAGAAAATATCAGGGCAAAGATAATGCTATATATAGCTTGACTTGGGGAATAATTTGTCATGTTCAAAGAGATACATAGAAACTATGTAGAAGGTTTACATATGCCAAACATCAACAGTGCTACCCAAAGTGTACCTTCACAGTCCCAAAAGGTGAGACTAAACCAGAGCCAAATAATTTTGAACTCATACAATGAAGCAGGCTATAGTGATCACCCTAGGAAGGGGGGAGCTTTAAATCCATCAAGCTTAGCTTATGTACCAAGAAATGCTACACCAGTTAGAAGCCCTAGAGCTTCTAGCCAACAGACCTCTTCAAGGCAGAGACCATTGAAAGATCATATGGTTGTTGAAAGTTTCTAGTTGACCCAGATTCCATAAGAGTCTACAAATAAATGCTTCTATGAAGATCATCAAGGACAGAAGTTTCAGCCGATCTCTACAAGTCAGAGTCAAAAGCTGACAAATCCAATAGTGTTCAAACATATACATGTGACCAAGCTCACATATGCATATCAAGATGCACATGGTAACGAATATCATCAAGGTCATGACCTTGTACAAACCCCGATAGATGGTTCGACTAAAGTCAAAGACTATCTAAAGAGGATGCAGAACCTCAAGCTTCCACAACACGTGATAGAAAAGTCAAAGTCAATGAAAGCTAAAGTTCAAAAAGCTACACAAAGGTCACCACTGAAATCTCCTCCGAAGAGAAATATTTTGCCAGAAAGTACAACGGATCTTTTAAGGTCAAAGGTTACTTAGATTCAAGAGGACAATGCTCAACAATTGCAAAAAAGTACAATATTATATCCAATGGAGTCAACATCAATTGAAGCAGGTGATCAAAGCAAAGAAGTTGAAGAAAAAGGTCAATTTAAGGACACTGCCACAACAAAAGCACTCAATACAGAAAAAGATTATGAGAAGATCAAGTGCAACATTGTTAGTGAAAATGAAGAAAAGATGTCAAGTGAAGTAAATCTAGATTTGCAGTTAGACAAGAACCTCATGTCTTTTTGCACTTGGAAAAAATGTGGCCAACCAAAGTTGGAAGATGCTCCTGAATTTGCGAGCATATCTGGAGACAAACGAGCAGAATACTGGGGAATCATCTCCACCACCATTGAAGTAAGTTCCCAAATCATCACAGCTCAATTCCACGTGATCACAGTAAAGGATATGCCAGACGACATCATAATGGGAATGCCAATGGCTCAAAAGATGTTAGAGATGCAGAATTCAATGAAGATGCAGTCTTCAGAGACAACAAAGAATGAAGATCAAAACCGGTCAACCGCGGACGACAGTACAAAGTCCTCAAGCACAATTCAAATGGAGACTGATGCCAAAGCAAATCTTATTGAAGATGATTCATCTCCATCAAACAGAACTTCAGAAGAGCTAGAAGCAGATCAAGCAACAACAAGTGCAACTCAAACAGAACAAAGAGCAACCACAATAGCTATTGAGCAGAGAATGCCACCAAAGCCAGAAGTTAAGAAGGACGGGGTTGCAGACAACCTAGAAGAAATAGGAAGCCCAAAGATCAATCAGACAGTGCTAGTCGAATCTGTAGACAAAGGTAAAGCTAAAGTGGACCTTCCACCGATTAGCAAAGAAGGTGTGACAGCATATGCCTCTACATCAAAGAACCCTCATGGATCAACTTCTTCAAGCCCCGGGGCGGTCACTTATCAAAAGCTTCCTATATCATGTGCATTCAAGAGGTTATTAATAATACCTCAATATACATACTATATTTACACTACGTGCCTATTTAAAAAACACCCACCCCCCTCTGTATGTATACATTTTGATACATTTTGATCTTTTAATAATCCTCTCCGGTTAACTCACATGATAGCATACACATTCTAAAAAGTGACCGCCCCGGGCTTCAAGCAAGAGAGGATTTCAAAACTTAAAGTCAATTGCTGACCCAACGGAAACCTCAAAGGGGACACCCATAAAAGTAAAGATATTTCAGCCAAAGTACTCAAGAAAGCAAAGGAAAGTCAAGCAAGTGTTTGTTCCGAGCAGTTTAGTTAAAGTCAATGATCCCGTTTGGATTAAAGACGGGAAATCAACACAGAAAAACGAATACATGGGATGGATAAGATCACAAGGGAGCTTAGCAAAACAGGAGTACTATGGAGGTAATAGACATATATGGGTACCAAAAACGTAGGTTAGATCATATGAAGTGAAGTCAAGTCCCTCCCAAGAAAGAAGGCCCACAAGGTATCAACCTTGACAATGTCCTAGGATACCTAAGAAGCAGGTATACAATAGAATAATATCAAAAGATGCTAAAGTCTACCATGGCTCACAAAAGGATGCAGAACAAAGATGGATCTCAAAGAATGTTCCTCTTGGACAAGGATTCTATGCAAGATATACAAAGATTTGTCTACCAGTCAATCGCAAGCCAACTGCAATTACACCAGACCTGCATGAACATATGAAGAACTCAACAAAACCTAGAGCAAAGCAAAGTCAACAAAGGAGATACAAAGGTCATCAAGAGATTTGGATTCCTAAGTCTTCCGATGCTCCTAGTCAAAAGTCAAATGTCAACGATCAACAGATGCCTACAACAACATCAAAGACTCCTATCAATAGGCCTACTTGGAGAATCAAACGGATAATGGAGTCTTCACAGTCAAAGAAGGACAACCTTCAAGTCTTCTTTGAATGCAGATTCAAAGAAGATAAAACATGTATGGCAAAAGAAACCTTCAATGCCAACGTGGTCCTTCACTAATCCTCTTTTTGAGGATTCAAGCTTACTTTTACCTGAAGAAATGTTTGTAATAAGCACAAGAATGTAAAAAGTCAAGTCGCCAGGGTGCAAAAAACACTCTTTGGCATAGTCAGAGTCGGGCTATTGAGCCATAAAATGAGCAAAGCATAAGTCCCAAAGCTTCAATTCATAATAAACTATGTGCTAAGAGTCGTAGTTATTAGGCTTATTCTCAAGCTGGAAGAGTTGAGCATATCTAAATCGTGTTGCTCATGCTGGATGAGATGAGCATAAGAGTCGAAGTCTATTAACTTACAAATGGTGGAGTGACGTAGAGTCCAACACTCACACACAGTGCACAGTAAGATGAAAGCACATATCCTCATCAACAAAAACCATTCTTAAAGAGGTGCCAGCTTGCAAAGCCATGTCATATGCTTTTATAGCTACACCATCTTTCTAAATAACCCCTCAAAATCTTTCTTGCACAGCATATTGTTTTCCATGCATTTCTGTGTATGCATAAATAGGATGTCCCATCATTGGACATATGCATTAGACACTCTTTTTGGCTTCCACCTATGCACCTTGAGTGGACTACAACAGGCAACAAATGTTCCATCATGCTACCCTTTCATATTTGCTGTCTCTTTATTTCCATATCTATCAGCAAATAATCCTTTGAGTACTTAATTAATATTTCCCATGCTAATAAGTACTCCAATAATGTGCGTATCCCAAAGGCACTTTTTTTCCACTGGGTCTTTTCCCTTTGGTCATCCAGGTATTAGACCCTAATTTAGAACCTCATCGTTCGACTTCCCTTGTATATACTTTTCATAAATAACTATCAGCCTCATCATTATGCTATTACAACGGACAAATGCAACATCATCTCTCACATCAGACATATTCAGACCATTGAAGATGCTGCAACAAATTAAAACTCATCAACAAATTCAATGACAAATGAAGACAATCAGACCATCAACAACCAATCAAAAACTTCCCTTGCCTCCACGGACACCTTTCAACAGTGCCCGAGGACGGGCACTAAAATAGGAAGGGGGGAATATTAACTGAGTCAACGTCAGTTAACAGAAGCTGATAAAGACCAAAGACGTACAAATGCACATTGAGGATGAATGCAAAGAAGCAGTAAAGATTGGAGTTACACATTTTCCACGTTTTCCCAAAATGGTCACGTATTGTAAATTCCTAAATTATTTCAAGCCATTGTAATATTTCTAATGTGTTACAGGCTCAATGGGAATTCCAAGTTGTAAAGAATATGTCACTTATTGTGCCTAGGTTGCAGATTCAATAAGTGGTGAGCCCTAAAGGCCTTGGAAGCCCAGACATTGCATATTTTTAACCTAGGTATATAAAGCAGTGTGTAAAAGAAATTAGGGTTCTCAAGTCATTTGTTGAGAGCACTCTTTGGTGAGAGCTCTTGAGGTGTGTGGCTATGGAGTCCTTGAGCTTCTCCTTGCTCATGAGACTTGATTAACACTAATCAATGATTCATTCTCTCTCACTATGCCTCTCTCTTACTTCTTATGATTGCCTATGATGCTTAGATTAATTAGATCTTAACTAATTAGTGGTTAATCCCTCTCTAATCTTGTGTGATTGCCCTATTTTGCTTGTGTATGCATGTAGGTTTGATTGAAGTGTGGTGCTCGATAGATCTATGTGTGTGTGCTTGCAATTAGTGTGTTGCATGATAGGATTAGTGTTGTGTGCGTCTTGCAATCGTAGTGTGTGTGATTGGGTTGATTAGAGGTGAAGAGAAGTGGATATGGAGATTGCCCTTCATTACGGCTTAGCTCCTCCATAGGCCGAGAAGCTCACCTCGTAGAGTTAACCATTTGTGTTGCCACGATTAGCTCACTAATAGTGTGAGTGTTTCCATGCCCTAGCCAGGTAGCTCATCCCTCCAGATTGATAATTTTGTGGTCATTGGAGCTATTGCAACGATGGGAACCCCAACAATAGCTCCTTTTGGACTTCTTATGGCTCAATAATGGTAAAGCCATAGGCAAGTCTAAATAGACCCCATTATTAAGACCAAAGCTCCTAAGGTGTGCACCATATCCCACATAGAGGGCTCAACAAAATTGATATAGATCCTAGTCCCACTTAACCTAATATAATTAACAAAATCAACCATTAATAGGCTACTTAAAGACCCCTCTTCTTAAGCAAGAAAATAGAAACCAAATGCTCTAATACCATTGTAATGGAAATGGCCTATGAACTTTGAGAATAGCGGAATTAAGAGAATTAAACTAAGCATTTTTGTGAGATCACTTTGAGAACAAAGAGAGTGAACTTGATGGTAGCAGCATGAAGATATTACTTAATTAACTTGGCATTACCAATACTTTTTCAAGAGAGACAAAGAGTATTAGAGAACATGACAATAGTTAAGGACAAGATTTACTTAGAGCCAGTCCCCCCTCTAAAAGGAGTTTGTATTATAGGTTCTCCCACTAAGAGAGACTTGGTACAATACAATCTTTGTGTTCCTTGTTACCTTGGTGATGCTATCAAGATGGAAAGCTTCATGCATCACAAGCATAGCATAAACTTTGCAAAAAGCATTAACTATCCCAATCCCCTGGGGGATTCACTCTATTTACAAAATGGGATGCCACCTGCAAGCGGACAACTTTGATAAAACCCCTATATGCAACTCATATTAGGGAATATCACCCCCCTTTCTACGCTTATACGATAATAAATGCATAAAACTATCATACCCCTATCTTACATATAAAATTTAGGTCTCACATGATCTAACTAAGTAAAACTAAGAAAAGAGCATGTAGCATAGTGACTGGCAACATACTATGGAACCACTTCCATTGATAACTAGATGTACCCTCAATGTGTCTTAGTTTGACTTTCAAACTATGTGCTCGTCAGCCTGCACTCTAGCTACTCTTCCAATTTTGACCCATCTAAATTACTCAAAGAACATGGTTATAAAGTTGTGTTAGGTTCTCCGTGTAAAATTGCATCTATACAAACTTTTTATAGCTTTCATCCCTCAACAAATGAATTATAATCACAAAACATTAAGCAATTGATACAAAGAAATTTGTTAGTTCTTGCCTGTATCTTTTGTAGCTATTGACTCACACGTTCGAGGATAGACTCTTTTGGGAAGCCATGATTTTGAAACACAAAAACTACTTCTCATTTTCTCCTTATCTCACTCCCCCCTCCGCCACGCCCCCCCCCCCCCCCCACCAAAATATGATACCCCCTCCCTTATTTTTAAGCTTGGGAGATAAATTATCGAGGGTCTACCCCTAACTTATACGCTTATGTAACTTGTAAAAAACAACCCCCTCCCCTGCACTTACGTGGTGCAGTAATTTTTCCATGGTGAATCCCCCGGGACCAAGCCTCAGCCCTAGGGCCTCAAATACCTTCAAAGGTGGAGCGAGCTAGCGGGGAATGAGGGTAGGGAAGAGGAAGAAGAATTATTCATAGGAGAAAGAAATAGTTCCTCACTTATCATCACTATTCCTATTTAGCATAGCATAATAACATAGTAATGAAGATGAAGAAGATAGAAAGATTAAGCCATGAAGCATGGCTCTTGGTTGGATTTGCATTCCATAGCCAAGATTGTTGGTGTAGGCTCTCCACTTCTCAACAAGCTTGGAGAAGGAGATGGAGCTCTTGCACTTTGCACTCCACACAATGAGAGAATGTGTGTGTGTGTGTGGGGGGGGGGGGGGGGGGGAGTATACCCCCCTCTCATGCTTGGTCCACCTCTCTCTCTCTCTCTCTCTCTCTCTCTCTCTCTCTCTCTCTCTCTCTCTCTCTCTCTCTCTCTCTCTCTCTCTCTCTCTCTCACTCATATTATTAATTATTTCATTTGGACATGTGTCCTTTTTTTTCTCTTTGAGAGAAACAACTTAATTATTTATTTTTATGCATCTAAATTCTCATTGGACGCCTTTAGCAGATCATGACGGCCACATGTGGAGGATGATTTAAACATGTGTCTTTTATGCTTCTTAAGTCATTTGGTTTGAATTGAATACTTCAAACCGTCGATGCCCCTTTAAAACCTTTCCAATAGGATTCAAGCACATCATGAGGGCCACATCTGGAGGATCATCTAAACTTGTGTCTTTTGTGCTTCTTAAGTCATTTAGTTTTTAAATGATAGGCCGAAAGAGAAATTTAATCTACTTCCTAGATTCTCAAAGAGACCCTTCTAGAAATTACTGGTCATTCTAGGATCTTTGTCCGACACTATGGATGTTGGCAAGCCATGATACTTGAAAAATTGAGATGTAAAGAGGGTTTTCGTTTGATGTCTCTTAATAGTCTTTTTGATAGGCATAGGGTGTCTTTTCTTGCTAAGCTTGTTGACTGAAACAATCCAAGTTGCTTCCCTCGATCAAATTCAATTTTGGTATACCACACATTTTGAAACATACTCTTATATGTTTACTTTTCATGGTAGACAAACAAGAATACATTTCGACTCCTTGAAGAGTAGCTTATGGAATCCCTCTTTGCCCCGCATAAGAAGAAGCATGGGATTCATACATGACTTTGTTATTGTATTGGTCAGTAACACATAGCCTAAGAAGAAGAATGGGATTCACGCATGACTTTCTTATTGTATTGGTCAGTAACACATGCTTCTTCTTTGCCCTGCATAAGAAGAAGCATGGGATTCATACATGACTTTCTTATTGTATTGGTCAGTAGCACATAGCCTATTGCCGTTTGGAAGATAACCATCCTCCAAGGTGAACGTTTCTTTTTTTTCCCTAATGCAAAGGTTGTGGATACGTACTTAAATTCTTGGTCAGTAGCATACTCATCTATCATAAAAGCTAGATCATTGTGAGTTGCTATAGACATCACATTTACCCTTGGCCATTGTGAAAGTGCATTGACCACTTGATTGTGCTTGCCAGTAATGTGAGCAATATGAAATTTAAATTGAAAACAAAAATTTGCCCACCTCATTTGTTTGTCGAAAAGCTTGGTTTGCATCATGAAGTTCTTAAGGCTTTGTGAACCATTCATAGGATGAATGGAACCCCCAAGAGATAGTGCTTGCATGTCTCTACGGCATGTAGAACAACTAAAAGCTCTTTTTTGTATATGCCCAAGACCCGTTCATCAGCATTGAGCCTTCGGCTCTCATCTGCTATGGCATGCCCTTCTTGAATCAAAACTGCTCCAAGGAAATCACCACAAGCATCACATTGGACCTCAAATGGCTCTGAGAGATCCGAAATCATAAGGAGTGGTTGGGAGGTAAGCTTGTCAAAAGCTTTTTTTTCTTTAGCAGTCCATGAATACTTAATGTTCTTCTTTGTTAAGTCATACAAGGTCCTACTATTTGAGAGATTTTTTCTATGAAGTGTCTATAGTATATACTGTGTACATACCAATAAAAATCTTCTTAGCTCATGTAGACTCCTTGGATTGGGCCATGCTTTTATTACCTCCAATTTTGATGTATCCATACGGATACCATCTTGAGAGATAATGTGACCTGAATATTGAATCTCTTGTAGGAAAAATTCACTTTTCTTTTTATTAATAAAAAGCTTATTCTCTCTCACAACTTGAAATATTACCTAGAGGTGTCACTTGTACTCCTCAAGAGAATTTGAGTGGCCTGAAGATTTTTGTCCATCGTGAGTTTGAATGTGGCTAAAGCATTTGTCAAGCCAAAACTTGTAACTTATCAAGTAGATCTTTTACCCGCAGCACAAGAAATCTCTTTTTTTCAATAGGGATCCTATTTGGTGCTCTAAAGTCGACACACATGTAATATGTGCCATCTTTCTTTTTCACCAAAAGTACTGGTGAATAGAATGGAGAGGAGCTAGGCCTCACCATCCCTTTTTCCACCAATTCATGCACTTACCTCATGATCTCCTCTTGTTTAGCTTGTGAAACTCAATAAGTAGGTTTATTAGGCGGCGATGTCGTGTAGCTCCGCTGCCATGATGAGAAAAAGAGCACAGAAATGAAAGCTAAGCTTCTTTGAAGCCTACACGTTAAGTGAGCAGTGATCAGGGCTTGATAACAGGCCAAGCTTAATGATTAATGTATGTCAGATGCGGCTTAGAAGGGCCAATAGATGCTTTAATGATGCCAAGAATGAGTATGCTTGCAGTGACCATAGATGGGAGATTATGATCTAGAATTGTAGTGCTTGAAGTGCTCTACCGGCCTGTCTTTACGGCTCGTCAATTGGAGCCACGATCAAGAAGTTATGGCACTTTGAAGTTTAAGTCGATTGCAGATCCGTACCGGATTGGGCAACTGCAGCTGAGGTGACAGAGATGAAATGAATGCACGGGTCTGAGGTGCTCACTTTGTGGAGCGCGTCGGTCTTTTCAGATTAGCGACGATCAGAGTTCAGGATGCCAAGATATTAGCCGTTAAAGATTCACCGGGGGCTGGCTCCGTACCAGTTCGGTCCGCTCGATCGGTGTGCCATCTGGGAATTTTGGCCTCCTCAGCAGGGTTTGTATGCGCTCTATGCAGTTTGAGAAGTCTAAAGGAATTAACGGCTCGTCAGATTGAGTTCAGGATCATGAGATAATATGGCTTGAGGCCGCTGTCAGCTGCCGGCACAACTAAGCAGGATGAATTTTGGAATCCGGATGTTATTGTCAGTCAAGGGTTGCTTTGGCTGGTATGTCACTCTGAACAATGAATTGGCCACTTCGTATACCAACTATGGCGCCTTTACAAAAGCATGATGTGTATGCCAAATATAATGCCTTATTTTTGCGGATCAAAGCTTTGATCAATGTCGCATGCCAAATAAAGTGAAGTTATGCATGCCAAATGGGGTACCCTTTCAGGGCCGCCTATTGCCCATATAACTATATTGGCCGCTTAATTTATGAATCCCAATGGCCCAACCTATGGCCGCCCAAAGGCAACCAAAGGGAGGCTGCCCGCCCACTTGAGAATGAAAGTGGCCCTAAAGTTAGGGGGTGTGTGAAGCCAAGGAGGAAGGAAGGCAATTGCATCCACAGCAGCGAAGGCGGGCCTACGCAGGGAAAGAAAGGATCGGAGCCGCCACAGATGAGCTCGGATGAGCACGCGACTGAAGCGAAATCTGCTTACGGTCTCCTTGCGTAGATGTTCGACACCGCTCACGCCGGGTTTTGTGAAGGTCGGAAATCGACCCCTCCATGTCATCGATGTTGTTCACATGCCATGTCAATGACGCCGGTGCCATTGTAAAAGGAAGACACGCTAATAATAGGGGTTTTTTTTGCATGCGAAGTTGCATGGAGAGTTAATGAGGAGGATTGAAAACCAACGAGTGAAGTGTTGGGAAGAGCTAGGTCGAAGAAGCTTGGAGGGGAGCATGAAGGTAGAGAAGGAGAGAGAAACCGAAGCATCTCTTCCTCGGCTTAAGCAAGAAGGAAGCCTCTCTCTCTCCATCATATACTCGAGAAGAGTTCTTACTCTCTCTCTCTCTCGCTCTCATGCTCGGCAAGACAAAGGAGGCAAGGCTCTCTCTCTCATATTGAAGGGAAAAGGGGGTATTTCTCTTCCTCGATGGTAAATAAGGAAGGACGAAGGAAAGTCTCTCTCGAGCTTGAACAAAGGGCTCGTTCTTTCTCTTGGCCATAAGTAGGAAGGAGTAGGAAGGGAGATCACTCAAGAGTGGACTCGGACTACCAAGAAGCTGAGCAAGCATGAAGTCTCTCTCTTGTCGAGCATAAGGCGAGCGACCATGATTAAAAAGTCAAGGAGGAAACAAGGCTAAGCAAGGAAAAGGAGCATTGTAGAGCACTCTTGAAGGCAATTGAAGCAGATAATTCAAAGACATTATAAAGCGACAGGAGGACATTTCCACAACCCTCATAATATAGAGATTGAATTAACATTCTTTGAAGTCCGGTGTCGTTAACGGCCCGGTTAATTCTGTAAAGCGGGAGCCTAAAGTCCTAGTTAGCAGATGATCCAAGTGACGGTGCTGTTAACAGCTCGCCTTGGCGTAAGGACTAAGTTGTACTCAAAGTAATATTCAATTAATTGATGATTGCGGTGATTGCCAGAGTTATCAGTTGTTCTTGTTCTCTCTCTTTCACACCTCCCACAGCCAGAGGCCCGGCGCCTGCCCGGCTCACGTAGCGAACACATATCCCCCGACAGGGATCTTCCTAGTAGAAGCTATATTGCATGGTCATCATCCCCTCGTTTTGGAGGTAGCTCACTAGGGATGTCATCAATGAAAACATCTTGGAATCCATTTGGGAAAATAGACAACTCTAATTCCTCTCTTCATTGCTACTAGTGAAAACATTAAAATCATTTACAGATTCTCTAACAAAAATCGTATATGCAAATTAGAGCTTTTTATTGACTTATCAAAAGCAAGCATTATCACTAGGGACATGGTGTTCCCCAACTCATTAGCGTCTATCTTCATGCGCTTTTGCCTGTAGGTGAAGTATATTCTTCTTTCAGGGATCTTCATGTTAGCAGCCATGCGGTTGAACCATGGTGCCCCTAGGATAACATCATCATCATGTTGAAGAGGAGATTAATAATTCTTCTTTGTCGATGTAGCTTTGGACATGAACCCTCAACTTCCCAATCAAGGGAGTATCAGAGGCTTGCTATCCCTTGAAAGCTCTATCGGCAGTTACAGTATCTCCCATCTCGAAAGCTTGAATGCCCAACTTAGTGGCCAACTATGTTGATATAAAGTTGTGAGTACAGCCAAGGTCAAACAAGATGAAGGCATCATGCTCCCTTTTCCCCAAGCATAGGAGAGTGATGAGCCTTTGCAATGATTATCCTCTTTTGGAGCTTCAACCATGGAAACTCTAGGAGTTTCATTGACTACATTTCTTTTGGGGCAAGAACGATAACCATGTCCTTGCTCGCGACACTTAAAGCATTTATGGTCTTTATGAAAGGCCTCTAGTTCTTCGGGAGAGAGATTATTTTTACCTTTGTAAGATCCTTTCTTCTTGGCCTTGTTGTTGTTGTTGTTGGTGTTGGTGTTGGTGTTGGTGTTGGTGTTGGTGTTGGTGTTGGTGTTGCCTTGGGAAGAGTTTTGAGCATTGCTCTTCCCTTTAGCTTCATTTCGATCCTTGTTTTCCATTAGCTTAAAATTTTTTTTCATCCCTTGTTGGAAATTGATCCTTGAAGCAACCATAGTGTGGTGGATGACTTTGGTGATAGTGTTAGGCCATTGTGAGTTGACATACTCGGACATTTCTTTAGGTAATACCGCACAAAATTTTTGCTTTTGCTAGGCGAAGTCTATCCTTTGAAAGACCATAGCTTTGAGATGTAAATCCCAAAACTTGTCTACATATTTGTGGATAGACTCATTGAGGAGTAGCTTCAAGATCCGCCATTCGGTAAGCACTTTGTCCTTTGCATCGCTTGCAAGGAATTGCTTCATGATGGAAACTCGTAGAGTTTTCCATGTCTTTGGGGCCTTGCCATTTCCACGAAAGCTAGCCACTATTGACGAGAAAACTTCTGGAACTGCATAGCTACATGGTGAAGCTTGGAGGACTCCGTGAAGCCCAATACTTTGTCGCTGGCACCAAATGTGCCATTATAGGTAAGAAAAGAGATACTCTTGAGCTTTTGGAACCTTCGCCATGCTGGATAAGTTTTGCAATGTCCTCCCCTCTTGTATTCTCTAAAAGAATAACTATTGCTTTCGGCGAAAGAGGAGGAAGGTGAAGAAGAAGGAGAAGAGGGTGACCTCTTTCTTGCTTTTTTTTCTTCCTTTGTTTCTTCTCTTCCCTTTCAAAGTGATGAGGAGAAGGACTATGGGTTGACCATTTCCTCTTGGGAGGAGTTGGCAAGAGTCTAAACCGCCGTCTTCGTGGAGCCACATCTTCAAAGGAACTTAGGGATTTTCTTCTTTTTCATTCTTTGTGTTGTATTTAAAGAGAGAGAGTGGCTGGAGATCATGTTAGCTTAGCATCGACAGAAGAGAGTGTGAACCAAGCAAGGATAGATCCCTTAGAACCTATCATAGAAAAGGGCATTGATACAGACACCTCTTACGAAGGATCATATCAATGGATGGCGAACCAACAACTTGGAGGTTTCTAACAGTAAGAGATCATGGGGGATATCAGCTCTCAAAACACCTTTAATATGCCAAAATACACTGAAATTTTTCTTACTTGGGAGCAAATGACCATGGGGCTTTGATGTATGTTGATGTTTGAGGACATCACTACATTTGTATTGAAGAACGGCTAGCAAGAGGATTAGCAGTAATCATGGTAACTGATGATGGTGATAGGCTTCGCGATGAGGAGGGGAACCACTAACTCATTGTCAAAGACCCTGAAAATTACAATTGATATGGAGACAACGTAACAAAAGGGAATATGGTCATGGAGACTCAAGAGATACCTTTTAAATTCCCTACATTCATGACAAGAGAGTGGAGAGAATGGCGATGATTTATGAAAATATTGGGATTTACAAGCACGAGGAAGGAAGAGTCACCTCTTACTACCGATGCATGGAGCCCCAAGTGAATGAGTTAAGCATGGAAAAAATTTTGTACTTGTTTTCATATGAGTCAATAAGTATGGACAAGAATACAAACCAATTCACCCAGACGATGTAGGGAGAGTGATAACGCCAAAACCGTATTATTTTTGTCAATAAGTATGGACAAGAATATGAACCAATTCACCCAGACGATGTAGGGAGAGTGATGACTGTTAAGTATGGAGCCTGATTTACCCTTGTAATTTTTTGTGGTAAAAGCGCACATTTGTAAGGCCCCCATTATGAGGAGAAGCCATCGTGCGTGAAGGAAAATCACTCACCGGAAACCAAAATTTTCACGGACAAGAATCAGGGGCAACTTTAAAGGCCTTGGGGGCGGAGGCCCCCGAGACTTTTTTTTCGCCGGAATATTTTTTTTCGCCGGAATATTATGGCCGGACGGCGGCCGAAAAGTGGTCGGAAAACAACCGGTCGGTTGGCCGGTGGCCGGTAGTCAATGGCCGATGGCCGGTGGTCGGAAGTCAATGGCCGCTGGCCGATGGCCGAATTCAAAAGCGGACTTGTCTTCTCAAGGGCGGCCACACATGGGTGGATTGGAGGGTCTGATTTGGACTTATTTGCACAAGGGCGGCTACACATGGCTGTCTCTCATAAGAGAGGGCAACCCTTTTGGCCTATAAAAGGAGGCCATTTCTACACACATTTCATAGTGTGAAGTTGATGCAACAAGGTGAGTGTGAGGTGATGAGAGTGAAGCAAGGCGGGAGCTCCATTAAGGGTATAATCCCTTTGTAAACTACTTCTTGTTTTGAAGTACTAAAGCCATTGAGTGGCTGCTTTCAACGTGGACGTAGCCCACATTGGGTGAACCACGTATATCGTGTGTACTCTCTCTCTCTCTCTCTCTCTCTCTCTCTCTCTCTCTACTCTATAATCTCGTGTATATAAATCTGTCTCTCTCCATTAAGTAATCTACTCAATTATCTATTTAGCTACGTCTTATTTTCTAACAACTGGTATCAGAGCAAGGTTTGCTCGTAGCTAAATTATCTCAAGGAAAGGATTCCTTGAATTGAGTGGGAGTTATGGCGGAGGAAGGGAAGCTCAAGATTAGAAGTTCAACGGCAAAAACTACCAACATTGGAAGATGCAGATTGAAGACTATCTCTACCAGAAGGACCTCTATTTGCCACTAGGCAGTCTTGCAAAGAAGCCCGCAACAAGGGCAGATGAAGCATGGATTGTCCTTGATCGAAAGGCACTGGGAACAATCCGGTTAAGCTTGGCGTCAACGGTGGCCTTAGTGTTTCGGAGATGAAGACCACGGAGGACTTGATGAAGTCACTTGATGACTTCTACGAGAAACCATCGGCATCCAATAAGGTATTTCTTCTGAAGCGCTTGTTCAATCTAAAGATGGCAGAGAATGGTTCAGTTGCAGAACACCTAAATGACTTTAACACAAACATAAGTCAATTTCGATGACGAAGTGCAAGCTCTCCTTATACTATCATCTCTACCGGATAGTTGGGACAGCCTTGTGATGGCTGTAAGTAATTCTATCTCTGGCACACATACTCTTAAGTTTGATGATGTTGTGGGTGTTCTCCTAAGCGAGGAAATGCGAAGGAGAAGCACAGAAGAATCATCAAGTGCTGCACTATCAGTGGAAACAAGAGGAAGGCTTAAGGAGAGGTTCAAAAACCAAAAGGGTCGTGATCGCTCAAGGCGGAGCAAGTCACGCACAAAGTCAGTTCTTGAATGTTGGAACTGCGGCAAGAAGGGCCACGTCAAGAAGGATTGCTGGTCCAAGAAGAAGAATGAGACAGAGTCTCAAGACAACAAGCCAACATCGGAGGCCAATGTGGCAGGTAAAGTAGAGCAAGATGCTCTAATTCTCTCATTAGACAATGTGTCTAATTCCTGGATAGTAGATTCCGGGGCTTCATTCCATGCGACACCACACAAGCAACATTTCCAAGACTACACCAAAGGTAATTTTGGGTATGTATACTTGGGAGATGATGAAGCTTGTGAGATTGTCAGCAAAGGTACAGTTTCTGTCAAAACTGCTAACGGAAATGAATGGAAGCTTAAAGATGTTAGGCATGTTCCTTCTCTTCGCAAAAATTTGATCTCTACAGGACAATTGGACGATGAAGGTCACAACATTGCATTCGGAAACAAACGGTGGAAGATCTCAAAGGGATCTTTGGTGGTTGCCAAGGGTGAAAAAGTCGATACACTTTACTTGTGTACTGTTAGCACGCAACCTTCAGCTTGTGCAGCAACTACAGAAGTTGACAGTGCGGTGTGGCACTACTGACTTGGGCATATGAGTGCCAAAGGAATGCAAATCCTTCAAACAAAGAAGCTTCTACCAGGTTTGAAAGAAGTGGACTTAGAGTTCTGTGAAGATTGTGTTTATGGTAAACAAAAGAGGGTAAAATTTCAAAAATCAGGAAATGAAAGAAAAAATAAAAAACTTGAGTTGGTTCATTCTGATGTTTGGGGTCCTGCAAGTACACCATCACTTGGTGGCTCATTGTACTATGTAACATTCATAGACGATGCGACTAGAAAAACATGGGTTTATGTCATGAAGAATAAATCCGATGTATTTTCCATATTTCAAAGGTGGAAAGCCTTTGTGGAGAATGAAACAGGTACCAAGGTTAAATGCCTCAGATCCGACAATGGAGGCGAATATTGCAGCAAAGCTTTTGAAAGCTTTTGTGCTAGCAATGGCATTCGGAGGTAAAGGACAACCCCAAGGACACCTCAACAAAATGGGATTTCAGAAAGGATGAACAGGACAATCATGGAACTAGCACGAAGCATGCGGCTACATGCAGGCCTACCGCTTGAGCTTTGGGCGGAAGCTGTAAGTACGTCTGTGTACTTAATCAATCGGTCACCTTCAACGGCATTGGATGGGGGAGTTCCAGAAGAGGCATGGACAGGTAAACTGGTGAATTATGCATTTCTCAAAGTGTTTGGGTGTGAGGCTTTCATGCACATAGATAGAAGCCTAAGATCAAAGTTAGATGCAAAGTCCAAAAAGTGTTTCTTCATTGGCTATGGAGAAGGAGACTTTGGGTATCGCCTATGGAATCTTGAAGATGGTAAAATCTTAAGGAGTAGGGATGTAATTTTTAACGAACAAAATATGTACAAAGATTACTTGGAAATAAAACAAACAAAAGAAACAGGTGATGAGTACATGGAGCTTGAGGACGGTGAAGACTCAAGGACTGCAAACGGTGACAATGTGCAACAACGTCAACCAAATGAGGAGCCTCAACCTATTCCCCAAAGATCTACAAGAGCAAGTAGACCTCTAGAAAGGTTTGTTCCTTCCTTCAACCATCTCTTGATCTCAGATTCTGGAGAGCCGGAATCATATGAAGAAGCTATGCAACATGAATCCAAAGAAGAATGGACGAAGAGCATGCAAGTGGAGATGGACTCACTACATTGCAACCAAACATGGGACTTGGTTGAGTTGCCTAAAGGTAAGCGGGCACTTCAAAACAAATGGGTGTACAAGCTAAAGGAAGAAGAAGGTGGGAAGAAAAGGTACAAGTCTAGGCTTGTGGTAAAAGGTTTTTCTCAAAAGAAAGGTATTGACTTCAATGAAATATTTTCTCATGTTGTAAAAATGAACTCAATTAGGCTTGTCTTAAGCCTTGTGGCTGCTCATGATCTAAATCTCGAGCAAATGGATGTAAATACGGCATTCCCTCACGGTGACTTAGAGGAGGGAATCTACATGCTTCAACCAAAGGGGTATGAAGTAAAAGGTAAGGAGAAAATGGTTTGCAGATTAAAGAAGAGCTTGTATGGTTTAAAGCAAGCATCAAGACAATGGTACTTGAAGTTTGATCGATGGATGTTGGATCATGGATTCACAAGATGCAACTCGGATCACTTCGTCTACATGGAGAAGTTGGGAGATGGGAAATTCATCATCCTAATGTTGTATGTTGATGACATGTTGATTGCAAGTGCTAACATGCAGGACATTAAAGACCTAAAACAGGAGCTATCCAAATCTTTTTCAATGAAAGATTTAGGTGCTGCAAAGAGGATACTTGGTATGAAAATATCAAGGGACAGGACGAAGAAGACAATAAAGCTATCTCAAGAAGATTACATCAAGAAGGTACTAGAAAGGTTTGCAATGCAAAATGCAAAACCAGTTTCTACACCTTTGGCTGGTCATTTTAAACTAACAAAGGATATGTGTCCAAAGACACAAGAGGAGATAGCCTATATGTCTAAAGTTCCATATGTTGCAGCGGTAGGTTCTCTAATGTATGCTATGGTCTGGACAAGGCCAGACATTGCACATGCAGTGAGAGTTGTGAGTAGGTTCATGGACAACCCAGATAAAGAGCATTGGCAAGCTGTGAAGTGGATACTTAGGTATCTAAAAGGGACAACAACAAATGCTTTGTATTTGGAGGAACTGATATTTTTCTAGAAGGGTATGCTGATGCAGATATGGCAGGTGACAAAGATACTCGAAGGAGCACTACTGGCTATGTGTTCACGGTTGGAGGCACAGCAGTAAGCTGGGCTTCAAAGCTGCAGAAAGTGGTTTCACTTTCTACCACGGAAGCAGAGTATGTAGCAATGACGGAGGCAAGCAAAGAAATTCTGTGGCTTCACAGATTCTTAGAAGAGCTTGGATTCAAACAAGACAATTGTGTCTTGTACAGTGATAGCCAAAGCGCTATCCATCTTGCGAAGAACTCAGACTTTCATTCAAGGACAAAGCACATTGAAGTGAGATATCACTTCATACGCACTCTTTTGGAAGAGGGACAACTAAAGCTAGGAAAGGTGCATACAAGTGAAAATCCTGCAGACATGTTTACAAAGGTGGTCAACAAGGAGAAGTTGAGCTTTTGCTCATCTTCAATCGGCATTCAAGGATAAGAATCCAGAATGGAAAGCAGTCACAGGTTTGGTTTGGAGATCAGTCTCCAAGTGGGAGATTGTTAAGTATGGAGCCTTGATTTACCCTTGTAATTTTCTGTGGTAAAAGCGCACATTTTTAAGGCCCCCATTATGAGGAGAAGCCATCATGCGTAAAGGAAAATCACTCACTGGAAACCAAAATTTTCAGGGACAAGAATCAGGGGCAACTTTAAAGGCCTCGGGGGCGGAGGCCCCCGAGACTTTTTTTTCGCCGGAATATTATGGCCGGACGGTGGCCGGAAAGTGGTCAGAAAACAATCGGTCGGTTGGCCGGTGGCCGGTAGTCAATGGCCGATGGCCGGTGGTCGGAAGTCAATGGCCGATGGCCGGTGGTCGGAAGTCAATGGCCGGTGGCCGGTGGCCGAATTCAAAAGCGGACTTGTCTTCTCAAGGGCGGCCACACATGGGCGGATTGGAGGGTCCGATTTGGACTTATTCGCACAAGGGCGGCTACACATGGCTGTCTCTCATAAGAGAGGGCAGCCCTTTTGGCCTATAAAAGGAGGCCATTTCTACACACATTTCATAGTGTTAAGTTGATGCAACAAGGTGAGTGTGAGGTGGTGAGAGTGAAGCAAGGCGGGAGCTCCATTAAGGGTATAATCCCTTTGTAAACTACTTCTTGTTTTGAAGTACTAAAGCCATTGAGTGGCTGCTTTCAACGTGGACGTAGCCCACATTGGGTGAACCATGTATATCGTGTGTACTCTCTCTCTCTCTCTCTACTCTATAATCTCATGTATATAAATCTGTCTCTCTCCATTAAGTAATCTACTCAATTATCTATTTAGCTACGTCTTATTTCCTAACAATAACGCCAAAACTGATGGCGCAAGCTTCAATAGGGAAGAAAAATCCCACAAAAATCCCAAGCAAGTCTACAAATTCTTCTCAGAGGATTACAACACCATAGCACAATTGAATAAACAACCACTTCCTAACCCTCATAACTCACAAGCATCACCTCTATCATTTCAAGCATGGCTCGAGCAGTTTGCAAAACCATACATGAACACAAAAGGGTGTGGATATCAAGCTGTTGGTGCAACCAAAGTTGGTCCGAGCTAGGAAATGGTCTATGCCAAGTAGAGGGAGCAGCAAAGTGTAGTGCAGAAGGCTAGGGCAGGTGCCAAGGACCTAGGCAACCCAAGGATATCGGAAAAGTATGTCTAAAGTGGTTTTTTAGGCCAAAAGTGTTGCGGGTTGTTTGTCCAAATGGGATGGCAGATGAAGGTGTCCGAAATTCCAAGTCAAAGCTCTAGAATGTAGTGTCTTTTGGGCCTCGCCAAAGTTCTCGATGATAGTGTGCGTCATTTGGAGCTAGCACAAGTCAACGGTGCGTCGATCGGATACTCGGTCAGCAGGATACGGCAGGGTCAAATTGGGGACATTTGGTGGGGGAGTGCATGTGGGTGATTTTCTCAGTTTTGATGGCCTCAGATAGCTGGCTGAGAAGAAGCATAGTATGGTGGGGTTTGCATGACCCGGGGCCGGCTCAGTGAAGATTTGACTTGGCTTGGCGATCCAAGATTCCGATCATCCGGCAAAGTATGAGGGCCGGGAGAAGAAGGCCAAAAGAGAGGTTTTATATATATTTTATTATTTTATTATTTTATTTTATTTTTATTTTGGGGGGGGGGGGGGGGGGTTGGAGCTTAAGGGCCCTGGAAGGAGAGGCTGCCACGTGGCATGGGGGGTAAACCCATATGCGTTGCCAGCAAGCAGAGCCATGGGGTATAAGGAAAGAAAGAGGCACCACTTGGGGTATTGAGGTGAGCATGGAGCTCCGTGAGCTCTTGGCTATGGCGCGAGGGTAGCGGCCTCAGGGGATTCACCATGGAAAAATTACCGCACCACGTAAGTGCAGGAGAGGGGGTTTCTTTATAAGCTACATAAGCGTATAAGTTAGGGGTAGGCCCTCGATAATTTATCTCCCAAGCTCAAAAATAAGGGAGGGGGTATCATATTTTGGGGGGGGCGTGGTGGAGGGGGGAGTGAGATAAGGAGAAAATGAGAGGAAGTTTTTGTGTTTCAAAATCATGGCTTCCCAAAAGAGTCTATCCTCGAACGTGTGAGTCAATAGCTACAAAGATACATGCAAGAACTAACAAATTGCTTTGTATCAATTGCTTGTTTTTGTGATTATAGTTCATTTGTTGAGGGATGAAAGCTATAAAAAGTTTGTATAGATGCAATTTTACACGGAGAACCTAACACAAATTAATAACCATGTTCTTTGAGTAATTTAGAGGGGTCAAAATTGGAAGAGTAGCTAGAGTGCAGACTGACGAGCACATAATTTGAAAGTCAAACTAAGACACATTGAGGGTACATCTAGTTATCAACAGAAGTGGTTCCATAGTATGTTGCCAGTCACTATGCTACATGCTCTTTTCTTAGTTTTACTTAGTTAGATCATGTGAGACCTAAATTTTATATGTAAGATAGGGGTATAATAGTTTTATGCATTTATTATCATATAAGTGTAGAAAGAGGGGTCATATTCCCTAATATGAGTCGCATATAGGGGTTTTATCAAAATTGTACGCTCGCAGGTGTGACTCCCCTAGGGCAGCGGCCCGTGGACACGTTGGCAGGAGGCGGCCATGTTGGGCATAGGCGGCAATGTTTTGGCAAGGCGGAGCGGCGCGGCGGCACGCGCCCGCGTGTGGAAATGAAGAGGGTGAGGTCAGCTGCCGACGTGGCAAGCGTCGACTGAAGGGAGAGCTCACACGGGCGGCCACATGGCGAGGCATTATAAAGGCAAAGGGGAAGGGCATTAGCGACATGGCTAATGCCCCCAGTGTGAAATAGAGGCGAGTCCCGCAAGAATGAAGGGAGGGCAGGAGTAGTCGGGTCCGAAACCGGGACGTTGGGTGCAAAGGGAAGGTCCCACGGTATGGACGGGTGAGCAGAGGGAGGTAGAGCCCGAGGGCGGCCAAGTTGTCCAAGCAAAGAGCAAGAGGGCCAGTAAGGCAGAGAGCAAGGTTGAAGCCAGATCAAAGGAGGAGTCAGATAGAGAGAGGGAAAAAGTCAAAATCAAGCAGTGCAAGGTTGAGCCCACAAAGGGGTAAAAAATGAAGGTGGAAAAAGTAAAAAAATAAAAAATGCAAGAGGCAATAGCGACATCGCTAATGCCCTCCCCAAGTGCAAAAGAGAGAGAAAGACAGCAGATGGAGAAAGGCGGTGTCCTCCTTCCCAAAAGATACAAAAAATGGGTGCCATATGGACCAATTGAAGGGCAATTTCCCAAATTGAAGACCCCCCCACTATAAAAGTCAAAAATTAATCAAATTAGTGGCTTTTTTCCTGGACTTTGGTTGCCGTTTGAAGCTTGCAAAGAGGAGCTCTCTGACAGAAGAGTGTGCCTGTCAAACCCCTTTGTATTTTCTTGTGAAAATGGCCATGGTGATGGCAGTGTAAGCATGTGTGCGTGTTTTGCAAAGTGCAATCTAGCCACTGTGCCCCTTCTCGCTGTCGTTTCCCCTTCCTCCCTTCTCTTTCTCGTGATTTCATGTTTCCCCTCTTGGTTCCAGCTGTGTGGAAGTGTGTACCCCCCGGACCGACGATGTTTTGTGTGAGAGAGTGAGATTGAGCGGATGTGAGTGTGTGTGTAAGGGTGGAGACAGGCCGTGGTAGCAGGTGTGCCTTGTGTCGTGGATTTGTGAAGTGTGTGAGAAGTGGAAATTGAGCAGGCGATGGTCTGCTAGTGTAAAGTATTTCTTTGAAGGTGTTTTTTGAGAGGATAGGGGTGTTGTGGATACCCTGAGCTATAGAGAGGCCCTTGTGTTTGTGTCGGGCATGTTCCCCCATTCCCCATTTCCATCTTCTAGTGCCCCCATGGAGAAGTGTGCTGATGCTCCTAGTTCAAGTCAAAGCAGTGATTTTTGTGATGCCAAAGGTGCGGCCTTTGAAGAGCAGGTGTTGCTAATGATGTCTTGGACGGGATTTCCCATTTTCACTGGGGTTGAAGATGCGGAAACCTGGCTTCAGGACTTTGGGTTGTTCGTGTTGGAAAGTGGTTTATCGAGAGAAGACGATGCAGTACAGGTGTTCCCGCTCCTGGTTCGCGGTAAAGTGAGGGTATGGTTTGATAGCCTTGGTGAAAAAGAAAAAGCAGATTGTGAAGCCCTCGAGGCGGCTTTTCGAAGCAGATTTGTTGTGGATGCGCAGCTGGATAAAGTAAAGTGGAACATAGAAAGTTTGAAGCAAAGCTTGGAGGGTGATTTTCAAGCATTTGAGAGGGAATTCGAAGCCCTATGGGGGAAGTTAATCAAGGTAACTACTGCAGAAAAAGCCAATTTTTTGAAATTGTGTAAATTCATGGATTGCCTGCATGAGGAAGTGCGAGATAAAGTGGAGGTAGATGGTCCAATGTCGTATGAAGAGGCGGTAGCTCTAGCGAGAGGGCGAACTAAGAAGATTTTGAAGAAGCACGAGGCTAGGCAGAGTTTGCCAAATGCATTGATGCCAAAGCAGTATAGGGTATAATCATGTTAACTTGTCATGCTTTTTGGTGTCCCGGACAATGCTAGTAAGAGGTGCTTGTTAGCATCTATTCAAAACCAAAGAGCAAGTGAAGTTTGAAATTTTAATAACCATAAGATATATTATTTGTTCCCTCCCATATGGATTGTGGACTCTGTTTTCGGTTACGACGATGACGTGGGGTGTGGCCTCTGTTCTCTCTCTCTCTCTCTCTCTCTCTCTCTCTCTCTGGCGCAGACTCCCTCTCTGTCTCACTCTCAGACCAGTTTACAGTTTGCCCTGTTCCTACTCCCTCCTTCCCTCTCTCTCTCTCTCTCTCTCTCTCTCTCTCTCTCTCTCTCTCGCATTGCTTCTTGCCTCGAAGTTGAGTTGTCAAAGCTTAGCAGACTTGCAGATATGGAAAATCAGCAGACAACATTATTACAACTAGAAACGGAGGCAGAAGGGAGCCATTACAGGAAATGAATCACAACTACCAGCATCCAGCTCTTTCTATAATCAGGAAATATGAGACAGAAAGAAAGCGTAAACAGCGGGAGCACCGATAGATGACAACTAAATGAGGAGATCATGACATCGACAATGAGGAGAAAAGGAAAATCTCCTTCGAGATTGTGAAAGCTTTCAAGAGCAGGACTGAAGGTCTCAACAAAGAAGCAAAGTGCGAAATCTGGAATCTTGTTGCTCAACATCCGCTTGTTCGGGCAATCCGTGATCAGTCTTTAGAGGAGGAGGCTGCTATGCAGAGTGCAATTGTCTCCAATGTCCGCAACACACTAGCTATCGTCAAGAAGCCAGCTTCCAACGACAAGCTATTTTTGAAGAATGCAGCATTGCAGATGATGATAAATTCAAAGGAAAACATGCCTATTGCCAAATTCTCCAGGGTCCTAAAAGTCGACCGTCACAGCTTGTTCAAAGCAAAATCACGGCAGGTCTGGTGTCAATGCTCGACTGTTTTCATTGGCTGAATGTCACAAGCAACATCGTCATAGCCCTATCTCACAGATGAAATTAAGGAATTGGTCTACACATTTTGGACAGAGGAGACTCATGTTTCACCCAACAAGAAGGATGTTTGTCGAAAGAGAGTGGGAAGGAAAAGCTACATAAAACACCCTGTCCACCTCCTAGATGAGTCTCAGGTGATGAATGACATACTTGCGCCATAACTTATGCATTCTAGCATGCTAGTAATCTACCTAGCATACAGAGCATGCTAGTTATCACAATATGTTATGCTATGTATGCCGTGCTAGTTAGCATAGTCTCACTCCTAGTATGTTGGGTATGTTGTTTAGCATGATAAGTATGTTGTCTAGCACAATATGTAAGCTACTATAACACCCTTTATGCTAGTTAGCATACCTATTATGCTAACTAGCATGCTCTGTATGTTCTTTGACACAATGAGTATGCTAGCTACCTTTCGTAGTATGCTAACTAGCATAATGGGTAAGTTGGTTTATGGTATATGCTAGTTAGCATTCCTGTATGATGGGTATGGTGTTCACATAAATCTTCTGCTAGTTAGCATGCCTAGTGATCTTGAGGACTACGCTGGTTAGCACAATATGTATGCTACTTTAACACCTTTTATGCTAGTGTGCTGGCTATGCTATTCAACATAACAAGTGTGCTGGCTAGCACAATATGTATGATAGTTAGCATACCTTCTATTCTTCTTAGCACACTTTTTGTGGTTAACCATGACTCATATGTTAAACTACACACTGATTTTGCTTGTTATCACAGCTAGTATGCTAGTTAGCATACTCAACTGTGCTAACTAGCAATATTTCATGCTAGTAAGCATACTCAGCTAGCTAACTAGCATGCTGAGTATGCTAGTTATCACAGCTAAGAATGCTAAGTAGCATAACGGGTAAGCTGGTTTATGCTAGTATGCTAGTTAGCATATTCAGCTATGCTAACTAGAATACTCAGCATGCTAGTTAGCATACTCAGCATGCTAACTAGCATGCTCATGAGTATGCTAGTTAGCACAGCTAAGAATGTTAAGTAGCATAACAGGTAAGCTGATTTATGCTAGTTAGCATTCATAGTGTGCTGGCTATGCTGTTCAACATAATAAGTGTGCTGGTTAGCACAATATGTATGCTAGTTATCATACCTTCTATTCTTCTAAGCACACATTCATGTGGTTAACAATGACTCATATGCTAAATTACACAATGATTATGCTTGTAAGCACAGCTAGTATACTAGTTAGCATATTCAGCTATGCTAACTAGCATACTCAGCATGCTACCTAGCATGCTGATGGGTATACTCAGCATGCTAACTAGCATGCTGATGAGTATGCCTCGTATGCTAAACTACACACTGATTGTGCTTGTTAGCACAACTAGTATGCTAGTTAGCATACTCATCATTCTAACTAGCATGCTGATGAGTATGCTAGCCAGTATGCTAATGAGTATGCTAGTTAGCACAGCTAGTATGCTAACTCAACATGCTAGTTAGCATACTCAATATGTTGATGAGTATACTCAGCATGCTAGCTAGCATGTTGATGAGTATGCCTCGTATGCTACACTACACACTGATTGTGCTTGTTATCACAACTAGTATTCTAGTTAGCATACTTAGCTATGCTAGTTAGCATACTCAACTATGCTAGTTAGCATACTCAACTATGCTAGTTAGCATACTCAGCATGCTAACTAGCATGCTTAGTATACAATGTTATACCCAGTTACATGCATGTTAGGACCATACCCAGTTACATGCATGTTAGGACCATACAATGTGTTGTTTAACACACCAATTTGTTTCTATGGTGGATGTATTAAGTAGCAATGTGTATAGTCCTGTTTGGATTATTTCTCCTAGTAAACATACTGATCAAATATGGATATTGCAGGTTGAGCTCTTTCAAAGATTCAAATGAAAACATCCAAATTGCAAGATTGGCATGAGCATGTTTGAGATGTTAAAGCCATTCTTTTGCAAGAGGCTGAAGGATAGGTACACATGCTGTTGCGAATACCATGTGCAAATGACCTTTTTGAAAGACACACTTGGGGCTGCATGATACATGTTGCAACTGTGTATGCAATATTTGTGCTATAGGCAAGAACATTAGCAGCGGCTGCCTGGCTTCACATCACACGTTCAAAGGTGTCACACAGATGTGGGAGTCCGTTCTCTGTCCAAAGCCAGCAGATGCAGTTTTCCATAGAAGGGAATGCCTGATGGGAGACTAGAAGATATGTGGAGTAAAGAAGTTAGAATTATGTTGCTTAGAAACAGCAAAGCCAGGTAAGAGTATTAATGTGAAAGTATTTGCGTATGTAGAAGCAAAAGACAGGCATGGAAACAGTAAGAAAAGAAAAGATCTTTTGCATAAAGAAATGCAGTGATGGGAGTTTCTTCGACTGTTGCAGACCAAGTTGAAGCTCTTCATCACTCATAACTATGTGGCACGATGGCAAGGACAACAATTTAAGGATTGTATACCTCACTTTCCGGATGATGTCATTGTCTCAGTTGTTGACTTTGCTGAAAATTACGCCTTCAAGGAGCAAAATGAGATTCACTCAATGCATTGGCACTCTAGTCAAGTAACTATTTTTGTACACATAACGTACTACCACAAGACAGGGGAGGTAGTCAAAACAATCCACTTCTTCATATCAAATGATAGGGTCCATGACACACTGTTTGTGCAACATTGCTTCATGCTACACCATGACTGGTTACAACAAGAGGGTGTCACTTGTAAACAACATTGGGTGTGGTCAGATGGTGCGGCCTCGCAATTCAAGGGAGCCAGGCCTTTCTATTTTGTTGCAAGATATGGTGGACTCACAGGGATTGGGATGAGCTGGTTCTTCTTTGGATCAGGGCATGGCAAGGGTGAGCATGATGGTGCAGGAGCAGTTGTGAAAAGAAATTTGACCCATGAGCAACTAAAACCTAATGGATCTATATTGCAGTGTGCAGCAGATGTGATTGCTTATTGCCAGGCCAACCTATCGCATGGAGCACCTGCATCATATCCTTCAAAAGAAAGGGAATGTGCTCGTGTGTTCTGGGAGGCTAAAGAGGGAGATGTTAACAGGGAAGTTAAGTGGAATTGTGCCACTGTGGCAAAAACTCGCTCTTTGCATGCTATTCGTGGTCACAACCCGCAAGATCCAACTGCCCTTGCAACAAGACAGTTGGCATGCTTCTGTGATGCATGCATGAACGGAAGGTGGAATCGCTGCATCAATAAAACTCACGTGGAGGCTTGGGATTATCAAATTCTGCAGCCATTACTTGAGAAAACAGATGAAGTTTCGAAAGAGGAAGTCGTTGGCTATGATGACTTCACATACGAAGGTCATCATGATGTGTTGAGTAGCGCTCTATGTTCTGGAGACACATTTGCTGTAAATCCAGATGCTTTAACCAACGCCGAAGATGTGGATTTCTATCTGGTCAAGTGTGTTGCAGAAAACGAGAAGATGGAGAAGGGGTACATTGATGAATGGAGCAATGTAATTGACAGAGGCTCATATGTTGTGCAAGGACTGTATTACAAGCAATTGGATGCATACACCTTCAAGCTAGACCACAAGCAGCCTATCGTCCACCTACTTTCACATCTGGTGCGATGTATCAAAATACCCATGGAGCACGTCCCAAGGAGAGGCAGGTGTACACAATCACTCCAAAAATCTATGAAGCAATCTGTAATAGCATGCCCTTCAGCTTTTAAGTTGTATCCACTCGACATAGGGTTCAATTTTACAATGACAGTCACTGCCCCAAAAACCCTTAAGGCCTCCTCGGAGGGCGCTTGTAGTGACCGGGTTGTCCTCGCTGTTTGTCTTCTTCCTGCTGCCTCTTTTCTTTTCTCTCTACTTCCTCCTCTGCTTCTAGGTTGGCACTATGTTTCTCACTTTCTCTTCTTTCCCTCTCCAGCTTTTCTTTCTCTCTTTCTGCTTCTAGGTCAGCTTCCCGCTGTTTGCGACGAATTTCTTCCAGTCTTTTAGCTCTATATCCCTCTTTTGAATGTCAAGCAAACGTTTGACGACTGCATCAGAAAACTCATCTGAGCCTGTCTCAAACACATTATCAGCAACATATGCTTTCCGACCATCCGTTTGCAGCCAAAGAAAAAGCCAGGACTTCAAAGTTTCTATAAGGAACTTTTCCCTCTGCTCAGCACTCTGGTGCTCTAGACTGGGAGTAACAAGCCAAGTTTGTGGTGGGTTCTGGAACACTTTGTAGAAGCTATTATCGATTATAAGTGTGTTTTGGGCGTTGAACCCCGGAGTGTGTTTCCAGAACAAGGATAAGTCTTTCATAAACACAGGTTTTCTCTGGATCTGCCAGGATTGCTTTGTACAGTGCGCTTGAGCAAAAAACCCAGTAATCTTTGGCACCTGCTCTTTAAAAACAGTACGGCAATTACTCATGACGTTACTATGGAGGATTGTGCTCCATATAAACACATTAAAGAACTGCAGGCACCAATCCAAAAAAAAAATGGTTGTCCTTGCGAGAGAACACCTGCTTATCAAGTACATCGTATTTCAGCATTTCATCTGCATATGCCGGGGGCTTTTCACCAAAACGAGGCTCTACCACTGCCACGAAAAGACCGTTCAGGTCCAGCACCAGAGCCCTTTTTTCATCACATAAACGCTTAGGCACCCATATTAGGTCTGGTAGAGGATACCATTCAGCAAAAATAACCGGCCCACTTGGGTGCACATAATTTAGGCGCTCAATAATACTACGGGCAAGCTGTGAATATCGTTCAAGGCATTTTTCAATCTCCATTTTCTGTCTCCTTAACTGTCTGGCTTTGTGGACTCGCCATCTCCGTAATTTTTGCCATTGCATGGCCGCAGTTGCATTAGGCATGACGATTAATGCCTGTTTCTCTTCCTCTGCAGGGAAACCGCGATACGAAATGAACAAGTTTAAAAAAGAAAAACCGCAAAAATTACAATGAACTATTACAATGAACTGCTGCTCAGATTTATATTGCACAAAAATACATTTTCATTGGAAAACAAAATGCATGTCAGTTACAATACGCATTTGGGTTTCAAAATGGTCTAGCATATACAGTGAAGGGCACAACCAGGTAGGGAGCAATAAGTCTTAACACAATTTTTTGCAAGCTCTTGAGCGGGTGGCTTTCTTTTCACCTTTGGAGCTTTCAGTCTTGTCCGAACCACAAGCTGTGCTTGCAATGTCTTCGGGTACCTCTTCAAGGCCAACTTTTCTTTTTAGCTGAGCTTTACGCAAAAAACCCTCAAAGGGCTGTTGTCACCAACTTCTTGCTCATCTTCTATGTTGTCATTCTTCAAAGTTTCCCCTGAGCCACTAGCCAATGTCTTCTGAGAAGCTTTTTCTTTGTCAGTTGCAGCAGGCATCGCCGGCACACGAGGCACACGAGGAGCCATGACAAAAAAATCATCTTCTTTTTCATCTTCTGAGTTCCTGCTCACATCACCGCCTTCCTCAGTTGTTTTCATGCTTTCATTTGGCATCTTCTGGGAGCCCTCATCCACCCCTTCACTCCTTGCATCCAGCTCAACACCCTTCTCCGTCGAAGGGTTCTCACCTGTATCCAGCTCATCAATCTCCTCGATCGAAAGGTCCTCCATTACAGCCTTTCCCTTGCCCTTCGTGTCATGCACACTGCCCACATCACGGAGGGACTGCCCCAGGCCTGCAACAAAAAACGTGGATTAAGACTCATATAAGCATGTCATGTATGCTAGAAAATGTTTGATATGATGTGACTATGTGTGCGGCCTGACATACATTGGAATCCATTATGCTGACAAGCCCAGTATGCTAATTCGAATTTCTGAGTATGCTAACTAGCATATCCAATATGCTAGTTTGCATCTGGAGATGGTAGCTTAGTTACTAGATTTTCCATTATGACAAACTTACTCTAGTCTGTACATTGAGCACAAGTATGCTAATTAGCATACTGGGTATACTAATGAGCATACTGGATATGCTAATTAGCATACTGGGTATACTAATGAGCATACTGGGTATGCTAATTAGCATACTCGGTATGCTAATTAGCATACTGGGACTGCTGGTAGCTAGCATACAAGGATTGTCTTTAGTATGCTAATTAGCATATCCAGTATGCTAATTAGCATACCCAGTCTGCTATTTAGTATTCCTGGTATGCTAATTAGCATACCCAGTATGCTATTTAGCATATCCAATATGCTAATAAGCATATCCAGTATGCTAATCAGCATACTCAGTACGTGAATCAGCATACCCAGTATGCTAATGAGCATTCCCACTATGCTAATTAGCATACCCAGTATGCTTAGCATATCCAATATGCTAATAAGCATATCCATTATGCTAATCAGCATACCCAGTACGCTAATCAGCATACCCAGTATGCTAATCAGCATATACAGTTTGCTAGTTAGCATTTGGATATGGTAGTTAACTTACTAGATATGCTAATATGCCAAACTTACTCTAATATGTTCACTGAGCACCGGGTATGCTAATTAGCATACAAGGTCTGCTAATTAGCATATCCAGTTAGCACACTCAATATTCTCATTGGGTATGCTAATTAGTGTACCCAGTGAGAATATTGAGTGCTAATTAGCATACCCAGTATGCTAATTAGCATACAAGATATGCTTATTAGCATATCCAGTTAACACACTAAATATTCTAATTAACACACTAGGTATGCTAATTAGCACACCCTGTACAATCTTACCAGATGTTGGTGTGATTGGATGTCTTTGCCCTGTGGGTTTCCAACACCATTCTTGTGGTATCCTTTGCTCGCAGGTCATAGCTCTACATTTTGTCGACAAGGAGCATGCAGCTGCAAGGCAGAGAAAGTGGTAGCTATGCCCACAGGGCATCTTGACCATGGCGGAGATTCCCTTTACTTCAAGTGGCAAACTGCAGCCACTGCACGGGTTGATCATCGTCCCATCGCATACCCCTGCTATACTTTCTATAAAAGTGCCCATAGCCATATTACACAGGGCAGTGGGAATGGAGGAGCCTTGTAGCATCTTTCTCATGTGCATTAGGAGTTGCACTTGACCTTCACATGCATTCACTTTTTCTTCCATAACCTCCACATTAATTTGCACACCAAAAAAAAGAGGAGCATGGTAAGTACATAGGTTTGTTGTGCACATATTCCAATCATACGGTAGAAGCATAAAAGTCACGCACTTACACGCTGACAAGTTGAGTCAGCAGCAAGAGTGTCCTCACTGTCAGGAAATGCCAAACCTTCCAATGTCTCTATTTTTACTTTACACTCTATTTCCCTCTTTGCATCCACGCTATCGCTCTATAGTAACCTTTATAATTCATTTTCAGCGTCGTGAAGCTTTTGTCTCATAGCAAGCACAATTGGCGTGACCCTAGCATTGCTTGCTTGGACAACCCTCGCAGCTTTAAAGTCTCATTTTGCAGTTAGAAGATGTTCTTTAGCATCTTGCAGTTGTTTGTTGAGAATTTCAGAGGCAGCCTTTATGTGCTGCAAATTCTCAACGCCAAAAAATGACAGGCTTTCAGTCTGCTGGTGAGTGATGTGGCGAGAGATGGGTGTCTCCTTGGTATCCTCCTTCATTTCAGCTTGCGCCTCCTCGATGTTTAGACATACATTGCGCATCCTCCACTTTTTGACATGGGCCTCGTAGTACCCTTTCTCTCGGAGGTCCTGCAAATACTGGACAGCGAATTCAGCCCAATTGAATTGCATGGCTGAGCTACTTGCAATTGCCGCCGGGCTGAATTATTTTACAAACCCCTTGGTAAATGCAGAGTTTTTTTCATGTTTGTTGGGGGCTTCTGGTACACCTTGTAATGCAGCTGCATCACCTGGTTGAACATATCAGTACGCAAACAACTGCATTTAATGCGATAGTGACTACGATTCTTTGACTCTCTGAAAACACTGAACCTCTCCACATCACTGATCTGATCCCACCTCACTAGTTTGGGGTTGGCACCAGCCAGGGAGAGGCCAAGAACATCATTGAACTCTTCTGCTGTAATACAGAACTTGCTCTATACTGGGACTGTAAACTTTGGAGCTTTCCATCGGCCTGCACACCCCCAATGTCACAAGATTAGCAGTGGGAAGAGAGAGAGAGAGAGAGAGAGAGAGAGTACCTGAGTCATCCTTCCCCTTTGTATGCAAGGTCTTTGCCATTGGGGATGCTGGGGAATCAGAGAGCTTCACCCTTTTTCGGGGCGGAGAAGAAGCAGCAGAAAGTTCAGGGGTCGACTTTTTTTTTGGTTCTCTCTTACCTATGGCCCCTGCGCCCCTCTTGCCTCTGGCCCCTCCGTCTCCCTTCTCTCCATGCATGTTGACTAGCCCACTCCGCTTCTCTCCACGCATTTTGACTGCCCCACTCCCCTTAGAGTAACACTATGTGAATGGTCAGGAAAGTGGATTCAGGGTGGTCTCCCTATTTTGAAATATTCGATGGATTCCCACATATTTGAAAAGTTACACTCTCATTATGCTTACAAGATATGCTTGTTGCCACGTGATAACTAGCATTACAAGTTAACATGCTTATACCCTATAATGTGGTGGTAGCCGAGCCACAGGTGGTGCAAAGAGAAGTGCAAGTGCGAGAAGAACCAAGGGTTCTTTGGCTACAGAGAGATAGGGTGGTTCCTATGCCGAAGATGCCAGGTAGAGTAGTTCCAATTGTGGTGGAAGTGCAGGTGGTTCCAGAGTGGACAAAGGGTGTGATGCCGAGTTCGAGTGTAACTATTGAAGCTCCATTGTAGTGCGATAAAGAGCAAGGAGTGCGGTTTGCAAACGAGGTTGAAGCAGTGAAGCTAGAGGAGATTCCTGAGCTTGAGTCCGAAGAGGAGACTGTGTTGAGTGGTGATAGCTCTATGGACGCAGATACGAGTTGGCAGACCGAGTCGTCCCAATCCAGGTATGATGAGTTCGACCTCTTACATGTGAGTGGAGAGGCAGTGAATATGTGCGAGGAGCAGCATGAAGTGCAAGTCGAAGTGCTTAGTGAAGACCAAGTGGAGCAATTTAGCCCTACAGGTAGTGAGGATCAGGTAAAACTGGTGTGCAGTGCCATGATAATGGCCATGTTAATGAAGATAGCAGTAGAGTATGCCATGGTGGTGCAGCAGCTACAAAAATTTTCCAAGAGGGATAGAGCAGTTGTACCTATGGAAGAGGACGAGGAGGAGGTGATAGAGAATGAGTTTCTCTCTTCCTTGGCAGATCTTGAGGATGCAGTAGAGTAGAAGAGCAGGTAATTGTAGCGGACAAGCAGGTGGTGCTTATGGACCTTGAAGGGCCAATTGACGAGGAGGAGCTCGACGATTTTGAACTTGAGTTCATGGCAGGTGAGAAGGGCGGAGCAGAGTCAAAGTTAGAGGTGCTTCCTACGCAATCAATGCCCTCTATGACAGGTGATGTGGACTCCAAGGCAGTGTCTAAGCTTTGTAAGGAGGTCTGTGAGTGGTGGTTGAAAGGAATGGTGATAAAGGTAGCTGTGCAGTGTGCTGTTGAGCAAGTATAGGATCTGCTAGACGAGAATCTAGCTTTATATGGATGGGAGGGCGGGTCAGATATGTGAGGTCTGTTTGATGCGAGTGATGGTACAAGCAGGTCTTTGGATGGTGAGCATGAGAATGCTTTATTTGGTGTTCTTGGATATGCTTGGTTGCGAGTGGGCAATTTGCCATTAAGTTCTCGGTGAAGGAGTACGAGCGTAAGTGCGATGCGAGAGAGAGTGCGAGAAGAAGAGCACGACGATATGGTGAACTCTCTCTACTGTAATGTGTAGAGCATAGTGAGTTCTTATTAGGTTTTTACAAAAGAATATGTGTACATACCTAGCGGCCCGCCCACTTACCTGGGCGACCACATTGGGCTTTATACCCCAACAACCTCCCACTTAAAGTCCAATGTGGTACTTTAAGTGTGAGAGAAGCTACTATACAAGCTAATATACAAGAGATGTAGAGAAGTGATGTACTACCCTACACCTAATTGCTTGCGAAAATGCGCAAATCTCTCTGAGGGAAGTCCTTTTGTAAGTAGATCAGCAGGATTTTCTGTGGTGTGAACTTTGACAAGCTGAAGTTGCTTATCCTCGAGCATTTCCCTGATGAAATGATACTTCACATCCGCATGCTTTGTCTTTGAGTGATAAACTGGATTGCGAGCCAATTGTATAGCACTTTGACTATCACAATATAACACAGGCATCTCTTCTTTGATTCCCAAATCTGTTACTAGTCGATTAAGCCAAATTGATTCTTTGCATGCCTCTGATGCTGCAACATATTCAGCCTCTGTAGTAGACTGAGTAACACAATCTTGTAATCTAGAACGCCATGATACTGCTCCACCAGCCAATGTAAAGACATACCCTGATGTAGACCTTCGGTTGTCTAAGTCACCTGCATAATCTGAGTCTGTAAAACCCTTTACACTTAGCTACTGACTCCCATAGCATATACGCATACTCTTTGTAGCTTTCAGGTATCTCAATATTCCTTTCACTGCCTCCCAATGTTTCTTGCCTGGGTTTGACATGTATCGACTTACTACTCCCACTGCAAATGCCATGTCTGGGCGAGTAGCAATCATTGCATACATCAAACTACCCACTGCAGACGCATATGGAATCTTATCCATTTCAGCCTGTTCTTCCTCAGACACAGGACAATCTTGTTTGCTAAGTTTCACATATGGTGGCAATGGAACACTCAGTGCGTTTCCCTTCTCCATATTGAAACGTTGCAAAACCTTGTCAATATACTCTGTTTGAGATAACCAAATCAACTTCTTTGATCTGTCTCTCTCAATGCGCATACCAAGTATATGACTTGCCTCACCCATGTCTTTCATGTCAAACGATTTTGCCATCTTTGACTTCAAAGCTGAAATTTCTTCCAAGTGCTTGCCAGCAATCAACATGTCATCCACATACAAAATAAGGATCAGCCAACTACCATCCTTAGCCTTCTTTGTATATAGACAGTGATCGAACTCACTACGTTTGTAGCCTTGAGAAAGCATAAACTTGTGGAATTTATGGTACCATGCCCTCGGTGATTGTTTTAAGCCATAAAGACTCTTTAACAACTGGCATACCCAATCTTCCTTGCCTTTCTCAACAAACCCTTCTAGCTGCTACATGTAAATTTCCACATCTAAATCACCATGCAAGAACGCTGTCTTGACATCCATTTGGTGCAACACCAAATCTAATATGGCAACCAATGCAAGAAAGCATCTCAATGTAGTCATCTTGACCGCCGGAGAGAAGACTTCATCAAAGTCAATGCCTTGTTCTTGCTTAAAGCCCTTGGCAACAAGCCTTTCTTTGTACTTTGGCTGACTATCATGAGCAGTGATCTTATACCTGTAAACCCATTTACAAGGTAGAGCCTTTTTGCCCTGTGGTAATTTAACTAGCTTCCATGTCTTGTTTTTATGTAGAGCTGTCATCTCTGACTGCATGGCCAATTGCCAATTCCCGGAGTCCTTCATTTGCACTGCTTCCTTGTAACATGAAGGCTCATTGCAATCAGTCAACATGACATAGTTCATAGATGGAACAAACCTATCAGGAGGTCGCGTGACACATCCAGATCTACGCACAACAGGTGGCTCAGGCTCAGCCACAATCTGTGGTTCCACTCTATCCTGTCCTTGCTCCTCTTGAGCCCTGACATTTTGTCTTGCACGTGCAGGTCCATCTTCTTGGAAGACAACTCTTCTAATCTCCTCAACCCTGTCTGGTTTAGAATGATATTTGGCTTCATTAAAGTGAACACCATTGCTGCGGATAACCTTTCTGGATTCGGGATCCCAAAGTCTGTACCCCATCTCACCAGAATAACCATAGCCTAGAAAGATGCTCTTTCTACTCTTTGGCTCAAGTTTGTTCCTAAATTCCTTTGGAACGTGAGTATATGCCTCACAGCCAAAGACTCTGAGATGCTTGTATGAGGGCATTTTGCTTGACCATACCATCTCTGGCACTGAATCCTTCTGCAAAACCTTGCTAGGAGATCTATTTACAAGATGAACAGCTGTTGATACAGCTTCAGCCCAAAACCCATTTGGCAGTTGTGCATTAGACAACATACTTCTGACCTTCTCTTGTATGGTCCTATTCATCCTCTCAGCAACACCATTTTGAGGAGGATTGTAAGGAGCAGTAAGTTCACGTTTTATACCTTTTGACTCACAAAAGTCCTGAAAGCCCTTTGAAACATACTCTCCACCATTGTCAGTGCGCGTAAGCATTAAAGCTTCTTGCCACTCTGATTCTCCACAAGTGTCACAAACGTTTTGAAAACACTAAACGCTTCATCCTTGTGCTTGAGAAAGTAAACCTATACTTTCCTCGAGTAATCATCTATAAATGTCATAAAGTAAGAAGCTCCCCCTAGAGATAGGTTAGGCATAGGTCCACACAAGTCACTATGAACAAGTGCCAACTGTGTATCTCTTCTACTGCTTCTATGCTTATGTGGTTGCTGTGTTTGCTTACCATACAGACAATATTCACAGAATTCAAAATCATTAAATGAAAAGCTAGGCAAATAACCAGAACGAGACAAGATTTCCATTCCCTTCTTGGACATATGTCCTAACCGGCTATGCCACAAAGAAACGTTCGGCTGCTCGGTTACATTGATTACATTTTTAGAGACATTTGATACATAAATCATGTAAAGTCCTCCAGACTTTACTCCATGTGCTACTATCATAGAACCCTTGGATATCTTCCACATGTTCTGTCCAAAAGTGGTGACGTAGCCAGCATCATCAAGTAAACGTGTGCTGATCAAGCTCTTTGTAATTGCGGGAACATGTCTCACATTCTTCAGCGTGAAAGAAGAGCCATTCTGAAACTTCAATTGTACATCTCCAACACCTAAGATCTCACATGTCTACCCATTGCCTAGCCGAACATGATGTTTAGTGGTCACATAAGAGGTAAACCACTCCTTGTTTGGAGACACATGAAGTGATGCCCCTGAGTCTATAATCCAGTCACTCAGTTCATTTCCATCAGATGCTGTAAGAAGAGCTGAGTCCATTGCATTCTTCAAGAAGTAGATGTCTCCTGCCACTAGACTGTCATCCTCTGCAACAGTGTTTGTCACATTTATTTCTTGAATCTTCACTAAGGACTTGTTCTTCTCACCATGGTCTTCAGCTTTCTCTTTGCCTTTTTCTGCTTTCCATTCTCTGCAGTCTCTTTTCATGTGACCCTTCTTGCCACAATGGTAGCATTCTATGTCACTCTTGCCTTTAGCACTGCGGGACTTGCTACGAGACCGATTCCTCTTTCCACCTTTGTACTTTTCTTTGGTCCTTCCCCTGACAACTAAGGCTGTTCCTTTGCCTTTGTCCATTGTCTTTCTATTGGTTTCTTCAGTAAGCAGACTTCCTTCTACACCTGCTATGTTCAAACCATCTGGAGGTGCAGAATTACTCAAAGCTGTGCGAAAAGTGTCCCAACTTTCCGGCAATGTGATCAACAGGAACATAGCTCTAACAGGTTCATCAAACTTGACACCTTGAGCTGACAACTGACTATAGATTGTGTTGAATTCATTCAGATGATTGGACATAGGTGTCCCTTCTTTCATCTTCAAGTCAACAAGATTTTTAAGCCAGTATACCTGTGAAGCTGCACTCTGCTTCTCATAAAGATCACTCAGCTTTAACCATGCTTGATAAGCCGAATCCTCGTCTGCTACATTGAAGTAAACGCTTTCTGCCAAAGTCAGCATAATGGTAGAAAGTGCCAATTCATCCATTTCGCTCCATTCATCTTCGTCCATATCTTCTGGTTTTATCCCCTTGAGCTTTATAGGTTTTATCTGCTTCTTTTGTACCAACACGTGCCAAATCTGCTGCTTCCACAATGGGAAATTGGTTCCGTCCAGCTTCTTGATATTGTAAAGAGCAGTGTCTTGTGATCCAGCCATAGCTACGCTTCACAGTAGTTTACTTTCCTGGGAAAAATTCGTCAGAGTTTCCCCTGTAAAATGACCTCTGAACCAATATCAACCTGTCAAATGAACCAAGAAAGCTTCAGATTCTGCAAAAATTTTGGCAGAGTCTCCTTTGTAAAATGGCTCTGGTGTACTAAAAACAGCTCAAAAAACACTGTCTCTCTGGCATTGTAAGCTGCGGGTAAACCTGTCCTGCACCAATACTGTCTCTCACTGTCCTGTCACTGTCCTGTAAGCATAGACTGTGACAATGCCTCAACGGCAGTAAAGCAAAGATGCAATCCCAACTGTCTAACTCACAGTCAATACATCCTAGCTGCCTATCTAAGGGTGCTCGAGGGATCGCTCCAAGACCTGTATCACCGAAAGGATCTCAACATTCGAGAATCCCCCAGCTCAATAAAACCTCACTCGACCCTCAACAAAGGCTGCAGTAAATCTGACAGTACATAGACTTCCCACAAAGTCATACATCCACAAATTTTCCACTGTATGTTGTAACCGCTGCGGCGGTTGTTTGCTGCGTGACTCACAGCCAGCAAACCCTCAACAAACATACATCATCTCTGACAATACATCCCATGTGGAAGTACTTGCAATGTCAGGATGAAATCTGGAATATCAAGCAGCAAACAGAAGCTACCTGATGAACTAGTGGATGTCGCCTACAGTCTGTGTGTAGATGCACTTGTGTCGTATGTGACACGCCTCCAAGAACTGTGAGCCGTCCTTCGATGTGTAGACAGCCACAAATCAACACTCTGGGAGTGTCGATATCCTCAGCACCTGCAGTCGTAGGCCAAAACCCCAAATTTCCAAAGTCGGATTTGCACCCGCTGAGACCACATAGTCGAAAATGGCCTGCGCAGAACTTTGTCGAAGCCGAACGGTGACCGAGATGACCTCAGAATGAAATTCTGACAACACCGAGTCCTTCGCGCACTCCCACGAGATTTGGGGCCGTGTCTTTGCCTATCGAATTTCACTCCAATCTGAGCTGGTGGCTCTAGCCTCCTGCAGTGCTGCCCCGAGCCTCGATCTGAGCTCTGATACCAGTTGAAGGAGTACGAGCGGAAGTGCGATGCGAGAGAGAGTGCGAGAAGAAGAGCACAACGATATGGTGAACTCGCTCTACTGTAATGTGTAGAGCATAGTGAGTTCTTATTAGGTTTTTACAAAAGAATATGTGTACATACCTGGCGGCACACCCACTTACCTGGGCGACCACATTGGGCTTTATACCCCAACACTTGGAGTGGTAGAAGCATGTTGATGGTAGGTTGGACATGTGGTTGGATACATGTGCCTTGGTGTGGCAATACGCAAGGTTGTTGCAAGTGGATGAAAGAGACCAATGCAAGGTGTTTGACCCAGGAGGTTGGTGACAGGTAAAGCAAGGGGTTGGGCAACCCACATAAGTAAAGGCGCCAGGTGGCAGATGCTAGTTTTGTACATATTGTAGGGGTTTTATGGTGTACAGACAGTTTGTTTTGGTATGTTGTTTTTTAGTGCAGTAAGCATATGTGTGGTTGAACATAAATTTTCAACGAGGGGGTGAGCAATGATGATGCAACCAAAGTTGGTCCAAGCTAGGAAATCGTCTATGCCAAGCAGAGCGAGCAGGCAAGTGAAGTGCAGAAGGCTAGGGCGGGTGCCAAGGACCTGGGCAGCCCAAGGATAGCAGAAAAGTATGTCTGAAGTGGTTTTTTAGGCCAAAAGTGTTGCGGGATGGTCCATATGGGATGGCAGATGAAGGTGTCCAAAATGCCAAGTCAAGGCTCTAGAATGTAGTGTTTAGAATGCTCTAGAAGCCGGTCTAGACGGCTCGTCAAACAGAGCCCGGATATGAAAGATATGTTAGTTTGAAGTTGGAGTGTGTTGTAGATCCCCGATGGATAAGGAAACTGGGGATAGGTGGCCCGGGCTGATGTCAGTATATACATGTGTAGTGCTCGAGTTGTGGAGCATGCATGTCTTCTCGGATTGCGAATCGGAGCTCTGGTTTGCAAAATATGCTAAGTGGAAGATTTTCCGGGGGCCAGGTCTGAGCCCACTTGGCTGCAGTGGAAGGTGCGCAATCTGGCCTCTTTTGGGCCTCGCCAAAGTTCTTGATGATAGTGTGCGTCATGTGGAGCTAGCACAAGTCAACGGTGCATCAATCGAATACTCGGTCAGCAGGATACGACAGGGTCAAATTGGGGGCATATGGCGGGGAAGTGCATGCGGGTGATTTTCTTGGTTTTGATGGCCTCATATAGCTGGCTCAGAAGAAGCATAGTATGGTGGGGTTTGCATGACCCGGGGCCGACTCAGTGAATATTTGACTCGGATTGGCGATCCAAGATTTCGATCATCCGACAAAGTATGAGGGCCGGGAGAAGAAGGCCAAAAGAGAGGTTTTATATATATTTATTTATTTTTTGGGGGGTTTTTTGGAGCTTGAGGGCCCTGGAAAGAGAGGCTGCCACGTGGCATGGGGGGGCAAACCCATATGCATTGCCAGCAAGCAGAGCCGTGGGGTGTAAGGAAAGAAAGAGGTGCCACTTGGGGGTATTAAGGTGAGCATGGAGCTCTGTGAGCTCTTCGCTATGGTGCGAGGGCGGCGGCCCGTGGACGCTACGTTGGCAGGAGGCGGCCATGCCGGGCGTAGGCGGCAATGTTTTGGCAGGGCGGGGTGGTGCGGCGGCGTGCGCCTGCGTGTGGAAATGGAGAGGGTGGGGTCGACTACCTACGTGGAAAGCGTCGACTGAAGGGAGAGCTCACACAGGCGGCCACATGGAAAGACATTTTAAAGGCAAAGAGGAAGGGCATTAGCAACATCCCTAATGCCCCCCCAGTGTGAAATAGAGGCGAGTCCCGCAAGAATGAAGGGAGGGCAGGAGTAGTCGGGTCCGAACCGGGAAGTTGGGTGCAAAGGGAAGGTCCCACGGTATGGACAGTGAGCAGAGGGAGGTAGAGCCCGAGGGCGGCCAAGTGGGCCAAGCAAAGAGCAAGAGGGCCAGTAGAGGCTGGACAAATCAAGGCAAAGAGCAAGATTGAAGCCGAACCAAACGAGGAGTCGGATAGAGAGAGGGAAAAAGTCAAAATCAAGCAGTGCAAGGCTGAGCCCACGAAGGGGTAAAAAATGAAGGTGGAAAAAGTAAAAAAAAAAAAATCCAAGGGGCAATAGCGACATCACTAATGCCCCCCCAGTGCAAAAGAGAGAGAAAGAGAGCAGATGGAGCAAGGCGATGCCCCCCTTCCCAAATGATACCAAAAATGGGTGCCATATGGACCAATTGAAGGGCAATTTCCCAAATTGAAGACCCCGCACTATAAAAGTCGAAAATTAATCAAATTAGTGGCTTTTTTCCTGGCCTTTGGTTGCCGTTTGAAGCCTGCAAAGAGGAGCTCTCTGACAGAAGAGTGTGCCTGTCAGACCCCTTTGTATTTTCTTGTGAAAATGGCCATGGTGATGGCAGTGTAAGCATGTGTGCGTGCTTTGTGAAGTGCAATCTAGCGACTGGTACCCCTTCTCACTGTCGTTTCCCCTTTCCCCCTTCTCTTTCTCCTGCTTTCATGTTTCCCCTCTGTGCCAGCTGTGTGGAAGTGTGTACCCCCCGGACCGATGGTGTTTTGTGTGAGAGAGTGAGATTGAGCGGCTGTGAGTGTGTGTAAGGTGGAGACAGGCTGTGGTAGCAGGTGTGCCTTGTGTGGTGGATTTGTGGAGTGTGTGAGCAGTGGAAATTGAGCAGGCGATGGTCTACTAGTGTAAAGTGTTTCTTTGAAGGTGTTTTCCGAGAGGATAGGGGTGTTGTGGATACCCTGATCTGTAGAGAGGCCCTTGTGTTTGTGCCGGGCGTGTTCCCCCATTCCCCCTCTCCACCGTGTGAGGGCTAGAAGCACCACCAAACCACCACTCCATCCGCAATACCATGATGAGATTAGGATGAGAACGCGAAATCCAATTAGGACGGAATCACCACAACGAGAACAAGAAGAAAGAAGTCAAGCAGAAGAACGAACACTTGCTAGGCGAGTGAGGAACTATGGGTTAGGAGCACCCTTAGGGGAGGAACATGTACCATATCCCAGGCCAGAAAAGGCTTATAGAGGAGGCATAGAGGATCCTATGTTTAGGATGGTAGATCACCCGAGGATCAGACCTTCTCAAGTCCAAAAATCGGATAACAAGAAATATTCGAGAAATGGGGATCCAAGGGATCGCATGATGGCAGCCTATGTGCATCTCATCAAGGCTGAGGAAGTAGTGGACTTTTCCACACAGTTCGTAGGATTTGGATTAACCCTAGAGGAGGATTCCGCCACTTGGTTTGACTCTGTTGAACGTAGAGATTTTGAATCAATGGAGGACGTATTTGACAATTTTATCAAGGAATTCTCTCAAAGAGGGATAGCTCATAATACAGTCTCACAAATACATAAGTTCAAGCCTAAAGAGGAAGAATTTATTAGAAAGGCAGCCTTAAGGTTGAAATGCTACCTAAAATTTTGCCCAGTGAAATAATTACCAACTCAATCCCACCTCATGCTGATATTTATCCAAGGACTGAGAAATGCAGACCTTCAAAAGGATTTTCATATGAAGAAGAGTCCAACTCTAAACGAGTTGACACAGGAGGCTCTATACCTAGTAGAAAATTGTTTTGTCTACAAGGAAGGCGACTACAAAGACTTAGATGATGACTCATCATCACAGCAAAGCGAAGCTAAGTCTACAAAGTCAGCACAAAAGAGCGAGGCAACGATGAATCGAGGATAAATAAAGAGAAACGTGTTGAGGAGGTTCTCAAAAGGATAAGCCCATTTGTTAAGCCACAGGCTAAGCAACCTAAGTAGTGTGCCATTGAGAAAAAATGGATGAATCACGCTATGGAAGAGTGTTACTACAACAAGGGGTATGTGAGAGAGCAGCAGTATGCCCTACCAGCCCAAGTAGAACCTCCTCAGGTACCACCAATTATTAGGTATGCGGTAGAAAATTTGACAGGACTAGGAGGGGTTGAACGGCCACAACCAATTTTGGGCAAACAACCACCTTTGCCAAGAATGCAACAAGTGGGCATCATATATACACCCACTATAGAGTAAATAGAGGAACGAGCTTGAGTGCTTGTGCCTGTGTATTCAAGTGAATACGGGGCTAGTTCAACATACTATCCACCCAAAGAGTCAAAAACACCTGAACCTTAGAGCATGATTGGGAATGTTGGACCACCAACAACAGCTCATGATGTAGGAGAAGGTAGATACATTTTGGATGAACACACATTTTTGTTCATATCCAATGGGAGGTTAGCAGGACCAAGATCTTTGCCTATCAACAAAGAGCAGCTCCAGGATCACCTCACCAACCCTTAGGACTGTGCTACAAGTGTGATGGAGACCACCTTATGAAAGACTGTCCTCACAGAGAGATCATGAGAGTGAATGTGTATTGTCCAGATTGTGACATTACGCATTTGATCAGTGATTGTCCAAAAAACCCATATAAAAAATTGAAAACTACATTAAACATAATGGGGGTGATCCCATCAAGTAGAAGTTCAAAAAATGAAATGATGATATCCATATAGGTCGCCACAAGAGTGCAAGCTCAAAAACCAAGGGAATTAATTGAGGAACCTAAAACAAATGCACATGGTTATTAACAAAAAATTCAATGAAACACCTGGAAATCCAGGAAGGCACGTATGGAAGCTAGAAAGAAGAGTGAACAGATAGCTCTAGCGGAGAAGTTAAAACAAACCAAGGATAAATTAGAGATATTAGAGAGTCAAACTAACCTTGAGTTGAAAATCCTTGAGACCAGAGAGCCTAATGATAAAAAGAGACCAAAGAGTGCAAGTTCTGGAGCATCTGTACTGGTTGAAAAAGTGAATGAACCTCTAGATGCACTTACGAAAGCCTACAAAGCTTAACTTCAAACTAATAAAAACCAAGAACAAAAATGGATCATATTTTTAAGCAGTGAGAGAAAAGAAAAGGTTGGAGATGTGTCAAAAAATGATCCAAACTACCCAAGCTTTGCTAGAGCCACCTACAAGAAATCCAAAGAGCTGGATCAAAGTAGCTCCAACACCCATAATCTCACTGAGGCATGAAACTAAAGAGACCATTGGGAATTCCATAGCTGAAATAGAAAAGCCCAAAGTAGTGATGAATATCACAGATCAGGCATTTTACGATCTTCATCCCTATGATACCAGAATCTTACAGAGATGATGATGGCCTAGACGAGCTTTGGAGACACATACAAGAAACAAATGATGTAAAAAAAGTTGAGTCAGACTATCAACCACACTAGTAAGGGGAGGGATGTTTTTCTTCCACATATTGATGAAATCAATATGTTTTTCTTCCACATATTGATGAAATCAAGGCAGGATCTCATGCGGATCTAGACCTTCGCTCATACTGGGGGGATAAGGGATCCATATGCTCTTTAGAGAGTCAACCTCAATCATTGAAAACCTTGCCCTCATACATGGGAGAGTATGAAGCCCAATCATATGTGAACGCAGTGCCATCACAAATACTCTTGTAAAAAAAAGGCTATGGACTCTAAGGGGTTGATAGACATATTATCTCTGCCTGCGACTTGTACTATTACGTTAGCAGAGCTCCTCTGGATAAGACCAAACATGTGGGCGACTATTGGAAAATGCTTGGAGAAATTTGGGGTGAAAGATCCAACATCACAAATTCAAGAAGGGATCCGAAAATTGGAAAAACCTCAATTGAACACAAGACCTATACCATTAAACAAGGTTGGTGAGTATTGAGAGGGTGAAGATGGGAATACTATGCTTCCATTAGAATTCCAAGGTGTAAAAACCATGTCAATTCTAGATAGTGGAGCTGGTGTTGCTAACGCCACCAAAGAAATTTGGAAAAAAAGGGAAAAGCATGCCTTGAGGGCTACCAGAATGAGATTGCAACTAAGCAGACAGGTACATGGAAAAACCCTAGGACTTCTAGATAAAATTATTGTGACGTCTTGCGACATTGAGTATGAGCATACCTTTGCCATAGTTGACTTTGACAAGAAGAACAATTACGCATCATACTTGAACGACCATTTATGAGACAACTTAAGATGGTTCAAGACTAGAAGTATGATCATATATACCTCAGACACATGGAAACCATGACGCGCATAGACCTTAAAGACCATAGCTACAAAGACATGAACCAAACCTTAGTAGAGGAATTTGATTCATCTACGATAGCAGGATCAAAGCTTCCAACTTGGTTAGGCAAATCCAAAGGGCTATGGATGTGCGGTGCATCACAATGTGGGAGTTTGAATTGAGAAGAGTGTATCCTGGAAAGGGCACTTGAAGATAAGGAATATGTTCCTGAACCTTTTCTTGAAGAGGATCTTGAGCCATTAGAGTGGACTCATATCCTAGCAACCCTAGATGTGTGTGCTATTTCAGATTGGCCCCACACAAAAATTTTGTGGAAAAGATGGTTACAATGTGGTTCCAAATGATATGATCAGTATAGTAAATGCGAATGATGAGACATTATCCTTAGAGGGACCCAAAGATGATCTATTGGCAAGTGCAAAAGGTGAGGGAGAAGAGTTTTATGACTCCCCATAGAATTTTGAATGAGAAGATGACGCGTATAACAAATGCTCCGACAACCCAAGTGAGCAGGAAGAAACAATTTTATGATTTTTCAAATCAAAAACCTAGATGTTGTCAGGCATTTTTTGGATGAAGATAAAGTCCCCAATCCATGCTAAAAAGCTTGCTCACTAGCCTTGAGTACATAGATGTACATAATGCTTTGAGTTTTCAGAGTGCTCTTGTAAAACTTATGTATAAAAGCTTGGTTTTGCTTAGTCCTTTGCAAGAGTTTTAGGTTGGTCAAACTCTTAAAAGGTGGTTATCAATGAGTACTTTCAATCATGCTTGATAGTCGGTGAATCGGACTCATACATCATAATTTACATGCATTGGAAATGGGCAGTTCCTTCCTTAGAAAGTGGGTGCGGATGCATGCGAGGAAAGGCAAGTGGGCTGATTTCATGGATTTAATTAGAAAAGGTGTGGCCGAGGATTTTTGGAAATAGACGAGGTGATAAGCTCCTAGTCAGGCTTTACAGCGTCGCATTCGGTGCTCGGAGTCACCCGCCACGCCTCCGCCAAGATTGCTCGGTCTGGGGGGCAAAACAGAAAATTTATTGGCTTAAGTGGGGAGGTGAAAGGATAATGCCAAGTGGCAATGGATTTCTGGAAATAGACGAGGTGATAAGCTCCTAGTCGGGCTTTACAGCGTCGCATTCGGTGCTCGGAGTCACCCGCCACGCCTCCGCCAAGATTGCTCGGTGTGGGGGGCAAAACAGAAAATTCATTGGCTTAAGTGGGGAGGTGAAAGGATGATGCCAAGTGGCAATGGAGTAATCCCACATGGGGGGGAGCAAAGGAAATTGGAGGGTATAATGGGGGAATGGGTACCCCCTAAGGGCGTATCAAAGGAGCAAATGAAGTCTCCTTTCCTTGCTAATGAGGGCTCGTGGGTGTTGGGGGAGAGAGGGCCACCCTTTTTCAGTTTCCACTATTGCCCAGACGCCTGGCCACCTTCTTGGTCCACTGGACATCTCCGTTCCCCACTTGCCTTGGTCAAAAAGTGGTCGACAACTCATTTTTCACCCAAAAAAGGCCTAGAATGGACCAATTAAAAGGTGCCCAAAGGGGGTAATGATGTCGGCTAAGAGGAGAGAGAAAATCCCTTGGGATAAAAGCCAAAAAATCCCCTTTTAATAGCTACAATTCCCTGCACATCTTTTTTGCTTACAGAGACTAGCTTTTGAGAGATACCTCAACTTCGAAAGCTTGTAACTCTCTCATCTGTCATCGGACTCAAGCACATGGATACTCTATGGAGGTCTACACGACACAAGCTTCATCTTTATGTTCTTTTTTTTCATCAATTTTAATCATGGTTTGGGTTAGGGCTGTTTCCTGCCCGACTTTACAAGTGTTTGATATAGGTGTTTTCCGCAGCTTTATGGTGTTTCCTTCCGATGGTGTGGTGTGTGCAAGGCTATAGAGGTTCTTGTTTGCATGCTAACATCATTTTGGTGCCCCCCACTGAGGAGCAAGTGCTCCTATGCTCCAATTCCTGTGAAATGTGTCTATTTTGCAGGCAGTGAATGTAAAAGGGATGTGGGTCCTTATGGACAACCGCCTATGTATGTGCAAATTGTGGACAGCACTTGAGGTGGTTGTATAATTGGATTGCAGCCTTTGGAGGGTTGTGAGGTTTTGTGAATCCAAGCACAGGGGTTGGGTTACCCAGTGTGAGGTTAGTTACTAGAGCACTCCATCGACATCCCTTGAGTTTTTGACGTCCCATGTAAGTGTTTTTGTGGCAATCAAACATGGCAGACACGTTCCCACAGTTTCATGGATTGCCTAATGAAAATGCACAGATGTTTATTGAAAAGTTGGAAGTCAATTTCTTACTGTGCAATACACCAGACCAAGCTATATTGTTGCGGCTGCTGCAATATATTTTAGAGGATGAGGCAAAGGTTTGGTTACACAATTTTGAGGAGTTGATGCAGGCACAAAATCCAGGGGTGGTTTTGGACTACAATCGTGTGAAGCAAGCTTTCTTGGCACAATACCGATCCATCGAAGTACCTGATGAAATTTGGCATGAAATTTTGGGGTACACTCAGAGGGTTAATCAAAGTGTTGATGATTTTGTCATGCAGTTCACCCGTTTATTGGATAAATGGGTGTGGGCTTTGGGAACCGAGATTCCCTCATCCATGTTAAAGAAGGACGGCTTTGTGGAAAACCTAAAAGAAATTCTGAAGTTCAAAGTTGAGCTAAAAAGGCCTGTCACCTTTGAGGAGGCAGTCGCCATTTCCAGAGAGAAAGAGTGGAAAGCTCAAAGGCTTAATGAATACGGGAAACCGGTCCCATAGCAAAATAATGGTAGCCAAAAGGAGGAGAATTAGGTAGAAGCTGGAGGCCAACCTGTTCAAAGGGCTGCTAGTACTAAACATTTACAACAAAATATGCAAGATATGACCATAATGCAGGAATTATGACTTAGTGTTCTTGGTGGTGGAGGTGGTTGTGGTCGTGGACGTGGTAGGGGAATGGCTCAGGCATGTGAAGCTCAGCCTAACGTGAATGCTGGTCATGGACAAGGAGGTTTTGAGCCACTAAGAAGGTTCATCCCCACTTGTTATAATTGCGGTGAACTTGGTCATATTAGCACTTATTGTACAAAGCCAGCAAGGATGGGAGGGGATATGTTCCCACTTCCTCAGCAGATTCCCCCAGGGCGGTCACTTTTTAGAGCGTTGTGAGCGGGATGAAAACACACACAGCACCTCTATAACGACCCGACACACACTCTTGGAATGATACACACACACACTATAGGGCACCACTCGGCTTACAGAACACACCTGGCCGAGACAGGGAACACACCTCTGGAGTGACAAGAGAGAGACTATCCAATTGCCCACTCCACACAGACACACACACACACACACCCAAAAAACTCAGCTCAAAAGAGGATAATTTATGATGTTTAGATACAATTGAGCTTGGGTCAACACCAATGGGGCAAATAGCTCACACAATATGGGTAAAAGATACCAGATACAATCACAAATTGGAGCAGAAGCTTCGCTCATAGGAGAAACTTACATAGCCAAAATAGCAGAAAAAGAGTGAGTAATTTGGCAAAATGGACAGTGCCATCGCGTCCGGAACGGCCCAAAACCCCAGTCTACAATGTCAAAGTGCTCAAATCCGACATCGGATGAGCAGTTTACGACCAAAACAGGCTCCAAAAACCCCAAAAACACACCTGCGGCTGTTCCTCCTCTCTTCTCCACGTTTTCTCTGGTCTTCTCTCTGTTTTTTCAGTTCCCACACTTCGCTTTTTTCGTTGGGCACCCGTGGCCTTTTAGATGACCTCAAACGGACCCCGAACAGGCCAAAAACTGACCTCGCAGTGCATAGTTGTATCCTTTTTGAATCATCCGCACACCTGGCACTCAGTTTTTCCAAATAATGCATCCCGCAACCACGTGAGCTGGCCCCAAAAAAGTGGTCCTCATGATGACCTTTCTGCATAAGTATCACAAGAAAACACCCACATCATGTCCATACTTCTCCGCGTGCAAGTATTGACCCCGTTCGACCTCCTGACACCACTCGATGCCATCTGACGTACATGCTTACCTCATGTCGTCGGCCTGCGGATAGCTTCCTCGAGACGTTTTACGCGCTACCAACTCCTCCTTATTGTAGAAAAAACACAGTGGTACTGGTAATAGTGAAAATCGATGCACTATGTACACCCTGTCCTACCTGTACACATGTGGGCCCCACGTAACCACCTAGCTCTGAAAAATGGGCAATTCTTTATTTGATGCACCATGCATGTATATGTACATATGCGCAATCTCTTGCTCCAGAAAACTCCTGACATAATTTGCCCATCCCCTAGCCTGCTAGATCATTCATGATCAACAGCGGCAAAGAGAGATATGAGACTCGCCGCATCACAGGTCTCCTCATCCCTCACCAACACTGCTTGATCCACAGACATCTCATCTTGCTCCACCATCATCAATCTAGCATGATAAAATTTAAGACGCAATCCATTTACCCTTGACTTATGTAGAACACCATCCAGGTTAGCCAGCTAATATGTGCCATTTGGAAAACACTCCACTACCTTGAAAGGGCCTTCCCACTTAATTTGAAACTTCTTTTGGAAGGTGTTGTCCAGCTTACTGTTGTAGCGCAAAACCAAGTCATGTTTCTTGATACCCTTACTTTTGACCTTTTCATTTATCTTTGCCAAAGTCTTATCCTGCATTTGCCCATAATGCTCCAATGCGCTCATCCTATCCAACTGGACCTCTTGTAACTGCAAGAGCCTCTCTTTGAATGCATTACTAGATGGCCCAAGTAGCTTCTCTAGCATCTTTACTGCAAGCAACTCTACTTCCACAGGCAATAGTGCTTCCTTTCCATACACCAAATGAAATGGAGTAAACCCTATACCTGTCTTCACCGAAGTACGGTAAGCCCATAATGCACTAGGCAATTACAAATCCCAATTCTTTCCTTGGTGCTCTGTCACTTTAGAAAGAATTTGTACCAACTCACCATTGAATCTTTCATTTAAGCCATTACACTGCGGGTAATAAGGAGTGGTATGCTGGTGCCTAATCTTCATCTTTGTGCATAAGAAGTCTAGCAGTTTAGCTCTAAATCCTGGCCCCTTATCTGAAAGTAGCTCTAATGGCACCCCAAACTTGCAACATATTTCATCATACACAAATTTTGCCACATCCTTTGCAGTGATCTGTTTTACTGCTATAGCCTCTGCCCATCTAGAGAGATAGTCCACTACCGTCAAGATATAGCTTTTGCCCCTGCTTGTGATAGGTAACGGGCCTATTGCATCAATCCCCCACTTTTCAACCACATCAAACGCCATAATGGTTTTTTGTAGTTCTGGCTTCAACACTCTCTTCCCAAATGCTTGACACCTATTGCAAGACCTACACCAATGGTGAACATCCTTGTGCAAACTAGGCCATACATACCCCTCTTGCAAAATCTTATGCAAGGTGATCTTTAGAGCAAAATGGCCACCACATGCGCCTTCATGATTCTTTTCCAACACTCTGTAAAGCTCCTCCCGCCAAGGTACACGTCTCAACACGAGATCAGCCCCTTTCATGTATAAGACATCACCAATCAATTTGTACCTGTATGCTCTACGCACAAAGCCATACTTCTTAGACTTCTAAATCTCCTTTGGAATGATTCCTGTTAGCAAAAACTCCTCTTCTTGAGCCAAACTTTCTCGGCCATGATAAAGAGGTAACGTGGTCCTCAACACAAATAGCTCCCCGATCATGCCTTGAGCTGCTTCATGTGCCTCTCCATTTAGAGCACGTTCAATGTGTCTGATGATCCATGCTTCGAACTTTTTTAACAGGCCTTTAATTCTGAAGCACATTTCCTTCAATGAGGTGTTCTTGCTCTTCCACACACCCAACACTTGCTTCACCACTAACAAGGCATCACCTTTTATGCTCAACCTTCGAACCCCATGCTTCAAACAAATGTGTAATCCGGCTTCCAGAGTAGCATATTCAGCCTCATTGTTACTATGAGCATCCAATTTGAACCCTCTCTTGCATACTAGCTTCCCCTCTGGATCATAAAGTGCTATACCCCCTGAAGCTGCATCATGGCTCTTTCTGTATGAACCATCAAAGAACAACACATGTGCATTGCTGATCTGTGGCACTTCTTTAACTACCTTTCTCACCACCTCTTCCTTAACAATAAGGGGATTCTCCTTGTAGGTCAACAAATCAGCTAGGGTAGCCCTTGTACTATCTTCCACTAGAAAAGAGAACTCAAACTCTTGCAGCTCAAGTACCCATTACTTCACCACATTTGACATGTTAGTACCATTAATTAACTGTGGCAAAAAGGAATAACTCCTCAAGAAAACAAAAGGTCATGGTAGCAAGTAATGACGAAATCGTCGACAAGCAAATATTACACTGGCCATCACTAGCTCTACTTCCGAGAACTTTCTCACTGCTACCAACTTCACTCGGCTTTCACAATACACTGGCCTCATATAATGGCTGCCCTTCCCCTTTTGCAATAGCATGGCTCCAATGGCATCATCCCCTACTGATGGATTTACATAAAACACTTTCTCCCAATCAGGAGCCTGCATGGCTGACCACCCCCCTAACACCTCTTTCACCTCTTGAAACACTTCTTCACACTTGTCATCCCATTGCAATGGATCATGCTTTGCCACTTGTTGTAATGGATAAAGAAGCTGTGAAGACAATGGAATAAACCGTGCCATGTACTTCACTTTTTGTATAAAAGTTGCCAATTGCTTCGTACTCGTAGGTGATGGAAGAAGAATAATAGACTTAACCTTATCTGGATCAGCCTCAATGCCATTTTCTGACACCATATGGCCCAATAACTTCACCCTTGGCTGTGCTAGATGACATTTCTTTGGATTTAGTTGTCCTCCACATTCATTATATCGAGCCAATACCATCTGCAGCTTCTCATGATGTTCAACCCTACTGCTGTAGACACAGAAGTCATCCATGAAAGCTTTAACACAACTACCAATGAATGGTTCCAATACCCAATTTTCTCTCTCTTGATAGAAAGATGGTCCATTTGACAACCCAAATGGCAATACTGTGTAGCAATAGCAGCCCCATGGCGTAATAAAAGTTGTCTTTGTGCGGTCTTTAAGAGCAATCTTCAATTGAAAATAGCCTGAAAAACCATCACACACACTGTACCTCTCATAACCAGCCACTGAATCCAAGATCTGATCGATGAATGGAAGAGAATATGGGTTCTTCTTAGTGGCTGAATTTAAGGGATTAAAATCTACACAAATCCTCCACTTCCCATCCTTCTTTGGACTGACTACAACTGGACTCACCCATTATGTGGTCTCCACAGGGACTATGAACCCTGCCTTCAACAACTTGTCCACCTCTTCTCGCAAGCCTTCCATTTTCTCTTGACCCATCCTTCTTAGCCTTTCCCGCACTGGCTTAGCACCTTCTTTCAGCTCTATATGCATCTCTTCGCCCTTGAACCCTCTGATCTCTTCATATGAAGTAATGAACAAATCAGGAAAACTAGCCAGCATGTGCAAATATATATCCTTCTCCATAGCTGAGAGGTCTCCACTGATCATTTGTGTCATCAATTCCTACTTCTTTGAGTCCTCAACCTTGGTTTGCATCAGCCCTTCAATCACTTCATAAGGCCCTTCACTTTCATCTTCAACCTCATTCGCAAATGCAACTAAACCAAACTCCTGGATTTCTCTGTCCATCAAAAGAAATGCAACATCAGCATCCTCATCACTGCTGGTAGTGCTATCACTATCCTCATCTGTCACCGTGGAAGAGTCTTCATCACTAGACTCATCCTCATATTCATAAAGCTGCTCTAATCGTTTCCTTGTGTCCATATTATAAAGCTTCTTGGTACCTGTCTTTCCATAGACGTTAATCGTACCATGTCGCCAATCTTGAACAGCTCCCACTGCACATAACCATGGTCTGCCCAGTATCATAGGATATGCTCCCAACCCTGCTGGCATCACATGAAAATCAACCACTGCATTTGCATCATATGCCTCCAATTCTAAGCTCTTTACAACACCCAAGCATTTTACTTTTTGATGGTTTGCCAATCTGATTCGAAAACCTGACACCCCAGCCACTGTGAGACCCATCTTCTCAACGCATGAGTGTGTTATGGCACATATTTGGGCTCCTCCATCCACATAACCTTGTCCCAAATTTTTTCTTTTATGCCACACATCTACCATTGGACAAATGTCTGGTAGCTCATCCATTGCCAACACCTTTACTGAACCTCTCTCTGGCTCTTTCTCCATTGGGTTAACTATCCTCTTCCATTGTCGCTTTAGCTTAGGAACCATCTCTATAAGCTGCCCAAAAGTAACATTTGCCTTCCTGCTCGTCAGATCCTCCTTCAAGTCATAGCTTAATTGCCCATCCCCTAGTGGAAAATCTGAAACATGAAACTTTCGCCGAGCTCTCCTTTTCCTCTTGGCCTTGACATCCTCCCCTTCATGGCTCTTTCCTTTCTTCTTACTAGGACCTGGGGCACTTCTTCCTTCCTTATCCTCTGTGGTCCTCTTCCCAATAGGCATCACTAATGTATCCTCTAGCTTTGATGCCTTCTCCAAGGTGACTAAACTTAGCACTTTTGTCTTTCCCTTTTCCTCTTGGGTTAATCCATTGGTTCCTTCATCTCCCTTAATTTCGATGCCATAATCATTTGACCTAGTTAACACCTGTCTTGGCAATGGATACATGTCTCCCCCCATCCTTGGTGGCTTATCACATTGCGGGCTGATGTGAACCTACTCTCCACAATTGTAACATGTGGGCGTCTGCCTCCAAAACCTACCATTGCTTTGTCCAACACCATTCCTAGGTCTTTCTTCACCTCCTGGCTGATTTGCATACCTCCCTCAACCTCGATTATTTCCCACTTGACCTAGCATGTTTAGGCTAAGATTCTTCATCAAATCTACCACTTGCCTCATGTCTTGCCTTAGCCCATCATCTTGCACCGATGTAGTGACCACTGCTACCGTAACCTGAGTAGTAACAGGAACCACTGGTTCATGATGAACCCCTGACATGCGACCTTGTAAAGACTCTATAGGCTGAAATTCAGACCTCATGGGCAAAGACTCCACCCCTAACTGGCTCATTTTCCTCAACTTCCACTCTTTGTTCCTTGCTACCTCTAGTGCATCTTCATATGTCCTAGGCTTCTTTAGCTCCACTCTCCAACGTATATTCTCCCAAAGACCAGCCAAGAACCTGTCCTTCTTCATCATATCAGGCGGGGGTACTTGTGGTGTTAAGGCCTTGCACATCCGCTCCCATGCCAATGAGAACTTACGTATGTACGCATCTACTGGCTCACCTTCCTTTTGCACTAAAGCCTGTACTTCTTGCCACACTTTGTCAGGATCTTCTATCTTCACAAACTCCACTTCCAACCCATGCCGTAGATTGTCCCAACTCAATCTTACAGGTGGATCAGCCACATGCAACTCCTCTTCAAATGCTTTAGACCAAACTCGTGCATCACTCTTCAAACAAATTTGGAGAAGACGTAACATTTGCGCAGGGTCATGAATCTAGTTGCTAATGCAAGAAACCTCCATCTTTTCCAAAAAGTCTTCCACATCTTCATCACTTCTTCCATGAAACTCCGGATAAGAGAAAGCCATGGCTACCCAAATTATGATGCTTTGAGAACCTCTTTGAACACACGTGCAAGAACCCAAAACTTCTGACTGACTCAATTCCCACAAACTTCAATGGAGCTCAACTTTAGATAAGGACAAACACATGCACATCAAATGAGTTTTCATAGTTAATCATCGGAATTACAACAGGCAAAGGACATTCCAGGATCTCTCTTAATCTTCTTGGCCCGAACTTAAAGACTATGCGTTGCTAGGAAAAAATCTTCCTGGACACATGAACATTTATCTGGATTCTCTGAGTTAAATGAAAAGGAGTGAATTGAGGGCCATTTTGATCATCCATTGAAGCCAACCATGAAGCTCCCAAGAAGGCACACCTGACTTAACCTCTGATTTTGCCAAAATTTCAGCAGCATAAAAGCATAAATGGCTCAAAAGACCAAAAAACCAGCCATCATAACTTGGAAAAATTTTGGCAGAGTTTCCCCAGAAATAGAGCAGTAGGAACCCAAAATATAGTTTGTATATGTATGCTTAAACTGTCAACAACAGAAACCGAGCATCAAGTAGGACTCACTAGTACATAGCCTATGGCGAGGTCACAAAAAGGGTGCTCCAGCTACCTGTATCACCGAAAGGATCTCCACATTTGAGAATCCCCCAGCTCAATAAAAACCTCACGCTATTGACCCTCACACGAAGGCTAATGCAAATCGCGTATAGTCAAGTCTCAGAAATGACTATCTTCTAGAACAAGTCTCAGAAATGGCTGGGACTGCCAAATACAACCAAGTATGGCTCCACAAATGCGTACAATGGTAGTTTCCACAAGTAACGTACAATCCAGCAGACAATGCGCTCAAATAGGCGCCAAGTGATGCATACCCACAACAACTGCAAGTGACATCACTGCTAGTATATCACTGTACTCCAGCTACATGTACCTGTGTGAATCACCTGTACATGTACATGTCCCTGTAACCTGTAACCTGTAGCCCTGAATCTCGAAGCTTCAAGCTCGAAGCAGAAGGTACTCGAACTAGATCCTCCGTGGGGGCGCCAAAAGAATGTGAGCGGGATGAAAACACACACAGCGCCTCTATAACGACCCGACACACACTCTTGGAATGATACACACACACACTATGGGGCACCACTCGGCTTACACAACACACCTGGCCGAGACAGGGAACACACCTCTGGAGTGACAAGAGAGAGACTATCCACTTGCCCACTCCACACAGACACACACACACACACACACATACACCCAAAAAACTCAGCTCAAAAGAGGATAATTTCTTATGTTTAGATACAATTGAGCTTGGGCCAACACCAATGGGGCAAATAGCTCACACAATATGGGTAAAAAATACCAGATACAATCACAAATTGGAGCAGAAGCTTCGCTCATAGGAGAAACTTACATAGCCAAAATAGCAGAAAAAGAGTGAGTAATTTGGCAAAATGGACAGCGCCATCGCGTTCGGAACGGCCCAAAACCCCAGTCTTCAATGTCAAAGTGCTCAAATCCGACATCGGATGAGCAGTTTACGACCAAAACAGGCTCCAAAAACCCCAAAAACACACCTGCGGTTGTTCCTCCTCTCTTCTCCACGTTTTTTCTGGTCTTCTCTCCATTTTTTCAGTTCCCACACTTCGCTTTTTTAGTTGGGCACCCGTGGCCTTTTAGATGACCTCAAACGGACCGCGAACAGGCCAAAATCTGACCTCGCAGTGCATAGTTGTCACCTTTTTGCATCATCCGCACACCTGGCACTCAGTTTTTCCAAATAATGCATCCCGCAACCACGTGAACTGGCCCCAAAAAGTGGTCCTCATGATGACCTTTCTGCATAAGTATCACAAGAAAACATCCACGTCGTGTCCATACTTCTCTGCGTGCAAGTATTGACCCCGTTCGACCTCCTGACGCCACTCGATGCCATCTGACGTACCTGCTTACCTCATGTCATCGGCCCGCGGATAGCTTCCTCAAGAAGTTTTACGCGCTACCAACTCCTCCTTATTGTAGAAAAAACACAGTGGTACTGGTAATAGTGAAAATCGATGCACTATGTACACCCTGTCCTACCTGTACACATGTGGGCCCCACGTAACCACCTGGCTCTGAAAAATGGGCAATTCTTTATTTGATGCACCATGCATGTATATGTACATATGCGCAATCTCTTGCTCCAAAAAAATCATGACAGCGTGTATGATATCACGTGAGTTAACCGGAGAGGATTATTAAAAGACCAAAATGTATAAAAATGTATACATACAGAGGGGGATGGGGGTTTTTTAAATAGGCTCACAGTGTAAGTATAGTATGTATATTGGGGTATTATTAATTATCTCTTGAACGCACGTGATATAGGGGTCTTTTGATAAGTGACTGCCCCGGGCAGATTTCTAATAGAGCTAATGATTATGCATTGGATATACAAGGAGATCAAGGTACTAGACAAGAAAATCAAGCCTCAACTTTTGGTGGTCATGTGGGTGTTGTGCAAGTCAAAACGAAAGAAGTAGATGTGCTACTATTAGGCAAAAGAGAGAGGGAAGGCTACGCAGCAGCAGGGCCCAGCTGAAAGATAGGGAAGGAGAAAGAGGGTGAAGATGCAAAATCCAAGAGGAAGAGAAAGCCTCGTAGACGATTTAAAGTGGCGGATTTACCATTGGGAGAAGGCCAGACAGCTTACAGTTAAAGGAAGACCTGATTGGGAGGAAAGTAGATTGTACTTTTGGACAGTTGATGAATATGGTGCCCGAACTTCAAAGGTAATAGAAGGCGTTAGTGAATCCAGAGAAAGAGCCAAATCATTAACAAGCCAGAGTGTTGTCTGTGGAAGAGTTACCCGACATTTGTCATGTGGTGAACGCTTGGCACAAAGGTGTGGGCGTGGGAGAAGCCTACATTGATGGAGGTACTCAAGTTTGTGTGATCACACAGTCATGTGTCGAGAGACTGGGTCTCATTACATGCGGAAGCTCTGGGTTTCGGATTCGATAGCAAACCATGCCAAAGTGAAATGTTTGGGAATGATCAAGAATTTGGAAGTCGAGGTATTTAACGTGAAGGATATGGTAAACTTTCATGTTTTGCCAGCTGGTCTGGGATCCTTTCCGCTCATTTTGGGACGACCTTGGTTGAGAGATATTGGTGCCGTGCAAGATTGGCACAAGGACACAATTGGGGTGCATGACAAGAAGGGTGAAAAGCGAGTGTTTGATATGACTACCAAACAACCTATGGCACTTGAAGATGTGAGTGAGAATGAGGAGTCCGAAACTACCAGTGATGATAGTTCTGAAAGTAGCACTGCTTCGAGTTCCAGTGATGAGGGTGAGGTGTCATTCTCGTTTTTGGATGAGGAATAGAAAGAAATTAGTGAAGTGTTGCAAATATCAGGGAACATAAATGCTTTAAGCCGTTTAGAGCAACTTGAAGAGTCAATGCAACCTAAACAGGAACTGCTAGAGAAGAAAGATTTGATCCAAAATATGTTGAGTACTGATCTGACACAAGGAGAGAAAGGAGTACTTAGCAATGTTAGACAGGTTTCCAAATCTTTTCATTATCTCTTATCAAAAAAGAAGGGGTTTTGTTGGGGATCTTGTGAAGATCGAGCTAGTTGAAGGGGCAAAGCCAATGCGGCAAAAACTAAGAAGGATGGGTAAGGAACAAAAGAATGCTTTAAAGGAAGAAGTGGATAAGCTTTTGGATGCAGGGTTCATTGTGCCAGTGGATAATGCTGAATGGGTGAGCCCTGTAGTAGTCACCCGAAAGAAAGATGAGCGTTGTAGAGTTTGTGTTGATTACAAGCCACTAAATGCGGTGACCAAGACAGATCCTTACCCTTTGCTTTTTATTGATCAAATGTTAGATGCAGTGGCTTGTTTTGAGAGATACAGTGTCTGTGATGGGTATTTAGGATACTTTCAGCTTATCCTTGCTCCTGAAGACCGGAAAAAGGCTACTTTTACCAAGCCATGGGGTTGTTTCTGCTTTTGTTGCATTGCTTTTGGGTTGACAAATGGGCCAGGAGCCTTTGAAAGAAAAGTAGATTGGGACCTTACCCCGTTCCTTGGTAAGTTTGTTAAAGGATTCATAGATGATTTCTGTGTATAAAGTTCAAGAAAAGAGCATATTCAAAAGCTTGAAACTTTTGCAAGGTATGATGAATGCGGGGGTCAGCTAAACCCTAAAAAATGTCATTTGGCACAGCCCACGGGTACAGCTTCTTGGGCATCTTATTTCAGAAAATGGGATTGAAGCAGATCCAAAGAAAGTGGAGGTTTTGTTGTTATTTTCATCTCCAAAAGATACCAAACAGTTGGCCACTTTCATACAGAAAGTTAAATATCTATCTCTCTTCATATCGTTGGCATTGCAGCTATTATATCCATTGTAGCAAACAGTCAAGAATGATCCCTTTGAATGGTCTCATGACTGTGACGAGGTTTTTGATAGAGTTAAAAGAGGTTTTGAGTACGCTTCCCATTATGCAAGCTCTTGATTGGGAAAAGGAGTTTTATGTTAACCCATCAGTGGGAGATGATGCTATCGGGGCTATGTTATTGCAAAGGGGGAAAGAATCTCAGTATATGAAACCTGTTTATTATGCTAGCAAAGTAAAGACTCCTCATGAAAGATATTTTTCAGAAATTGAATTGGTGATGACCAGTATGGTTTATGCTTGCAAACGATTCAGACACTACTTGCTACAAAAGTCATTCACTTTGCTCACCAATTATTCATTGCTTCTGTAGCAGTTGTTCAATAATTCAAATATATCAAAAACAGTGATGAAATGGGTTATTGAGCTTCAAGAGTTTCAGTTCACCTTTTTGGTAGAGGAAAGTACTTGGACTACCCTGGCAGATCTTCTCAATTATAAGGATACTCCGGTTTTGGTTAAAGAAGAGATGGTGTGAAAGAAGGAAGTCGGGACTCTTGCCATCCCTAATGCTTCACTGTTATATTTTGATGGTTCCTATTGAAGAAGTCATGATGCTGCTTCAGGAGGCATTGTTATTTATGATGCACAAGGAAAGCTTATGAGGAAGCAAGGGCTGAAACTTGATGCAAAGAGTAACAATGAAGCAGAATGCATGGCTCTTGAAGGTGGTTGCATATTTGCTTACAATTGGGAATTAGACTCTTGCAAATTAAAGGAGATGATTTGTTGGTTGTGAAGCAAGTGTTGGGAGTATGGAAGAATAAAAACCCTAAACTGAAGAATTTATGTTTCAAAGTGAAGGTGTTGCTCAAAAAGCTTGAAGCATGGATTTTGCAGCATATTGAAAGGTCTCTAAATGAAGAAGCTCATGATGCTGCCCAAGAGATGATCACTTGTGTGTTTGTGGTAAAAGCGGATACCCCTTTATATCATGGGAGGGAAATCTTATCAAAGGAAGTGGACTTTCTATTGACAGGTGTTCTACGTGAAGCTTTATTGCCTTCTAAAAAGTATGTGTTTATAAGAAAATCTAGGAAATATAAAATGCTTGATGATGTGCTTTACATGAAAGGAGGTGATTTGGTCTTGCGTTGTGTACCTTGGAAAGAAAAAATTTACAAAATTCTGGAAGAAAATCATGAGGGGTCTTGTGGAGGCCATGTTGCTATGAAGCTCATGTTGCATAAGATCTGGCAAGAAGGTTACATATGGCCGAGTATTCAATGGGATGTTAATCATTGGTGCAAGTCGTGTTTGGCTTGTCAAAGGATGGGAAAGAGAATTTTGAAACCTGAATTGCGAAAGATAATGCTAGCTTTTAATGTGTTTGAGAAATGGGGTCTCAATGCTATTGGACCCTTACCTATGACTAGCAAAAGAAATGCTTACATCTTGACCGCAGTGGATTATTTGTTACGATGGGCAGAAGCCAAGGCCGTCAAACAGATTACCAGTAAAGAGATGGGAAAATTTGTCTATGAGTACATATGTTGCAAATTTGGTGTGCCACTAGAGTTACTTTCTGATAGAGGACCAAGATTTAGAGGAGAGATGTTTGATTTCTGATGCAAAAAGCTCAATATATAGCATAGTTACAGTTCTCCCTATTATCCACAATGCAATGGTCTTAATGAAAGGCTATCTACGCTCAAAAAAGGCGACAAAAGGAGTTTCGATAAGCATGTACGCTCGAAAGAGTTTAAAATAGGAGACTATGTCCTGGTTTACACATTGAAACATCATGCAAAAAAACTGAAAAAGCAATGGATGGGACCCTTGGTGATCATCGATATACCACCAAGTGGAGCCGTCAAGCTTGCTACATTGGAGGGTGAAGAAATGTCAAATTGGATTAGTGATTGTCTCCTTAAAAAGTACCATCTACCACTAACCCAGAGCATGCTTTAACAAATCGATACAAAAAAGAAATGATCTCAAGAAAAGCAGCGGGTAGTCAAAGAAGCTCAAGAAGAAGCCAGGGAGCGCATGGCAAAACAGAAGCTTCTATGACAACAATAGCATCACATACCACCACTATGGATCAATGTGATCAAAGTGATCGATTTTGAAGAGGAACATACGATGGATTCAACCATAAAATTCAGGCTCGGAGGTAATCAAGGGCAATCATAGATTCTAGAGCTCAAGAAAATCTCATTTCCTACAGGCTTTACAAGTAGTTGACACTTAAATGGCAACTTCAACCAACACAACAAGGCATTCAAAGTTATTAAGAGCACTCAAGCAAGGCATTGGGTTGGACGGTGATACATGTGCAGATTAATCAACATCTCTATTCGCATAAATTTTATGTGGTAGAAGATAAATCAGTCCAGCATGCATTATTGCTTGGTCAGCCATGGCAGCAAAACTACAACGTACAAATTGATTAGAGCTCTGATACATTCAACATTCAACATGTGAAAGAACATCAAGTGATTCCATTTGTGGCAAAACCAAACCACAAACCGGTGGTAATGGACTTAGAACTTAAGGGAAAAAAACCCTTTCCTACACCAAACTCAGCAATGGATTCCAAAAAACAAAACAAAGGAGATTGCTACTACAGAACCTAGAACCAAGAAAAGTTTACTACTGTAGTCACAAAAAGCACCTAAACAATGCTGGGTTAAGAAGGTAGAACTTGCACAATTTCCGCAGACCAATTTTCCAGCTACCAAAACAATGGCACATGGTAAACCTTGGCAACCTACCCAAAAGTACAATCAGGTATGGGTTTCAAAGAAGTTGATTGTTGTACAAGGTCATCCAATGCAAATCTGAATTCCAAAGCAACACACCAAAGAAATCCCTTCAGTACAAACCCCTTGGATCCATCCCAAACCACTGCCCTATCACCAAAGACCCAATGTAAAGCAGATCTGGGTACCCAAGCCGTTATGGAAAGCTCAAAAAACCACACTCAAATTTGGATCATTAAACAAAGGCCAATACAAACACCATATGTGGATCTGGGACTCAAACAAGACTGTCAACAACAATGGCAACACATACCAGAAGTAGCAAAGCAACCATTGTCAATCAAGCAGCGAGCAGCACACTTAGAAGGATTGTTGTTTCACTGATATCTTCTTGGTACTGACTTAACAGGAAACCTCAACATCGAATGCCAATAAGCACATCGCTTATACCCTCCTCTTGCACAACATTAACTTTTCCTATGCATTGACTGAGTATGCATATAGAGCCGTATTACATGGCCAATGTTAGCACCGCTTGGTAACCCATGCACAACACATACCCTCGGGCGATACACTGTCGTCCAGGAGAACTACGACTAGGAGGAGGGGAGGCATTCTCAATGCGAACCGGGAAAACTAAGAAAAGTACTAAAAGGGCATTGTTTTGTATGTTTTTGGGTTTTGATTGCGTTTGATTGCAAAAATTTTGTGAACCCAAGTATATATGCCCTTATCTAATATGATTCTACAGAGACGTGAGGACAAACGCCAGTATGAGCCTCTAGATGTGTGTATATATGTAGAAATATGGTGAAGCCTGGGCACAATTATGGAAAAAAGTTGCGGAAGCCCAATCCGGCCAATTTTTAGACGAAAGGGCAAATTATCCAAAAATGGGTCAAACGGAGTCCAAATGGGAAATTTTTTGAGCCTAAAGTGCATTTCATGACGAGATAAGAGCACATGTCAAATTAATGGCAAGCGGTTTGGGGACCCCAATATAAAATATTTTGGCCTCAGTTATTCTCTCATTTCTACTATTCACAAGTTTTAGAGAGAGCTAGAGAGAACTACATTGCGCAAACTTTCTATGGCTTCATACGATGCACACAAGACACCAGTCGGTGCCAAGTATGAGAGGTTGGCTCCTCACCATGTCCTCTCCTTGATCTACCCTACGAAATGGCAATGGGGCATCGTCGGGAAGACCAAAACGGGGCCGTAATGCAACAACCACTAACCGAATAACTATGAGATTTCATAGGGGGTTAACCCTAGGCTAGAGGAACACATCTATGACCTCCTATGTTGATTTACACCATTTGATAAAACCCAAACTTCTTGGAGCTTGCAGAAATTTACTCGGAAGAAAGTTGTTAGATTGCTACCAAATTTCAGATTTAGGTGCTCCTTGAGGGTGCCTACAAGCCGATGTAATTTCCTCCATAGTCAAACTACCAGGAGTTGGTCAAAACATCAAGATAGATTTTGGACACGCAAATTGGCTTTCACGGCCAAACAGTGCATCCGTTGCCACCAAACTTCATGGGCATCATCAACATATCACCAACAGCAAGCACATATGGGTAGACAACAAGAAAAATCATCGCCGACCATTTCCTCCCAAAATGATGCTATTTGAGCGACAAATCGCCAAAAAGGGTATCCATAAGGCCAAATGCTACACCGAAGCCATGGGAAGGTGCCCTTATACATCCATAAGCCTGGGAGATTGATCTCAAGAGGAATCACCATGGAAAGTCATCTCTAAGCGAAAGAATCCCTTTTAGAGACTGAAATGTCAAACAGGGAGTTTCTAAGCTAAAACACTCACTTTTTAAGATGAAAACTAGCTATTAGGGCTTAAGGCATAAGCACAAATCACTTTAAAGCATCAGAGCTGATTTTTATCAAAACAGACATCATACACGTATGATGTCTCACAGTTAGTTTTTGCACAAGAACTACTAATTTGAATCTACCACCACAATGTGCATACTCTCAACATGAAATACACAGAATTTCATAAGATTTGGAGCTGGTTAGGGTGTCCAATGCCCATAAAATACAACGTCTAGGCCTAATCCCATAATTTGGCTTTAGACCTACCAAAAGTGCTCCAAAACCAAGTGAATTTCACACAAGGCAAGCACATAGCATGTACATCATACCCTTATGCTCAAATAACCATTTCCAAAAGTAGACATCATACACATTGTTAGCATGCAAACAGAAGGAAAAACGAGTGCCTCTATAACCTTGCACGAATCACACCATCGGAAGGAAGAACTATCACACCGCCGAAAACACCTATGGTAAACACCTATAGAGATTTATGAAAAACCCTTCAAGCATGGAACCCACTCAAAATCAGAAGAAACGGAGGACATCCTAACGAAGCTCGTCTCATGGAGATGTTTGTAGAGTATCCATAGGCCAAAAACAAATGAGAAGTAAAGAAGTTATGGCCACTGGAGCATGGAGGTGTCCTTATCTTGCTCAAAAATGAGCTCTTTGGAAGTTGTGCAGGTGTTGCAGCTATTAAAATGGGGGCTTCCGTATCTTTTATCCCCAAGGATTTTCTCTCTCTTTTAGCCGACAAGGCTCTCTATCAAGGCACCTTTTAATTGGCTCATTTTAGACCTTTTTTGGATAAATAATGAGGTGTCGGTGACCCTTTGACCAAGGAATGGGGTGGGAGCAAGTGGCCAGGGACCAAAAATTTGACCACGTGCCTGGGCAGGTGGTGTGAACAAGGTGAAAAATGCACCATCTCTCTCTCCTAGCCTCCACGAGCCCACCAAGCCAAGCTTGCATCAAGTTATACACCTAGAGGGTACTCCCCCTTTAGGCTATATACCCTCCACCTTCCACTTTTTCCTTCTCATGTGGGATTATCCCCATGACACATGGAAACCTCCTCAAGCTTCCCAACTCCCTCATGACGATTTTCCCCAAAACATGCGAGCTTCTCGGACAACTTCCCCCAAGCATAACTTGCTGCTCTGGTCACCGAATGACACATCGTAACACACTGCTCAAAGCCCATCATTTCGGCTACATCTACAATTCTTAAACCTCAGCATTTCTAACTCCAATTGTCAAGTTGGCCTAGTTTCCCTTGTCGCATGCACCCGCAATCACCTTCTAAGTTGAGACCGCCCACTTCGGATGCCCATAACTCATGATGCACAAGTCCAATTCATGAGCTATAAAGCATGCCTTAAAATATTAATTATAAATCATGTTTTGGAGACTCGAACAACCCAAAACATCAGCACCCAAGCTTGGTAAAATCACACCTTTGTATATGAATTTTTACAGGGCCACTTCCAAAACTTGCAGGGCTATGTACACATATATACATGAGGCTAGTGGGCAAGCTTTTAGGAATGACTTAGTGACTTTCTGCTCATCCAAAAAATGTATGACATAGCTTTCCAACCCCCTCTAGCCTCCTTGATCATTCATGACAAGTAGAGGTTTCTAGGGTGAACAACTATTGCAATTCATTCCCAGAAACCTCATTTACATTCTCAGATGTTTCCACACTATCTTCCTCTATTGATAGCATCTCATTTTTCACAATTGTCATCAAATGTGCTAGATATTTCTTCAATCGGTAACCATTAGCATGACATTTATGATGTGCACCACTCAAATCGGCCAACTGATATGTGCCATTATCAAACTTCTTGACAACAGTAAAAGGACCTTCCCATTTGATTTGAAACTTTTTTGACAGGTATTGTCCAACTTACTATTGTATCGCAACTCCAAATCACCCTTTTCAATTCTCTTATCCTGTACGCATTCATTAGCCTTTAGATAAGCCTTTTTTGTCACTTCTTCATAGTAGCTTAAAGCCAAAACTCTGTCCAATTGCAAGCATTGCAAATCCAACAACCTTTTCTACCAAGGATTTTTTTGCTCTTCATTTCCAAATGACAACAATTTGAGTGCATGAATCTCCACTTCAATTGGCAATAAAGCTTCCTTGCCATAAACCAAGTGGTAAGGAGAAAACCATGTGGTCGTTTTGGCAGCAGCTCTGTAGGCCCATAATGCACAAGGCAACTTTGAATCCCAAGTCTTCCCATGTGTTTGGGTCATCTTTGTTAAGATCTTCACCAACTCTCCATTGAACCTCTCATTAAGACCATTGCACTGTGGATAATAAGGAGACTTGTACCTATATTGTATGTTGAGCTTCTTGCATAAGAAATCAAACATCTTTCATCTAAATCCTGGTCCTCTATCAAAAAGTAGCTCTAGGGACACACCAAACTTGCAGCATATATGCTCATAAACAAATTTCCCTATTTCTTTATTGGTAATTAGTTTGAAAGCCTCCTTGGCTTCTGCCCATCGTGACAAATAATCCACTGCTATCAAAATGTAAGCATTTCTTTTGCCAGTCATAGGTAAGGGTCCAATAGCATCAAGACCCCATTTTTCAAACACATCAAAAGCTAGAATTGTCTTTCGCAATTCGGGGTTTCAAAATTCTCTTTCCCATCTTCTGGCAAGGCAAACACGACTTGCACTAACGGTTAACATCCCGCTGAATGCTTGGCCATACATAGCCTTCTTGCAAAATTTTATGCAACATGATATTCATGGCAACATGGCCACCACAAGATCCTTCATGATTTTCTTCCAAAATCTTGTAAATTTCCACTTTCCAGGGCACACGACACAAAACCAACTCATTTCCTCTCATGTAAAGCACATCATCAAGCTTTTGTATTTCCTGGCTTTTCTTATAAACGCATACTTTTTGGAGGATGGTAAACCTTCAGGTAGGACACCCGTCAATAGAAAATCCATCTCCTTTGACTCAACACTTCCCTCCCATGATATAAAGGGGCATTTTCCTTCAGCACAAACACATAAGAGATCATTTCTTGGGCAACATCATTTACTTATGATAGCAGGATATTTGGCCCTACAGTCACCTTGGTCAACATAAGATATGAGTCATAATTAAAGTTGTTGAAGCCTCACGGGTTCCACTGACGCGAATGCCTAAAAGACTACTACACCAACGAGACACGGGAGCCAAAAACACGAAGATCCGTCATGTCAGGGATGCCATGGACGAGGAGGGAGGGAGTGTACTGAACACAAAAAAAGCCCAATTTTGTATTATTTATTTCGTCAAACTCAATGTTATTACTTTTTGAGACTCGATTGAGTTTCTAGATTGTAATATATTATATATGCGGATTAGCCGAACTCATGATAGAAGTAGGAGATGATTTTGATAAGTTAGAATCTTCAAGGATGAGGTATAAAAGCCAATTTTTATAACCCTAAGGAAAACTCTTGAAAAAATCAACTTTTGAGCTCAACTAAGTGTGCCGTGAGTTTTGTGTGAGAGAGTGAGTGATCTTCTTGTACTCTCTATGTGCGCTACAAATGCTACATTGCGAAGGCTTCTTCACCATCGTGTTAGCAACAGTGAGAGGTACATGCCAATGCCAAGCTTGCACGGTTTTGGTCTCTTCACGAAGAGCTCTCCCACGAGATTCGAGGTGAGTTTTCTCTCTAATAGTGCATCCAATTAGATATTTCTATATGTCATTGTGTTTAGGCGAGTAGAACTACACATTAGGCTTAAACATGTCTAGAATCGGTGACCTATAATTTTTGGCCTGTCTTCATACGCGATTTTTGCACCAAGTGTTTACAGGTAGTGAGTTGGGTTAGAGACTTTAGGGTAGTGTCCTTTAGGTGTATAGAGGTCAACCCTTGAGTTTCGTGACGATTCGACAACGTTAGGTCTTGTTTCAAAGAGTGTAGCCATCGTAGGTAAGATAGCTTTTGTGCATACATAGTGTGCTTTAAGTTGGCTTCCTTGTTAGTGATTGTCCATAGAAGGTCGAGTAGATGATTGGCACCCACCTATTTGTTTCCATGCGCCTACAGGTCAACCTCCGTCCTTGGTTGACATATTGTTTGTTGGCTTAGTTCTCACTTTGCTAGCAATTGTGAGCAGCAAATCTGCTCGACAAAACAGGTGACTCTAATTATTTTCATTTGTATGGTAGTCCATTATATACTTAACCGTGCTATAGTGATGCTTGACAAATGTTGATAAAATGATTCCAGCGTATGAGTGCATACAAGTGCTTCCAAATGTCCCGTACTGATTCCAAATGCTTTAGGGCCTTCCAAGTGCTTAGCAATTTATTCTTGTGTGTTTCGATTTTTTATTGCACTTATCCCAACTTAATAAATGATTACAAATGCTTCTTAGTGCCTTTGAGTGCTTCCAACTGCGTCCAAAGGGTGGTTGTTAGTGCATTACAATACCTAACCAATTTTTATGGAGACACCAGCAAAGCCTACTGATGTTGGTCAGATAGAAGGTACTTTAGATCGAAGACAAACCAATCGAATTGCCTCACACTCCACCAGGCACCACTTATGCCATAGATAAGTCTACTAAAAAGGTAGAGGTTCCACATGCTGACAAAGGAACAGACAATGTATCTTAGAATCAAATAGCTATTGTCACTCACAAGCCGGTTCAACCAGTTTGGCTTGACAGGTTGTAGTGGCTTCAAAAGAAGCCCCTGCAAGGAAAATTGGTTATTCAAAAAGCCGACAAAGCATTAATGCCTTATCACACTCCTCTGATGGTATATGATGTCAAAACCATAACAGATGGATGTGTGTCTTCGATCATGTCTAGTTGTAACACCATTGTAAACGATATGGGGCAAATGATGGATGCCCAAAGATCCATTTCCATCTTAGCAGTAGCTGCCTTACAGATAGAGCTCTAAGGAACAAAGACCGAACTTGAAAAGTCTAAGAAGGAGATGGATCAACTGAGAACTACGATGTTGGAGCTTACTATTAACAAAGATTCCATACTAAAAGCTACACAACAAACAAAGATTGAGAAGCTCAAAAACGACAATAGAATATTGGCAGAAGAAAAGAAGGCTATTGACAAAGCAATGGAAACCCTTAGAAGTGTTTTAATTGGAGAAGATTTCTCTAAAGTCACTACATGGAATTCATACTACTCTAAAGAAGGCTATTGCAAACATGTATATCTAGCAATCCCTGCTTGATATTTCAGATGCTGAAGGGAATCGGATGGTGAATATGGAAGACTTTACAGAACCTAGTGGATTCCATGTAGTCCGCTTTGGAGGATAAAGCTTAAGAGTGCACAACAACTCTCGTCAACCAAGTGCCGAGGGATTATTTGAAGAATCATGAGCCAAATGAAGATGATGAAGATGAAGAAGAAGATCAAGATTTGGAAGATGGAGTTGGAGCGAGTCATCACACTGATGATGATGATAATGATGACCAATCTATACCTGTGGACTCGGCTATTGGTGGGCATCAAACTAACACCGGCACATGACCAGATAGCGAGAAGGATGGAGAGAATGGAGATTAGCAACAACAAAAGGATCTGACCTAGTCTGACGAGAATCAACAACATAACCTACAAGGCGCACAACGATCCACTAGCCATGAAAGTCAGAAGATCATCACAAACCTAAAGGCAAAGAAATTGTGATTGAGTCAAGCTCATATTTATATTTAAATCCTAGTTATTCCAGTGAGATTTTGGCACTCAATAAGATATTGGAAAACAAAGGGAAACTCACATTCCAGAATTTTTGCATGACAAAATTGCATATTCTAATCTGGAGAGATTTTAGATACTATTTGTTGAGGCCAGGAGGATGACTCACGATTGGAATCTGATTAGCTACCATAACAAGAAGATGGTGTGTCAGCTACCACCTCTCCATAGTTGTGTCCAAGTTCTAGACCGCTTACTAGAATGGCTCCTGACCAATGATGATATTATTGTGAACCCGTATATTAAATATCCATTCACGATCAACCTTATGAGCTTGGGGTTACATCTAGACATGCTACTGGGAGATAAGCCTACCTATCTATAGGTGTCGGACTAGGCCTCCGACGGACTGTCACCTGTGCAGTTATCCCAGTAACTGAGCTCGGTTGTTTTTGCTGGTCGGATTTTTCGACTGGAGCATGTTCCCACTATCTATCAGATTTCTTCAGCTTGCTGTACATTTTAAGTTAACATGCGGGACAATGGTAGTATCATTTTCGAACTGCATCTTTAGAGACTCATCCCACCCATGTAACTCACTCTGGGGCGGGCAATGTGAACCCCCCTTATCCGTTATTACCATGCCGATTGTCATTGCCGAATAGAGATTTTGGGACCTGCGTAGTTTAAGCATGAATTCACGCACAGATGGAGAGACGGGACTTTGGACTTGGAGTGTCAAAAAAGTCGGTGGGTCAGATCGATTGTGCGATTCACGTACGCTGTGCTCACGATCTACGAAGTCACTTGTAGGCGCTCTCTCTCTCTCTCTCTCTCTCCCTCTCTCTCTCTCTGTGTGTGTGCGCAAGCTCAGCTATGGCGTGGTCTAGTTCAGCCAGAGCTTGCAACGCTATGGTGTTGTGAGAGAGAGAGAGAGAGAAGTGGAGATGAGTCGCACACAGTACAACTTCTTGAACGTAGCTGATGCATTCTGTCATGACGGCAATGGCAAAGCTCGAGAGGATATGGGAGCTATGAGCAAACCCTTTACTTGGAAGAGACGGAAGCCAGTGCGAGTGGGTGTCTACCTCATTTTAAGCCTCGTACTGTTCTCTGCCTTCCTTCTTCTTCTGCTTGCTATGCCGCTCCCCTCTTCTTGGAACTCTCTGCAAATAAGCGCCCACGTCAATACACACATCACTTGCAATTGCTCTTCTTGCAATGCCGTTCTTCAGAATGAGGACGCCATCGCTGGTGCTGATGATGAATCGGCGCCTTCGGACTGGAGTGCGATGGGGCGCTCTCGAGAGACCGAGCGCATTCTTGAGCTAGTACAGAGAAACGGCAGCACCCCTTGCCACAATGTCCCTACTGTGCGAACGGAAATTGTAGGCCTGCCGGACGAGCGGCCCGTTCGCATCCTCACTGATGAGGTTTTTACCTTTAAGCTTGTTTCTGTTGGCGCCGATGGCAAGGCAAGATGTGCAGGCGGTGACTATTATGAAGTGGATCTTGCTGGTGACCATTGGAAAAGCAGGCCAGAGCTGACAGACCTTGACGATGGCACTTATGAAGTTAGAATTCTTGTGGATGGCCGGAAAGCCGGCCTCTACAACTTCACAGCCAGGCTTCTCTTCGCAAACCTGCATGGTCTGGACCATCAGACCCTACCATGGCAGCTTTCCGGTGAGGTTGCGGCAGAGGTAGAAATACAGGTTGTGAAGAAGCAGGAGCGGAGGCCTGACGAGCCATCCAGTACAGATGTTATTTCGTCGAAAATGCGGGCATGTGCCGCGTCGGATATGGGTTCGGCAGGCTCCGGTGGCGGCAGGTGGACCCGAGGTGCGTTCAATGCAAGCTGCACCGCAAACGAAGACGATGGGCGATGGCAGTGCTTGTCAGAGGAGGCGGCGCGCTGCGAAGCACCGTGGTGCGATGGTGAGGTCGCCGCAGTGGAGAGCAATGGGTGGGTCTACTCGGACAGGAGGTGCGGGTTTCATATCTTTACTGTGGAGGAGGCTTGGGATTGCTTGTCTGGGAGATGGATGTTCATGTGGGGGGACAGCAACATGCTGGATTTCCTGCGGAATCTGCTCATTTTTGGGCTGGATTACCCGCCGCCCAGCTGGGCCAACATCTCCACGTGGGAGATGAATCGCGTGGTGGAGCAGCCGCTGTTCGTCAATCCTCGCCGGCCGGACCAGGCGCTGCGAGTGTCGTACATCTTCAACGGCCATCATGAAACCATGGGCGACTGGCTGGGGCTAGACTCTTTGCTGAACGCCTCATACAGAGACAGTCTCCGGCGGTTCTTCAACGGCAGCGCCAGCCACCCGGACACGTTCGTTTTCAACACCGGCTTGCACGACGGGCTGAATTACAAAACGGTGGCGGGGTTCGCTGAGGCAGTCAGAATGGCGGCCGACTTCTGGGCGGGGATTTTCCGGCCGTTGACGGCAGCTGCGGGGAAGCGGCTACGGTTCTTGCTGCGGACGACGGTGGCGCCGGCCGGAGCGGCCCGCTGGAACAAGTCAAACCCGCAGAAGATGGAGGCATACAATGCTATTCTACTGGAGGGGTTCCGGAAGCGCTTTTCAGGCATGCAGGTGATCGATGCTTTCGACGTAACGTTCCCGTTTCATTATGATTTCAGCTACAGCGATGGGGGGCACTACGGCAGGCCGCCTGGCATCCGGCGGTGGCCGTGGTTCGACACACCCCACCATTACTTTGTTGAGGTAATGCTAGTGCACATGATGCTCAATTCTGTGTGCTCGTCCCCGCCTTCTGGCTCCACCTCCTCTCACCACACTATTCCTGTGTAACTTTTATACCCCTACTTTTTAAGAGTGCGGCACTGTTACATTCTTCCACTTTTCCATAGATACTCTTTTGTCTCTTTACACACTTTTTCAAGTGGCTAGGAAAGTGTGATCATCAAAGTAAGTGCCACCAGGCTAAATTTTTTAAGTTGCACTTTGAAGTGGTCCAAGAAGAAGCCCAAACGGTAGTGTTCACAACATAGCTTGAGATTGTTAACTAGGTAGAGTAAAAATTACCTTTTGTCCCTTGTGAGAACCTTCCATATATGATATGACCTATCTATCTATCTACTAACATAATATGGCGAAGGTAGTAACCTTTACTAGTGTCTCTATCTGCGAGATGAAGGCTAAATGCCAAAAGTGAGAGAAGCACGTGATAAAGAGAGAGAGAGAGAGCTTAGGCGGCCTATTGTACTCGTTTGTCATATGATGCGGCCATTGCATCATATTCTTCACTCCATTTAATATAATCCACGTACAATTGTGAGTTTGCTAAAAAACACAAAGAAAATTACCTTTTGTATCTCAAATGTAGGAACTTGGAAGATTCACACAAGGTGACATGTGCATAATTGTCCTCCACTTAGTACCTAGTTTTGTTCTAAGGCAAGGAAAGGAAAATGCACATTGCACAATGAGTGAGTTTGGACACCTTGGAACAGTGCTCGGGAAAAATGTGTCTCAGCTTAATATCGTGCTGTTTCCAATTTCAAAAATGCCGGTTGAGGGCAAGGGGAAAAGGAGAAATTCCACCCCAAAATAGAGAAAAATAGTGTAAAAACCCAAAAAAATCCCCTTAATTTTCTAAAATTTCCTCTTTGCAAACTGAAGCAAAGTAAATTTGTATGCTTGAAAACATGATTTTTGCCGAACACTGCCTTGGAATCTGGATCCTTGTTCCTTGTCTAACTATCCAATTTCCAAAGCAACCTTGCTATTAACAATTGCTCTATCAAAACCGGGGCTGGCCTTAAATGTTGGATGAAACCTTGGATCCTTGTCCAACTATCCAATTTCCAAAGCAACCTCGCTAGCCAGAGGACTAAGTGGCACAAGGTCTTAAATGACCTCGAGCGGTGGGATCTATGGAGGGGGTTGAGGAGGGGCGGAATCTCGAGGACGGTGAATGATGGACAAAAAGCTAAGGCATCACTAAACAAGAAAATGAAAGAGAGAATCTCTTATGCATCTTCTCTTGCAATCTGAACACATTCACTCTGTTTGTTTTTGCTTCTGTCGGCCCATGGCACAAGCATTGAAGCTCTCTCTCTCTCTCTCTCTCTCTCTCTCTCTCTCTCTCTCTCTCTCTCATATGAATGGTGACCCTTGTTGCAATTGATTGAATGGATTCTCGAGAGCACCAAGGGAGTTCGAGGCCGAGTCATGCCAAAGAGGAGAAGAAGAAGAGCAGAATTCGAACTGTTGAATATGCAACAAGGCTGTCGGAGATGACTTATTATGCGTCCAACTATTGCGAGACCCCAAACCCGAAGTCATTAATGGCGACCATTGTTGCGACTGATTGAAGTGCAAAAGAAGAGTGGAGTAAATAGCAAAGGCCTTCTATTTGGGAGAAGGGTAGGCTTTATCCTCTCCTCAAATAGGAGGTAGACGCATACTATAGAAGAGTCCTTCTATTTGGTTGGCAACAATGCAGGCTTCATGTATAATATAGTAGATGTGGATGCATTTTGTCCTTTTGTAGCCTTTGTTAATTTTTTGGGTGTGGTTGAACAAGGTCTCTTGGAGCCACAATGGTGAGCATGGAATCTCCATGGGGGAAATTAACAAAGGTTTAGAAAGGTAGAGCCACAAGGGGCATGAATGATGGCAGAGGGGTGTTACCACCAACGACTGGCAGTCCGTTTGGATATGGTCGCTGAATGGGGCTACTCTATAAACACAGGGCCTACAGGCTCTTGGGAGTCTGGGCAAGGGGACATTATGTTACCTCTATAGAGTTAGAGGTGTTAAGGAGGAGCGGTTGTAGGAGATGACGGGTTTGATGCTATTGAGGGAACCCATGAGATGCAGGGAAGCAAACATATCTCCTTGATGGTAAACCTTCTAATTTTTTTCTAAGCCAATTAAGTTAGAAAAATAAAAATTATTTTAAAACATATTAAGTCCATAAGTGAAGGGTAAGAATTCAGGTAGTCCTGCCCTCCTCGTCAGCACTCAAATCGTCAAATACTGCTTCTTACATAATGTATGGCAGACAAGGAACCGCCGCGTGTTTGAAGGAGATTTTGAGGAGGCAAGCTTCGCAGAAATTATTCAAGAAAGCAAAGTGCTAATATGGACGCTTGGGTGCAAGCAACACTCAGAGGATTGGTCTAGGACTACTTGTGCCTTGTTGTCAGCAGATGGAATGCCTAGGCTAGGGGAAAATGTTGGCCATCGATAAATAAAAGATCTCAGAAGAAGGACAAGATTATGGACCTTCTGTGTGAAGGAGGAGGGGGCGGGTTGGTAGGAACGGCTTCCCTAATAGCCGATGTAATTATAGTTCTTGGATGATGTCATGGCTCAACAAGAGCATGACAAGACCTTGTAATTTTTTGGGGTGTTCAATATAATTCACTCACAGTTGTGAGTTTTGCTAGAAAAAAAAAGGGAACGAAAGGACAGATGAGCTGAAAAGTCAAAAGACATTTTGTGTGCATATAAAGAGGTGTTTCTCTTCTCTAGTATTTTCCTTTTAGCATTTTCTTCTCTTTAAAGTCTCTCTCTCTCTCTCTCTCTCTCTCTCTCTCTCTCACACAATCAATGTTGTATCCGTCCTTCCTTGCTAATACTATTGCAAATTTATATGCTTCGTCATTGTCCGTTGCTACGTGCTATAGATTAGCGCATTGATTTTGTTGTTGTTTGAGGAAATCTTTCAATTAAGGAAATTTTTTGATTAGCGAGGAATCTTTGGATTAGGGATACCTTTTATTTTTTTTGAAGCCAAAAATAAGAGGGGGGCAAAACGTTCTTTTTGGGTTTCAATAACGGGAATCTCATGAGATGCTACTTTTGCCTTTGGGAGAAAAGGGAGGACAAGGCACATGGAGGGGAGAGAGAGGGAGAGAGACACAAGAGGATGTTGTGCGTCGAGAGCAACGTAAAGAGAGAGGGATAATTTTTCATTGCGTGGACGGAACATCAAGTCGAGCTAGGAGAGGGAGAGAGATCATGCGATGCAACGCGTCAAAAGCAGCACGGGGAGAGAAAAGATTCTTTTTGTCTTTTGCATCCTTTTGACATTGTGATGGAGTAGAGCATAGGCGATCATGGCTGCGATCGTGAGGCAAGAGAGGTATGGGAGAGGATGAAGTGTTGAATGTAGCAATGGATAAGGGAAGACGCTTTTTCCTATGTGTGTGTCTACGTTGTTGCCTTGCAATGCCGACAAGATTCGACAGGAGGTGCAAGGGATGGCCCACTCATGTGTGAAGGGAACCATGTGCAGGTAGTTCTACGCAGTGAGGGAATCTGAAAGGCCCGAGCATCATGCAAAGGGAGGCATGGCGAGCCTGGGGGGGTTTGCAGAATCTACGATGGCAACAATTTTCCTTTCCAGTTAAAAGATTAGCAAAGTCTTCTCCTATGTCAGTGTTCATCAAGGCAACATGGACCTTTATCTCTCTCTCTCTCTCTCTCTCTCTCTCTCTCTCTCTCTCTCTCTCTCTCTCTCTCTCTCTCTCTCTCTCTCTCTCTCTCTCTCTCTCTGTGTGTGTGTGCTTGATGAGCGTGTGATTTTTTTGAGGTGTGTGAATGCATGAGTCACATTCAAAAAGGAGCACGTGCCATGATGAGGAGAGGGGGGACTAGGATGATGATGAAGAGGGTGAGGGCGATGAGGAGGAGGAGGAGCCATGATGAGGAAATGTGAAGAAGAGGCGATGAGCAGGTTCCATGAAGGGTCATTGGAGCTCAGAATGTGTGGGAGGCAAAGGAGAAGGAGGAGGGAAAGCTTTAGGAACTCTTCATTTCGTGTTATTTGGCGCTACAGACCACTCGTTGAGGTTTGGGAGGGCAGACATGAGCTGCATGGAAGTTTAGTGTAGTATGGGTAGGCATAGGAGAACGATGCATGAAAAGGGGAGGGGGGGAGAGGCTACAGGCCACTCGTTGAGGTTTGTGAGGGCATACATGAGCCGCACGAAAGTTTAGTGTAGTATGGGTAGGCATGGGAGACAACGATGCTGGAAAAGGAGAGGGGGGCAGATGGCTACCGAACTCTCATGTGGGAATGGGATGCAACTCCTTTTGCTTCCACTTGAAAGATTCGAAAGAAATCAAATTTGACATATTAATAGCATGGGTGTTGTGTGGCAACGCCTGATCGCGGAGCTGCTTTGACCGAAGGTGCAGGAGTTAGCCTAGGAGGGGCCCTCGGATGCATTCCCCATGATCGTGGTGATGCTTCCTTTGCTCGGACTCTCTACACTTCTTTTTGGAAATAGGGAGAGGGACTCCCTCCCACCTCCCCATGTAGGACTCTAGGTGGCCCGGGCTCACTTGCAGAGGCTTGCTCGGGATGGCACCATTGGTGGCAAAAGTGGTGGTGTTCGTGACACGTGCGAGTCCTCCTTGGAAGGGGCAAGGTTCCCTTTCAAAGCCGGTTCCGTGGTTGCATTGTGATGATGGTTGGGCCAACTTTCTTGGGTATGCTCGCCACCTGTGGGTTGAGGTGTTGCTACAGGATCCTTCTTTCGGTGATGGGGATCTTGGGCCCCACCCGTTTGCGACCGCTTTGCTTCTTCTTGGTTAGGCTTTGATCCTTCTTGTATGGATGGTGTCTGGTCTTGTGGCAGAGAGCCAATGCTAGTGACAACCATGCAGGGCTTCTTTTGTAGTTCTTGTTGTGCGAGGGTTGACCTCCCTTGCTCGGCTTGTGTTGAGATGGTACTGTATGTGTTGGTGATGCCTTCTACTGTATGGACTATCAGATGTATCTATCTATATTTTGTTTTTTGGATTTTAATTTATTTTGAACTCACCAATTGATGAGTACTTAAAAAGAAAAGGTATACCTTTTAATTAATGTACCATTGCTCACAATGTGTGAGTATTGCCACAATTTTTTTTATGCTTCATTAATGTCTCCTACAAGAAGAACACGGGGAAGGTTCACTTTGCCATTCTAAAAGAAACAAAAACAAGTGAAAGGGTCCCGGTGGTTTTCTAAAACAATAAGAAAATGATAAAATCATTAGGTTGAGTTTAATTGAAAATTTTAGTGTTCTAGAAAGATTTGCTTCAACTTGGCCTTGAGCCGGTTAAAAATCGAGACTAGCCGATTGGAAACCATGGTAAAGGGAAGAAAAACTGGTGAAATATGTAAGAAAATAATTCAAAAATCTTGCAAATTTTAAAATTTCTCCTAGTAATTTCGATTTGCTTCTTTGCGAGACAAAAACTCGGATGGTGGCCACTTTGTTAAAAAGACTTTCCCGAACAGTGAATGGACTTAAGCTATAGAATGCAAGAAAAGTAAAGCCATGTGAAGCTATGAATGAAAGGTGAAATAGAAAGAACTCATTAATATATATGTATGTGTGTGTGTATAGAATCTGCTAAAATTATGCAAGGTGAAGCTTCACTTTAGCATTAAAACAATAGAATGCAAGAAACGTCAAGACATGTCTTTATGTGAAATGAAAGGTGAAAGAAAAAGATCATTTAAATGTTTTATAATCGAAATAACATTTAAGGTAAATTTCAATCATCGTTGAAAACATTGAAAGTATGTGTAACGCAAATCCTCTAAGGCTTCTTTTAGAAAGAAAAAAAAAAGAAGAAGAAATAAAGTCGTTTAAAAGGCCTTGAAGTAAAGAGATTCATCCATAAGCTAAACAAGCAAGGTGAAATAATGCCACTGAGAGGAATTTAATAATAAGAGTGTTCTTTGTGAAGGAAAAATCAGAAAGTGATAGTTTTTTGCTTTTTAAAAGAAGCCTTAGTGTTGAGTCGAGTTAAGCATCTTTCCAATGTTTTCAGTGCCAACGATGGAAACTCATCTTAAATGTTGATGGAGTTTGTTAAATGGGTCCCTTTCATTTCATAACCTTACACGGAACTTTAAGACTTTACTTTGTTTTTTTTTTTTGTCCTTGCTCATCTTATATTATTTTCAACATGAACACACAATTTATACTTGTTCTTTTTCTTAGGATGGGACTACATTACTTATATTTTGTGTACCTTTTTATTTTTAAAGCTTTTAAAGAGTAAAGAGCTTTTTCACGAGAACAAGCGATCGTGACTCTCTCTCTCTCTCTCTCTCTCTCTCTATATATATATATATATATATATATATATATATACATTGTATTTTTATTTCCCTCATCTTGATTTCTTTTTTGGAAAGCCATCGTGAAATCTCACCTTGTTTTAATAACAATAGAGTATTAAACTTTTAAAAAAACAAGTATAACAATGTCTTATTTAGATTACAATATATTTCAAAAGCATAAAAAATAAGTGAAAGAATCATGATGGCTTTCTAAACAATAAGAAAATGATAAAATCATTAGGTTGAGTTTAACTATAAAAAAAAGGTAAAGCATTGTTCAGAATATCTCTTTTAAGGGACTGAGTTTTCTCCTTGCAAAGAAGCAAACTGGAAATAATCGTCGAATTTTTGAATTTGCAAGATCTTTGAACTAAGTTCTCACATATTTCACCATTTTTTCTTTCCTTTACCATGGTTTTCTCATTTAGTGTGTGTATATATATATATATATATATATATATATATATATATATATATATATATATATATATATATATATATATATATATATATATATATATATATATATATACACACACACACACACACACACTAGTATGTGATCCGCGCGTTACTGCGGCCAAAGAAATATAGCTTCTATTCTAGTAGAGATATCTTCTCTTCCAACTGAAACACTATTAATACTCTGTTCCTACATATATATTCTATTGCATTTTTGAAAGTAATGCATTACACAACCTCTTGAAGATTCTAACAAACATAAATATATGTAAGATTCTACAAAGCATTCTTGATACCAAGTTTGGGAGCTTCTCATACACATTGTTTTTCATGAGGTGCTAGCCCTTGTTCACAAAGCTTAGGAGTGCTCTACTTTTATTGTGGTAGAGAGAGAGAGAGACAGATTAGGTAAGTTAGCATGGTGTGAATATATGAAAGCCGTCTGAAATCAATGAAGCAATAAAGTTTTTTTTGAAAATGGGGTGGATTCTAGAGTTGGTTTTAACAATAGGAACACAATTGAATTTGTTGTCTCTACTCCACTCTCTTACTTCTATCATTGCATATTTCTTATGAGCAAAACATGGTAGAAGTGTACATCATAGCTTTTTATATGGCAAGAAGACCATCTTTTCCTTGGTCTACCTAGAGTTGACAAAAGTGCTATCAAGTCGAGAAGTACAAACTAGGTAAGCCATCAAGTTTTCAAGGATGAAGGCCCATGATTGCTACAATATCACCATATTAGAGAGTTTGAGACTTTAGAGACAATATGAGAATCACCAATGTCTTGAATATTTGGCCGTATGGACAAATATCAAATCGTTTTTCAAGAGCAAAGACTTCCACAAGGTAGCACTTGAAAAGATCTTCCAAGTCATGCTCTCAAAACTTTGGCTAAGATTTGGCCATGTGGTCAAATCTTAAACTCATTTTGAAAGTAAGAATTGAGAAATTCCCAAATCAACTAATATGGTGTTCAATGTGTAATTAGAAAACTTATCATGTCTAAGAGTAGAGTTGTGAAAATATAAGGGCTCATAGTTTTCAATGTACCAGAAAAGCTTCAAGTTTCAAAGAGATCAGCTGTTAATATTAAGAATGTGATTACATCTATGGTGCTCTCTAGATGCTTCTCTTGGATCTCTATCTATGTTCACAAGCATGGTAATGGTTTACATCATCACCTATTCACAACAATTTGTAAGCAGCTTAGTATGATAAGGTGCGCACTATTTGTTCATGTACACTTTCATATCATTTGCATCTTAAAATCTGATAGACATGAAAGCAAAGTAAGGTTACTCAATTGTTTATTTTTGTAGGAGTTTTGGCCATTATGCTAAAATGAAGGGCGTGGTGTAAAATTGAGATTGTGAATAAAATCATGCATGCCATTGATCTCTATCTATCTCTATCCTCTAATTACAAAAGCATATTTCTCTTTGAGAGAGCAGATTGCATTCAACCCGCTTGAGCGTATTTCCTTGCACACAATCTATATTATACCAACCATTTGGCTTAATTGTTGCTCTGTTAAATGTGCGATTGGACATTGAGGCAATGTAGGACATCCTTTTTTTGTGTACACATTAGGTTCCTTGACGATTTGAGAATATGAGTATCATACCCTACTTGAGTACACACACACACACACACACACACACACACCCATATATACATACTACATATATGTATAAAGATATGTACATACATATATATACACACATGTGTGTGTATACACACACACCACACACACACACACACATATGTATATATGTGTATTTGTGTGTGTGTGTGTGTGTGTGTGTGTGTGTGTGTGTGTATATATATATATATATATATATATATATTCATATTCTTATATCAAAGATTTGTCAGATAGGTCTTGAAGCCTCTTGTTGTTATTATAGTACAATAACTATGACATTCAAAACTTTTATGCTCCTTTCGTGCCCCCCCCCCCCCCTCTCTCTCTCTCTCTCTCTCTCTCTCTCTCTCTCTCTCTCTCTCACACACACACACACACACACACACACACACACACACACACACGTATTAGATGATAGAAGTGCTACAAACGGAATACGTGGTTGCCCTGCAAAATACTTGAAAATAGCACATATCAAGACATAAACGACTAAATCTACGTACCTGCTGACTCACACAAATCCATAATCGAGCACCACACAAATAGAGAGATACAGAGAGCGGGAGAGAGCAAGGGAGCGCGTGCAAGTGCACCTCCTAGAGCGGAGTGCTACACCGGCACGGTGAGAGAGAAGAGGGAAAAGGAGAGAAGAACAACGCAAACACTGGGTGCAATCTCCCCCCATGCAAGAGTGACCATTTCTCTCTTGCACGTATTTAATTTATAGATTTTTGAATGGTCAAAGTGAGTACAAACTGGCCAGTCGGTCATAAATGGCCAAAGCTCATAAAGAGCACTTGAATAATAAAATGTACATAAAATATGATATCCTTTTGCAATAGCTTAGCTCGGTCAAGCCTTTTCCACATGTCACAGCTGCAATAAATAATAAGATATCAATTCCATAACATACCTCTCCGTTGGAAAGCAATTGTCCTCAGTTGCGAAGATAAAAATCTGCAAACAATACTTGTCAAAAACAGTGATTAGTATGTTGTGTCAAAAACGTCACATAATAATAAAAGAAAAATTTATGAAACTAAACAACATTAGCTTATGCCTGCCCTCATCCACATACTACCTATTCTAGTGTCCCATACCACTAGAATAAGCAGTATATGTCATACCCTGATGAATCAGGATATCATTGGTCACACTCATCATTCAATAATCATTTCCCATCAATCTCAAATCCAATTTCATGAATATTTTCATGACAGAAAAGCATCGACATATATCAATTCCCAATCCAAATCCAAATCCAAAATATCTTTCATTTTCTATACCCAGGTAACAAAATCATACTAGTTGCAGTGGTGGCCAGCCACTGCAGCATGATTTTGTGATCGGTGTTGCCTAAATCGGCGAATCTACACCAATAAGACGTGCTGCTTAAATCGGTGAATCTGCATTTGATATTGTTTAAAAATCATGAATTTCAATTTATAAATGTGCTGCTTAAATCGACGGATCTGCACCAAGATGAGTATCTACACACTGCCTAAATCGGCGAATCTGTGTGTCTGTGACCAATGGACTAAGCTAGGCATAAAAGAAAACATTTGAAACCTATTTGACAACAAATTAGAGTATATTCCAGTAGCAAAGCACTTACAAATTGTATCTCGATATCCCAAAGAACCGTAGCTCATATGAGGAGCTGCATAGCTAATGAGGGAACATTTCAATGGACTAGGCTAGGCATAAAAGAAAACATTTGAAACCTATTTGACAACAAATTAGAGTATATTCCAGTAGCAAAGCACTTACAAATTGTATCTCGATATCCCAAAGAACCGTAGCTCATATGAGGAGCTGCATAGCTAATGAGGGAACAAAATCATACTAGTTGCAGTGGTGGCCAGCCACTGCAGCATGATTTTGTGATCGGTGTTGCCTAAATCGGCGAATCTACACCAATAAGACGTGCTGCTTAAATCGGTGAATCTGCATTTGATATTGTTTAAAAATCATGAATTTCAATTTATCAATGTGCTGCTTAAATCGACGGATCTGCACCAAGATGAGTATCTACACACTGCCTAAATCGGCGAATCTATGTGTCTGTGACCAATGGATTAGGCTAGGCATAAAAGAAAACATTTGAAACCTATTTGACAACAAATTAGAGTATATTCCAGTAGCAAAGCACTTACAAATTGTATCTCGATATCCCAAAGAACCGTAGCTCATATGAGGAGCTGCATAGCTAATGAGGGAACATTTGCCACCTGTTTGATACAATACTAGAGTAAATTCGAGTGCAAAAGTACTTACAAATTATTGTCATGGTTCCAAAGCACCTTACTGTTTGCTAACACAACACTTGACAAGTAATGGTGTTTTCACAAATCAAATTAACATTGCAATGCTCACTACCTGGATTGTCACTTAATCTCTAAAATGATATTGTTGCATAAGAAATTCAATATAAACATTGAATTTGATTGAACATTGAGGACTCGCCTTTCTTAAATCTGTATACCACGCAATTTAAAAAGGGATTAAAAATATAGACAAATATGTTTTTCGAGAGTTGGCATGACTTGTGAATAATTTTTTTGAAAAAAAAATAGACAGGTACAATGCATCAGATATGATTATGATGAGAAGAGAAATTTCACCACGTGGTAGTGTGAATTTTAGATCCTACAACATTTTATAAGATCAAGTGGTGAGGAAATCATGCAAAACTTATGTAATGAAGACCGGTATCAATTTGGCAAAGTCACAAAAAAAGTGAAATTTTTTTATTTTTTTTTGTAATAACGCATTCTATACGTGTTGAAAACAATCACAAGCATTTTTTCATTCCCAGTATACATTAATAGTGTTTAATCTTGAAACCTTGCTGAAGGCTTCTATATATATAAGTTAGATGTTGATTGGTCTATAGCTAGGTGCCTAGAGGATAAGGTTTAGGTGATAAGATGACTAGATTTTCGCTGCTATGTTACTGTACATAGTGATTATTGAATCAAATAGTAGAATGAGCGCCACCATGAATAACTTTATGGTATTAGTGTGTAATGAAAATAGGTTGTACATACTATAGGAAATGTAAAATACATATAGCATGGTTTCATCCCTTTGTGGCTCTAATCTTTCTCTCTTTGATGGCTCCAAGTAACTTGTACCACAAGGCACCTCATGGAGTTGATTCTGGATGATTTCTAGGAGTACGATGAAGGGCGCCTATACTACTTCCTTTGGAAGGGTGCAATAGGTGTAAGCCTTTTTCTTTAACATGTCCAATGCTAGCTTGATGCATTCCCCTTCCTTATTCTAACAGCGAGAAAACATCCGCTAAATGTATTGTGCAAGAGATTTTGTCGCGAACAGAATCGATCGTGAACACAACCACCAATCCTCATTTGAGCCCAAATTTGTAAGCTCTAGTTGCATCACAAAACTTAGAGAACTTATGCGAACTTCACATTAAGAACGAGTATTGCTGATGAGCACGGAGGATAGTTGCATTCATAGAAACTCAAAGGATGCCTTTGTGGAGTCACTTGTGGAGATGCATAAGGAAAAATGTGATCTAGTGTCAGATTGGGAATGAAAGGAGTCATACTTGAACATAATGTCACAACAGCAGCATAGGATGGAAGAGACCTATGCATACGATGTAATAGACCCATGCTTACAGCTAGAAGAACACTGCAACCGGAAGCTTCCTGCCAGCCTCAAAAGTGCCGGCAAAAGACCGTGCCAGACAATTGGAACTTAACGCCTAACTGCTATAATATAGAGGCAGGCATTGGTCAGTGTTAACCCTCACGGCTCACAGACACCCCATCACCTACGACGGACGTGTATTATGTATTTGGTAGAGTCAAGTACCGGGCTTGTCGGACCAATACAAAAAGGGTAAGAGTGATCGCCGATGAGAGGCGCACTCTAACTGGGACATTCAAGGGATTAGTTAGCTAAGCATGGGCGCCCAAGTGTGAATGGGGTGAGCTCATATAAAAGCCAACTAAACCTAAAATTCGCTCATTCTCTCATTTGTTCAATAGAAGAGTGCTCTTGCTCCATCTCAATCTCCATCTTCTTCTTCTTCACCTCCTCGTGTGTGTGTGCATGTGTGAGAGAGAGAGAGAGAGAGAGAGAGAGAGGGAGAGAGAGGGAGAGTGTGTGTGCGATCGAGCATTACGAAGGCACGATGGCGACGAAGCGGTTGAGCGCGGCACGACTGCAGCTTCTTCTTCATCGCGGCGAGGAATCCTCCACGGCAGGAGCATAGAGCGGTGAGTGACACACCATTGCCCTCTTTTGAGCTTGCTAGATTAGTCTTGTTGTGTGCTTGGAGCCATTTGTGGCTCGCACATGGTGTATCGGCAAGTCCCTTGCTTCGACAGTGCGGCAAGGAGCGCACATTTTTGGTGCCGCTGCCGGGGAATCGCCCTGCACTAAGCCCAAGAGGCACTTTGTGCTTCTCCTATGAGTTGTTTGTAGTAGGAAAGGGTCACCAAAACCGCGCACGGTCGTCGCCACAAAAAACAAATATATATATATATATATATATATATATATATATATATATATATATATATATATATATATAATATTTATTTATTTATTTATTTAAGCGTGAGTGACTGGGTGGCCACACTAAAATTTTGATCGGGATCGGGATCATTTCCCCAAGCCCAAGCCCAAGCCCAGGCCCAGGCCCAGGCCCGGGCCTCACTCCTCAGTCCTATGATATATACTAGACTCACTCTTATATATATACCCTACTCCCTCAAGAGGGAATGAGAGCATGTGGGGCAAGTCCTCCACTCTCCTCCCTTCTCTTCCCACTTGCACCCTTAGATTTTCTAATTTGGGCCTAGTTCCCTACTAGAAATTGACGGTTTTAGGGATTCCGAGGGCATAAAGTGACCAAACGGAGGGTTGTAAAGCACGGCGCATCCCTCTGACCGAGACGCTCGTTTTGAGCTATCATACGTTCTATTCTATAGTTGGGTCAGAAAAAAAGGACCAAAAAATCAAAAAATAAATAAATAAGAAAAGACCTGGGTTGCAAAACACCCAAAATTACTAGGTGAGCAGCCTTCACGGGCCCTCACTGACACTTCTAGGGGATCCAAGTCATATGAACATACGCTCTGGACGAGTGTTAGAGCACGAGCATATTGGTAGTGCCTCCATTTACGCGGGCACCCATTATTCCTCCACCCTAGGTTCTGGACCTTCAACCGGGACTCAAGGTAGCGCGACCCAAGATCCTCATATCGCGTCTAGTGATTCTTCCTCTGACTACGAAGTCATGGAGGGGCCATGGGCCCACGGCCCGGGTCCAGCGTGTTTAGCCGCTTAAAAGAGACCCTTAGTAGAGCTACTCGCTCCGAACATGCGGTTAATGAAATAAATGAAGGGAGTGGGGAAGTAAATTCGTCATTCATGCCTAAAATGGACCCTATGCTTCTTGAGAGTGTGCATGTGAACGTTCCATCCACTGCACCTCCTGATCCTTTAGGACTATCTCCCTCTGAGGTTTTACTACCCGATGGTAGGAGTCTTGCCGAAGTGCAAGAGATCGAACGCTATATGCAAGCAACAAGGGAGAGGGAAATTGAGAACCTACGAGGGCTAGAACAAAGTCGAGCCCTGAAAGCAAAGGCTCCTATGACAACAATCATGCCATCCGAGCAACCGAGTGCTCCCAAGGTAGCAGTCACGGAGAGGCAAGCTATGGGGAGCAATAATGCTTCCACTTCAAGGGAAACCTCCAGCACGCCAGGCCTAGATGGGATATTCCTAAACGAAAATTGGGAGTATGACCTACAAGCAGAAGCTTTAACTGATCGGTACACAGGACACACCTATCATGTGGGTTGGTTAGATGTTCTACAATCCACATCGGGTGCTACTAGCATAGATGAGCAACAACAGAAAGTCTGTGATGTCCTCCATAGGATTGTCGAGTTAGAAAGACAGAACACAGGGATCAACATGCCTTCAACAGGCCTAATGAGATTCTTGGATACGGGAAAGGCCGACCAACCGACCCTGTCACAAATGGAGACTCCCTCAGTGAGCCCCATTGATCCTCCATATGTTGTTTCGCCAAGAGCCTCAGTATAATCTGAGCCCACAAGTGGCAGCTTTACCTTCCCAGATCTAGCTCATCTTTCTCTTAATGACACTACGGCTACCATGCATATCCCAATGGTGAGCATGACAAGAAGTACACCATGGAGTTCATTTGTTAACACGGCGCTGATGCCTAGTAGCACAATGCCCCCAGCTATACCTACATGTATGTATCAATCATGTGCACCTGTCGTACCTCAGCCTCATGTAGCTCCTACACCTCCGATTATTCCAAGAGCTTACAATCCACAATGGAATTATCCAAGCTCTTATACAGGTGGAGCCATGCCATTTAATAATAACATGCCATATCAGGTACCCCCTATGCCTAGGGCCACGCCTGTAAACTTTGGACCACCGTCTGGTACACCACCATACAAAATTTGGGACCCAAGAGCCGCGCGTATGCCAAGGCCAAGGCCAACTCCCATCTCACATGTGGTTCCAAGAGCACATACACCCATTATACCTGCTCAAATAGGAGATTTGGCAGCATTTGCTCAAACTATCGGTCTCTCTATTGCGGAAAATATGCGTAGTGCACCTGATAGAGAGCCTAGGAGCAAGGCAGTTCAAGTAGCTAAGCTCACACAGAAATTCAGTGGAGACGGAGATGCTAGAAAGCATCTGGAAGTCTTTGAACATGTGTGCGATTCCTTGGAAGAGCACAATGAGCTACATAAGTGTAAGGCTTTGAGTTTGACCCTAAGCGGAAAGGCTGGAGATTGGTATAGAACCTTAAGAGTAGAAGAGAAAACGATCTACTCTACTCTTAGGAGACTGTTCTTAAAAGAATACATACGAGAGGGAGTACTTTGGGGTGTAGCCTCTCAGCTCCAGAAAGCCCAACGAGAAGAAGGTGAATCCGTGAGAGACTTCATTAGTCGCCTAAAGAATTTGAATTCTCGATGCAATCCAAATGAGCGATTCAACAACAACCAATTGCTCGATAGATTCATTAGGGAACTACGACATGAAAGTATCTATAATGGCCTAGTCATTAGAGGTATCACTACTTGGGAAGCAGTCACCATGAATGCAATCCAATTGGAGGATAATTTAATGATTGCAGGAGAAAGAGTGTCTGCCGAGCCGAAGTCAAGTAGCTCGCAAGCATCAGGGCATGAGCCAATGAAGATAAAGCCAATCGTGAAAGAGCAAACGATATCTGAGATGACTTTGTCAGATCTCACCAAGACCATCCAAGAAAGACTTAGGGGTAATCGTGCTCCACAAAACACTCACATGTATCCAAGAAGGGATCAACAATGGTGCTCAATTTGCTTGGGCCCACATACTACGAGTGAATGCCCTACTTTCAGAGTAAAGTTTAACGGGACTTGTAACGCGTGTGGTAGGTATGGCCATCAAGCGAAGGATTGCCTAATGCTTAAACACATCATAGAAAATAGACCGCCTATAGCTTGGGCAGACTCACCTCGAGTTCTTGCATTGATGCCTGCCCCACCCATTTAGCAACAGTTGCCATTACAGCACATGGTCCCTAGAACCCAAAATGTGGTCCAAACCACACCGTTGCCACCTCCAGTGCTAGGACCGCAACCCCCTCATCCAAGAGTCACACCTATGAATCAAATAGGTTGCGAGTCATCTAGTACTTATGTAGATTGCGAAGAGGACATAGACCCTAGTATCACCTATGGAGTCGACATGCTTGAGGAGTGTCCCATGTACTATATGGAAGACCATTGGGGACAAATCAAACCGGTATATCAAGCTACTGCGCTAGCAGCAAGAGGCCAAAACATTAATAGTTTTGCCAGGAGACCACCTCTTCAGTGCTACGAATGTGGTGGACCACATCGAGTAGCTGAGTGCCCCATTAGAATACAAAAGAATGCCGCACTAATGCAAACAAGTCAAGGGAGTGCATTGGCAATGCCAATACTCATTTGTAATCGTTGTGGCATAGATCATTTGATCGCACAGTGTCCTAACAATCCAAACGCACCGAAAATCACACCATTGAACATAATAGAGATCGTTGATGGGACACCACCAACTATAAACATAGCACCAGTGAATGCACTCACACGGTCGATGCTCCAAAAGCAAAATTATATCCTCGAAGAGAGAGATGCTGCATCCATTGGCCGAGCGAGAAAGAAGAAAACACGAAGAAAGAAATCCCTTAATGCTTCTAGCTCAAAACCTAGTTCAAAGACTAACATAGGGACAGGAGAGGATCCCGTGTATATGAATGACCCTGAGGATGACTCAGATTTGATAGAGACCACGGAGACCAAAACTGTTACTACAAAGGAAAAAAGGCAGTGAGAAGGATCACGAGAGGGACTTAGGACGAGCACCAAAAGAGTATTCAAGGTTACACCACCCAGTTGCGAACCCCCAAGATAAGCCACGAGAGGCAAAAAATGAGGATTGCAAGAGAAAGATTGGAACCTATCCAAACCCAACAGTGGAAATTGAACGAGTCCAACAACTGAGGGGTTGGTGGAAGAAACTCAACGAACATTAGAACCTGAACCCAAACATATCCAGATGTCGGACACAGTGTTTCCCACACAAGTTCAACCTCACAAGAACTACAGGCCGTTAGCTATACCCAGTATCATTCGGGAAGAGAGTGAGGGTAGGACATCTGAAAGTGGACACACACCTTTCCTACTAGAGAGAATGTTTGGTGAGGGAATGCCCGACCTCCTTGAGGAAGTGGAGATTCCATCTTCACCATTCTCTTTTCAGGGTCCTACGTCCCACAAGATGCCATTAAATGTTGCCAAATTGATGGATTTCATGTCTTCAGAAGTTAGAACCACCATCATGTCCAAACTATATAAAGACCCCGAGCTAGTCTCAACTCTTCGAGCCTTCCTCAATGGAGAATTACAGGCCGGATTACCACATTTTGCACATATGAACAAACCTGACTCGGTAATGAATGATGAGGAACATTTAGCACCACCATCTGACCTAGCGGGACATGAATCTGTAATTGAAGTACCCGTTAACAAGTTGGGGCAATACTTTGAAGGTGATGAATCTAATGCTACTCTGCCAATCACTACTAAAGGATTAACTGTAAAGGGAGTCCTTGACGGTGGTACAGGAGTCAGCATGGTGACAAAGAGTTTTTGGGAGTCTATGGGGCGACCTCACCTTGAAGCCACAAGCGTAGTGGTAAAAATGGCTAATGGATCTATTGTTACGCCTATTGGAATGCTAAAGGATCTCAGAATCAAGGTCTTGGGACACAAGGTAAGGCAAACTTTCATTGTTATGGATTTTTCCAAGCATCCTATGTCATTTGAGATGATCTTAGGGCGTCCATTCATGAGGGAAGCAAAAATGGTGCATGACTGGTCCAAAAACCATGTCTACTTACAGTTCCGAGACTCTGTCATTCGAGTTGATCTTTTAAGTGGTCGAACGCATCCTCTACGAAATAAATTCATCATTGATAATCGATCAGACACAACAATTCACTCAGCTCCATTACAGTATTGTTACACGTGTAACGAAGACGCGGATATTGGGAAGAACTCTCCTTATATGGATATCCTACCCGGAATGACTGAGTCAGACAATGTCGATTGGGTACACCTAGCGGCAACTATAGATACATGGGGAGCTAGAGGAACAACCTGGGTAACACCAGATGGGGAAGAGATACCACACATTGCACCAGTAAACATGTTAGGTGTAGCGCATGTAACATCCGATGATAAGAAAGAGACACACCTACCTGAGAGTGAAACCGATGATTCCTCAAAGGCTTCAGGCCAATACACATCAGAAACGGAATCGCAGGGAGAAATGGATTCAGAACCTGAGGAAACATCGAGTGAGCCAAGTATAGAAACTGAACACTCAAGGTCTAGTACGACCATCTATGGTAATTTATATGAGAGTGAAGAAGATACAAGCGAAGACCTATCAAGCGAGTCGAGTTCAAACATCTACCAAAATCAAAACCTTAACAAGAAACAAAGGTCATATAAGAGACGACGATACCGAGAAAATGTGAGAGCTAGGAAAAACAAGGAAAGATCTACTGCATAATGGCTTAGCTATCTAGGGGCATGTGATGCTCATCGAAAGCTAGTAGACAATTGGGGTGAACATCTCCAGAGTGTCATGTGGTGCAGCCCGCGACCCATTGACCTCGCTCAATTGGAGGTTACAGAGCCGAAATTGAGTCGAACTATAAGAAGACGTCAAAACCGAGAGTTAGCACAACAACAAAAGGAGGCAAAACTAAAAGAAAGGTCTCCGTCAGGACAAGAGCCTGCTGACTTACATACGGCTCCTGAACATTTTAAATCTTATACCACGGTGGAGCGAAAGGTTGTGTATGCCAAAGCCCAACGAATACCTACCAATGGAAGCAGTGGAGTCTATGATGGTCCAGCGGTAGTTAAAGAGATAGAATTAGCAGAACCAGGTGAGGAGTCTAAACCAGTCTTTATTGCTTAAGACCTTACCGAAACTGAAGAGGCTGTACTTAAGGAGCTCCTCAAGGAATACAAGGATATCTTTGCTTGGACATATCATGACATGAAGGGCGTTCCACCTTCTGTGGTGCAACATACAATTCCCATGATCAACACTGCTAAACCCGTCCAGCAACGACCCTATCCAATGAATCCTAAGTATGCCAAAATTGTACAAGAGGAGATTGAAAAACTTATCCAATGTGGATTCATATACCCTATTGAGCACTCAGAATGGGTTTCTTCAATAGTCCTTGTGCCAAAAAAGAATGGGAAACTAAGAGTGTGCGTGGACCTCAAGAAAGTTAATGCAGCCACTAGGAGAGATCATTATCCCTTGCCATATTCAGAACATGTGCTTGAAAGAGTTGCGGGCAAGGAGGCTTATAGCTTTTTAGATGGGTACTCTGGTTACAATCAAATCCAATTGCATTAGAGGACCAAGCTAAAACTGCTTTTATCACAGAGTTTGGAGTGTTTGCATTTTGTGTTATGGCTTTTGGCTTAACAAATGCCCCTGCTACATTCCAACAATTAATAAACACTGCGTTTAAAGAATTTCTAAGGGAGTTTTGTGAAGCTTTCCTAGACGACCTTTGTGTTTATTCTTCTTGGGAGAAGCATTTGTTATATCTACGAAAAATATTTGAAAGGTGCAGATTTTATCGCATGTCATTGAACCCTTTCAAATGCCAATTTTGGGTTAAGCATGGAGTCATTCTAGGGCATATAGTGTCCAAGAACGGGATATCCACAGATGAGAGTAAGATTAAAGCCATTGCCGATTTGCCACCACCTACGAACTATAAAGGAGTTCAAAGATTTATGGGCCATGTTGGTTATTATCGAAGATTTATTTTAAACTTTGTCGAGATAGCGCGTCCATTGTACAAGCTTCTTATCAAGTTTCACTGGACGGAAGAATGTCATCAATCTTATGAGTTATTAAAGAAGGCCCTAACAAGTGCTCCAATCCTGCGAACACCTGATTGGAATGTACCTTTTCATGTGCATATTGATGCATCAAATTTTGCTATTGGGTGTGTTCTAACTCAACCAGGAGAACATAAATTGGACTACCCTATTAGCTTTGCAAGTCGCCAATTAAATGATGCCGAGATGAACTACACTACTACAGAGCGCGAAGGTCTAGCTATGATTTACGCCGTAAAGAAATTTCGCTATTACCTTCTTGCTACCAAGTTTGTGTTTTATGTTGATCATCAAGCATTGCTATATTTGGTAAACAAGCCGTGTTCCACAGGTCGAATTACACGATGGTTGTTAATTCTTCTTGAGTTTGACTTCACCGTTGTTGTGAGGCCTGGGAGGAAACGTGTCATGGCGGATCATTTATCTCATATCCCTAATGGCGAAGCTCCTACGGGGGTTGATGATGAATTGCCTGATACTCCTTTGTTCATTGTTGAGACAATACCTGAATGGAGTGAAAAGATTGTTAACTTCTTAGTTAATGGTTTTCCACCCAAAGAACTGTGAAAAGATATAGCTCAAAAATTAATCAAGGAATGCGAACCCTATTGCTTACTGGCTGGAACTCTCTATAAGAGAGGAAAAGATGATGTTCTTGGACGTTGTGCCCGCGAGGATGAGTATTTATATATTCTACAAGAGGCACACATGGGCGTAGCTGGTGGTCACTTTTCAGGAAAGTTGACTGCCCGAAAGATCTTACAATCAGGCTATTGGTGGCCCACTCTGTTTAAGGATGCATCACTTTTTGCAAAGGGATGTGATGAATGCCAACGCTTCAACAAGCCACAAAGAAGGGATAGGATGCCTCTACATCCCATCAAGGTAACCCAACCATTTGAAAAGTGGGGCTTAGACTTTGTAGGACCGATTAGTCCGGCTGCACGTAGCACGCAATCACGATATATCATTGTTGCTACCGACTATGTAACCAAATGGGCTGAAGCAAAAGCAACACGAAAGGCGGATGCAAAAACAACAGCTAAGTTCCTCTTTGAGAACATTATCACACGTTTTGGATGCCCCTTTGAACTTGTGAGTGACAATGGAACTCATTTTATAAATGAAGTTATAAAAGAACTCACATCAAACTTCATGATATCTCACCACAAGTCTACACCCTATTATCCCCAAGCAAATGGCCAAGCTGAGAGTACCAACAAAACTCTCATCTCCATTTTGACAAAGACAGTCGAGGCTCATCGCACTGATTGGGACCTAAAGCTTACATCAGCTTTATGGGCTTATCGTACTGCGTATAAAGTTGCTATTAATTGCACACCGTTTAAGATGGTGTATGGCCAAGAAGCAGTTATGCCATGGGAGTTTGTCATTCCTAGTCTTCCAGTAGCTTCTCAAGAAGGTTGGGATGGTAACCCCTTAGTGGAGCGATTATATCTCCTGGAAAGGCTAGATGAAGAAAGGCAATTAGCTATGCGAAATGCTCTAGTGGAGAAGGATAGGAGAAAGAAGTGGTTTGATAGCCATTTAAAGGATAAAGACATCAAGGTTGGTGATAAAGTTCTTATGTACGGGGTACGTAATGAAAAGAAGAAATTGAAATACGCTGGTAAGGGACCATATCGAGTGTGTGAAATTACTCCGAAAGGTACCATTTGTGTGGAGACTCTAGATGGAGTTGAAACCATTGGATTCCTTAATGGGAGTAAATTCAAAAGATATTATGATCCTCTAAGCTAGGAAGAGTTGCAAGCCATCCATCAAAAGAAGGCTGCCAAGGAACAAGCAGAGCTTTAAAAAATCCAAGCAAGAGTTGAGGCTCGAGAACGACAACAACGTCTTAGACGCCAACGAGAGGCTAATCTGGGAATCACGCAAGCATTTTTCGAGGACACAGATGACGACTCATGAGAATCTGAGTCACCCCTACGATACCCAATTGAGCTAAATAGCCCCTATGGGAAAGTACTATACAATGCCTTATTAGATACGGGAGCTAAACACAATTTGTTATCCTATGGAGTTTGGTGTCAATTAGGAAAACCGACCCTATCCCCGAGTACGATGCAAGTCAAGGGCATTAATAAAAAGAAAACTGCTATTCTTGGAGTCCTTCAGACCCCTGTTGTCTATGAAAATGGAAGCATAGTGCAGAGGTTTCTAGTCATGCCCGCAGGAGCTATGGAAGGCAACGTAAACCTGGGACGCATGTGGATGTTGGCAACCAAATGCACTATTGATTGGGATATTGGTAGTGTCACGACGCGACCACCGACTCTTACCCCTATCATTCAAGCAAAGTCACCTATGTTGCAAACTCTAGCAAAGTTGAAGGATAGCCAACATTCACAAGCCAAGGTGGTTAACTCGTCTTTGCCGGCTACCCATGAATCTAGCACTTCAACACTTGTAGTTGCAGCAAGCAGTAATATTGCAAGTACTCAACCTGCACGACCTAAGAGTACATATCAATGGGTCCCCAAGGCCTTACTTCCAACTACCTCAACCCTCCCATCCATTCCAAGAAAAAATTTCCCAGGAAAACCAAGAGCGCGCCCTAGGAGAGTCAAGACCAAATCACGATGGATTCCAAAACAACTATTAGAAGCCCGAGGCTACTATGATGGAAATAAGCAAATTTGGGTACCTAAACGTAAAATGTGTCCTTCCCTATCGACAACAAACCCATATAAGTCAAACAGTGTAACGCTAAAGCCAATGGCAGACCGTGGGAAGGGAAAGATCACAGAATGCTACACACCTAGTCCAGAGCTAGTTTGGGCTCCAAGGAAAAACCAATTTATTCCACCTAGCTCAGGAAGGGGGGAGTTCCATGAAGCTTCTAGCTCCTCATGTAATACATCCATAGAGGTAAAAGCTTCTACACAGCCTCCATCTATAGTAGCGGACCTCCATGAAGCTACAAAAGAATCCACACCTCCCAGTGTTCAAGAATCACATGATGAACCACTTCAAGTTCGATCCTGGGAGAGTACCTTACCACCCTTGCAACTTGACGAGGCACCTAGGGTAATAGAAAACTACTGGCAAAAATCCTCACCTATTACCAACTGGAACAATTGGTTTCAAAGGGTGACGACATCATTTCAAACGGTATGATCTACCCAAGGAAGGGGGGAGTGTTTGTGGACATCCATCATTCACTTGCTTCCCTCTCAACCTTTCTCCCTGACCTCTTAATCTTCGATCTTAGGGAATGTATATATAAAGCCTTATACTCACAAAAACAAGATAAAAAAGTAAAAGAACAAGAGCCATAACACAAATCTAAAAACAAATTATGCACAAGAACACAACCCTTGTAATATTTGCACTCTAACCATCATCTATTTGCGTGTACAGATATGGCTAGTACGCTAGAGTCATCCACTCCTGCCTTGGGTGAGAGGTACCCTCGTTACTTTGCACAAATATTTCACATGGTCTTTCCAGTGCTTGCATGTGAATGGGATTTGATAGGTACGCTAGCATATGAGAGGAATTTTGAGGAGTTAGAATGGCTGATACGTCTCTTGACCACGTCTGATCCATACTTAGTAGAGAGCGTTTCTCCCATTGCACAAGCCTACCCTTTCGACCAAGATGACTATAGGCGTCTAGTGACCTTCTTAGTAAACATGGGCACCTATGATGAAGAAGAAAATTTACACGACTACACGGATGGCACATATGGTCTCATGGATGATGACTTTGTTTATCTCGACAACGAAGATAGGGGTTTAGCTTTAGGGTTTCCCCCCAACCTCTACAATATCCTATTCCCTTGACTCTCTAGGGGGAGTGCAAATAATAAGGCTAGGGTTCCTTATGTTTTTTGTTGTGTTCAATAAGTGTTGGTACCTTTTTCCACTAATGTGCCTCCTGGAGGTATTCCTTTTGTTTCCTAGTGTGTACAGGAGCGTGTTGCTATTGGTAGGATTTGGACCTTCATGGAATCTTTATCTCGACTCACGCTTCAAATCAAGCGCGACCATCGACACAAACAGGTGTTTCTTGTCCATTAGCATTGCCCCTTATCTTTTTTGCATCTATGATTGTCAACTTTAATTGTGATTGGTAGCCTAATATTCACCGCATTTGCTTAGTATCAAACATTTAATTCAATGTAATTTTTTGTCATAATCACTTGTCTAGGTTTAAAAATCAAGCAGTCCGACAAACTAGTTTGACCAAGTTAGGTGTTAGAAATCTTCTCTTAATACCATGGGGAATACATTCCTAATAATTAATGGTTACTTAGGTTCTTAATCCGATTTAGGCAGCATTGTGTGAAATGTACTAGGGCTTTCTAGTGGGCTTGACCGTATTGACCTTTAGCTTAAGTATTATAAAGGGAGTTTACTAGTGTGATGAGCCTGGGGAGGTGTATCAATGTTATATGACCCCCCAAAGTTACAAAATTAAAATGCTGAAAATGCACAAACAAAAAATCAAAGTGCCACACTGTAAAATCTTAAGCTGGAAGAGAAATCTCAGCTTGATTTGGTACTTCACTAACATGTATTGCCTATGGTACTAGAGCCCTAGAGGTTCCCAGTATGGGCGCTTTTACTTGAAAAGCAAAAAACCCAAGGCATACAAAATAAGCACACACATCAAAATTGAATCACTGTGAAAAGACTTTGGGGGGTCAAAGAAAAAGTAATCGGTCAGGCGATGATTTCATGAGAAATTCCTTTTATGGTAGCTTAACTACAAGGTCTTCTAGATATAGCCTCTAGTCAGCCCTCGAACATGAATACTTGGCTCTCGCGATTAAACAACTTAATTGACCAGAGAAAATTAAGAAGCTTACCCATGGTATTAATATTCGATCTCTAGTGCCTTTCGACCGTCAAATTAGCGACCCCAGACTTGTTTAATTTTTTACCTTTACATCTGTTTATGCATTTGATTACATTGCAATTTAATGTTCATTGCTGACAAATTGTTTGAAATTCTTTTACCGATCAATTTGTCTACCTAAAACTGCATATGCTTTTTAATCACTTATGAGAATGCAATTACTGTGCCAATGTTGTTTGATTTTGCAGTGACTAAAGAAGGCTAAGGACATTCATCTCAAATGCTCTTCCACCTCGATGAACGAGCTTCAACTCAATAGCTTCCGAGGATGGAATCTACATCAGGAAGGGGGGCATGTTAACCCTCACGGCTCACGGACACCACATCACCTACGACGGACGTGTATTATGTATTTGGTAGAGTCAGGTACCGGGTTTGTCGGACCAATAGGAAAAGGGTAAGAGTGATCGCCGATGAGAGGCGCACTCTAACTGGGACATTCAAGGGATTAGTTGGCTAAGCATGGGCGCCCAAGTGTGAATGGGGTGAGCTCATATAAAAGCCAACTAAACCTAAAATTCACTCATTCTCTCATTTGTGCAATAGAAGAGTGCTCTTGCTCCATCTCAATCTCCATCTTCTTCTTCTTCACCTCCTCGTGTGTGTGTGTGAGAGAGAGAGAGAGAGGGAGAGTGTGTGTGCGATCGAGCATTACGAAGGCACGACCGCGGCGAAGCGGTTGAGCGCGGCACGACTGCAGCTTCTTCTTCATCGTGGCGAGGAATCCTCCATGGCAGGAGCATAGAGCGGTGAGTGACACACCATTGCCCTCTTTTGAGCTTGCTAGATTAGTCTTGTTGTGTGCTTGGATCCATTTGTGGCTCGCACACGGTGTATCAGCAAGTCCCTTGCTTCGACAGTGCGGCAAGGAGCGCACAGTCGGTGTCATCTGCCAAAAGAAAAACAAGCCTAGAGTTTGAAGCAGGTGACGTCCTTGCAAGGCCTCATGCATGGTAGACAACACTATTGATGCATGTCTCACATTATTGTATGTGTCGCTTGCAAGAGAGGCTCTCATGGATGCAACCAGGCGATAGGCTGATTGGAAGAGAGTAATCTGAAAGCAGTAAGTTGGGGAGAGAGAGAGAGAGAGAGAGAGAGAGAGAGAGAGAGAGAGAGAGAGGGAGAGGGAGACGGAGAGGGAGAAATGAAATGAAATGATAGATTATTCGTTTTTTTTCTTTTTTAAGGGGGTATGGGATCAAACTCTTCCCATACTTATGATTTAATACAATCCTTAGGTACAAAATAAAAGGAAGTAAAAACTAATCATCAACGTTGTCGTCCATGCCCGAGGATCCTTTGTAGCTGGCGTTGTTGCAGAAAGTATGGCATCAGCCACGGAGGAGTTTTTTCAATGCCTGCCAGGGCAAGTAGTCGTCCGGGGGCAGGGCGGTCATTATCAGCCATTGAAGTGCTTCGACAGACTCTGCCTCTGTAGGTAGTAGTATTGAGCGAGAGAGATCAGTCGTCGCTGAAGAAGCTCTCTTCTAATTTGTCAATCCCAGAATATGGACTGCTGGCAGACTGTGTGAGCAGTCGATTATAATGAGTTGCCTTAATGGTGTAGAGATCCAGAAGTACATTCGTGCAGGTACACAAGTCCCCTTGAGGTGGTGGTGTGGGGGTGTACAGATCTGGGGAAAAACACCGATTGCCAGCTCCTATGTGGGCTTCTCCAGCGGCATGAGGTTATCATGGTGGGTGATGTGTTTGCCAATGGAATGCTACATGTGATGCTCGTCCTAAAGGATAAGTGGAGGGACCTTGTCGAAGACAGCAGAACTGGCAACTTGAATGATACACAGCGTTGTCAAAGTCCGCTTCAGTATATAGTCGGCTTGGGGGGGGGGGGGGGGGGGGGGGGGGGAAGGGCGCCATAGTTGTGGGGGCGGCAGAGGTAGTAGACGAGGGGGAGAGAGAGAAAGAGACAAGAGTGGTAGCCGCTGTACAAACTTGAGTAGAGAGAGACAAAGAGAGAGCGTTATAGAAGAGGGATACGGTGGAGGCCAAAGGGAGAGCCAGACTTGCAGAAGGAGGGAAAAAGGGAAGGCCGAGAGCTGCACACCAAGAGGGACAAGTTCTGTGAAGTTGCATGAGCTGCTGGGGGTTGGTTTTCAGTGGTTGACATTTGAAGGGTTGGGGGTCGACGCGGGTAGCTTCAAAAAGATCAGCACCACTGGTGTTTGAGAGAAAGGGTTGTTAGAAAGTGATCGAACTCCACACAGAGAGAGAGAGAGAGAGAGAGAGAGAGAGAGAGAGAGAGAGAGAGAGAGAGAGAGAGAGAGAGAGGGACTGCTTGCATGACACGGAAAGGTGGGCTAGTGCAGTAGAAGGCGGAGACTGCAACTTCTACTAGCGTCTATATTGCATGATTATATAATATCACTCATCATCTGCAAGTGCCTGTCAACCTCAAAAAATTCATCACCCTACGTGGCACTAGGTAGAAGGCTGGGAGGTGATCACGGCATGCAAGCATGCAGGTAGTTGTGAGGAGTGACGAGATCGGGAAAGAAAAACTTTGATAGCTCCTCTTAGCTTTAGTGATGGCGCATGTGAGCCAGCTCAAGGAGGCCGCCAGACGGCTTGGCCAAAATAGCTTGGTTGGTGATGATTCAAGGAAAGTTAAGTGCGGCCACCGGTGCACTTTTGAGCAGTTTTTTTTTTTAACTGTGCTGGCTATTGGTGTTCCCAAAAAAAATAAACTACCGTCAGATGGCCCGTGTTCTCCTAACGTTGCTATTGCTGCTGTTGCCGCTGCCGCTGCCACTGCTGCTGCTATCCTCAACTTTAACACATTTCCGTTCTCTTTTTATGAACCAGCTCCACTATGCCCCCTCTTGTCGTCTTACCACCTGTGTAACTACTCGCATCTTCACCAGTCCGATAATCGCTTGTGCGACACAACTGCTGTCCTTCAACATCGGCATCACCCCCAATACTCATTTTCATTTGAGGCTTTGTGTTAATTAGGATCCCCCCATAATTTATTGAGCATCTTCATTTAATTTCCATAATCAATTCCATATATAGTAAGAGCATGGAAAGATTTTCCTCTGTGCACAGCGTGCTTACTGGAAGTATGATTATAACTCTCAATTTATATATTAAGATGGATAAAACTTGATGACCCTATTCCATAACATCCGATTGGGGTTAACAGATCTCATAAACTTGCTATGTAATTAAACTTCAAATCTTTACTTAGATTTGCATGCGTAGTATCCTGCGGATTGCGTGTCTACTCGTCATGTCACATGTCTCCTTGTCGCCATGCCCAACAAGGCTTCTCGTCTTCATGTTAGTCACAACGTTCGTGATTACCACTATCATAATCATAATTGAGAGTGTTTTAATATGGTTACTTGCGAATTAATCATAATTAGTCAAGCTAATTGTAAATGATAATGATGCATAGAATACACTTATCTTTGTGTATGTAAACTTCTCGGTGTGAGGTTGATTGGAGCATATCCAAGGCTCTGATACCACTGCTACAAACGAAAAACGTGGCTGCCCTGCAAAATACTCGAAAATAGCACATATCAAGACATAAACGACTAAATCTACGTACCTGCCGACTCGCACAAATCCATAATCGAGCACCACACAAATAGAGAGATATAGAGAGCGGGAGAGAGCAAGGGAGCGCGTGCAGGTGCACCTCCTAGAGCGGAGTGCTACGCCGGCACGGCGAGAGAGAAGAGGGAAAAGGAGAGAAGAACAACGCAAACACTGGGTGCAATCTCCCCCCGTGCAAGAGTGACCATTTCCCTCTTGCACGTATTTAATTTATAGATTTTTGAATGGTCAAAGTGAGTACAAACTGGCCGGCCGGTCATAAATGGCCAAAGCTCATAAAGAGCACTTGAATAATAAAATGTACATAAAATATGATATCCTTTTGCAATAGCTTAGCTCAGTCAAGCCTTTTCCACCTGTCACAGCTGCAATAAATAATAAGATATCAATTCCATAACAAGAAGTTTGCATGGAGCTCATGCATGCATACACATACGACTTGGCATCATGGTATAGTAGTTGAAAAATTGGCATTGTGGTTGAAGTGATGACCTCAAGTCAATGCACGAAAAGGATGAGCAAACTCCTTTTTCTCAATCTTTGTAAAGACAAGTATAGATAGCTATGATTGGTCTCTCTCTCTCTCCTTCCAATAATTATTCAAGTGGTAAAGACTTGTTATGTAACTTTAATGTCTTTTTAGATTATTCTTACACCCTAAAACATTTTATTATCTCTTTCTCCTCTTCTTCCTTCTGCTTGCTACATCATTCGTTGGATGCTAAAACATTTTTCTTCTATGTGTGTGTGTGTGTGTGTGTGTGTGTGTGTGTGTGTGTGTGTGGTTGATTTTTGATATGCACCTTTGCCTATCAAAGTTTAGAGAATTTATTGATTTTTAGGCATGGCGCATGATTTAGCTCTTAAAAATAAAAATGACAAAATATCCAAGAACTGGTAAAAGGTACGTTAACTCAACAATTTCTCTCCCTATTTGGGGTGCCAATGTGAGGGTTGATTTTTGTTGGGCATTTTATTTATTTTTCATGGGTGAAAACATTAGCTACCCTTTTGAAAATACACTATTATTAAAAGAAAAACATTGTATCTTGGAAATTTGAATTTGGGTGGGGAGGGTCACTATATATAAATTTTGTATATCACGTGCTCCTTATCTGTGAATTTTTTACAAATAATTCAATGTGTTAAAAAAAAATTGATTACATTTTATGGTACCCTTCTGTATGTGAAAATGTGAGAAAAAAAATTTAATAACCCCCTCTGATGTACTCACATGATAGTCGCATAAATATTAAATGACTCCCCCCTCCCCCCCCCCTGCACCCCCGCGAGAAATTTGAAGGCCTTGAAGAATGTCCTTGGTGAGATAGAGCCCTATGAGCTCAAAAGAAAACTCTCTCTCTCTCTCTCTCTCTCTCTCTCTCTCTCTCTCTCTCTTGCACATGCCATGCGACGGTCTCTCTCTCACACACACAGTCATAGTCAATAACATGGATAACTACTTCATTTGCATGTATTTTCTCAAAGTGAAACTACCCTAAGTAGACACCACACTAGCTTTTCTCATTCTTTTAAAGGAATAAAAACTTTACTATTACTATTACTATTAAATATCAATATTGGTTTTGAAAAAACCTCTTGAAAAGATAAAGCCAAATATATTTTCAAAAACTAAATTCTTATTAAATAATAAAATCTCCACTAAAGTTATCTCTTTTTTGTTATGTCCATTTAAATCAATGCATTTATTCTATGTAGAGTAGAAAGTCTTTGCCTTTCTATTACTAAAACACTTTCTACTACTAAAGTCTATCTCTTCTTTTTGCATTTTAGAGAGGTTTTCTTTTAAGTGAAGCACTGAGTGACACATGGAAGGTCTCTCCTTCCTTGAAAAAATTAAGCTGCTTCATAAATAGTATAGATATGTTTGTGTATGTGTAAAATAAATAAATATATGTATGTGTATATATATATCTATACTATTATAAAAGGGAAAGTGATTTCCACGTGGCAATAGTAGCTTCATCCGAAAGTGTATCCTGCACCTTTGGACACACAAAAAACAAAGAAATATACAACGCGAGAGAGAGTCGACCTTCCAATTTTTTTGATTTTGAAGTAGGGCCATGGGGCTATGGGCAATTGACGAGGTGGACGCTTGACTGTTTCCGGGCATCATTAGGCTGCGGGCAATCATCTAGGTGGATGCCTGGTGGCAGTGGCTTGACTGTTGCAAAAGGAGCCGAGCATCATTAGGCTACGGGCAATCATCTAGGTGGATGCCTGGTGGCACTGGCATTGGAAGCCCTACGAGTGGCAGTATCTCTCTCTCTCTCTCTCTCTCTCTCTCTCTCTCTCTCTCACACACACACACACACACACACACACACACACACATGTTTGTCATGGTGTGGTGCAGGCGAGTGAGCTGCTACAGGGGAATAGTAGTTGACGGACAACAGACAGGTGCTCTCTCTCTCTCTCTCTCTCTCTCTCTCTCTCTCTCTCTCACACACACACACACACACACACACACACACACACACACACACACACACACACATGTTTGTCATGATGTGGTGCAGACGCGTGAGTTGGTGCAGGTGGATTCGAGCCATGAGAGGTAAGGTGGACTAGGATCAGAGAAGGTGGAACGTCTAGAGGATCCGCCACATCAGATGGAGCTTGATATGTGTGCACGTGCGCAACCTGCATCAGTCTGTGTAAATATTGCTTTTGTAGAATAGCAGAACTGGGTTGTTAGAAGTGCTTGCAGAGGGCACAACATTAAGATATCTAGAAGCCTTTCTCTCCCTCCTTGCCACCAGCCAACCTTGCCTCAATCTTTTGCCTCAAACGAGTGCTTGTCCCTCTATTCGCGCAGGCCCTAGTCTTCCATGCCTAGCTTGCCTCGAGTGTAAACCACAGCCGGCGGACCACAGCGAGACAGAGAACAAGGGAAGGATTTGACTCGCAATTGGCAACTGAATCCCATGAATGAGAGAGAGAGAGAGAGAGAGAGAGAGAGAGAGAGAGAGAGAGAGAGAGAGAGAGTTTCATTGGAGAGCACGCTCGTTGTTTCCTCCGACTCCTCCAATCCCAACTATTTGCCGTATCCGTCATCCTCTGGTAGCTCACCCAGCTCATTCAGTGACGGCAACATTGTTTGCTGCCAATCATTAGCCATGGCCACAACGGCTGTGAGGATATTGTATTTATTGTCCGTCCGCCCCCCCGCCCCCCCACTCACACACACACACACACACACACACACGTGTCAGGGAGACCTCTTTCATGAGTCTCTTGCAAGTTGCTCAACTCATAGCACACAACTTCATCACGTGAAGTTCACAACTATTTGCCCGGCTTAAATAGATTATCATCGTTATTTTGTGTGTGTGTGTGTGTGTGTGTGTGTGTGTGTGTGTGTGTGTGTGTGTGTGTGTGTGTGTGCGCGCTGCCTCACACACCTCTAAGTGGAATATTGGTCTATGACTATTTTATAATGACAACAAAATTTTATAGTTTTTTGAATCTATAATATTATCTATACTATTGTCAGGGAGGAAGGGATTTCGACCGCCCCCCTCGACAAGTGTAAGTAGAAGCTTGATCTGGCAGGTTTTAGGCCAGTGTGCGCAGTGTGACACAGTGGACAGGTGACACTAAAGAGCAGTCAACACACACACACACACACACACACACACACACACACCACACAACACACACACACACACACCACACACACACACAAAGGTGAGTTCCTCTAACGGCGCCCGCGTATCACACAGTACGAGAGAGAGATAGTTGCACCTATGATGGCGCCCACGTATCCTCGAGGCTCCAACCCAGCATGGCCTAAGCCTCTCTCTCTCTCTCTCTCTCTCTCTCTCTCTCTCACACACACACACACACACACACACACACACACACACACACACACACACACGCGCGCGCGCGCACGCATGCCAGCTAAAGCAGAGTCCAAACAGGTTTCTTTCTCTCTGTCCCTCCATCAAAGGACTGGGCCCTGGCAGTGGCTGGTAGTGGGCATGATTCTTTCTCTCTCTCATGTGTAGACACAAACGCAGACAGAAGACGATACAAGATGTGACATGTCTATCAATACAAGATGCTAAAACTAGAATTTGAGTCTGTTAAGTAGGCTCTCAAGATGAATTGCTTCATTAGTTTTAGACATATTATTTGCCCTTTTTTGCGAGGTAATTTGTGACTAATAACGTGCTAAGCACTCAAAACAGGATCTTAATTGTCAATAAAAAAGAAATAAAGATTAAGAAAATAAATACAACGATATTTTAGGAATTTTTACAAATTAGTGGGGTATTTTGGTAATTTTCTCGAAAAGAATCAATCAGACATCTACTTTGGGGTAGTTTCAAAGAGAAATTTTTTCACAATAGATGAACTTTTTACAATTTAACTCCATTTTCTTGAATTTTCCAAGCGGACTTTCTCCTTCTAACCCTCCCTTCAATCGGTTGTTTTGATTGTTCAATTCAACTGCTCAAGGCGACGCACTTTTCCCGAACACTGACGCAGAGGCAGAGAGAGAGAGAGAGAGAGAGAGAGAGAGAGAGAGAGAGAGAGAGAGAGAGGATGTTGAAGCACCTACTCCCAGTGTTCGGAAAAAATCATTTTTCCACACATACAAAATTCCTTTCCTTGATTTTGTCAAGAGGAAATTTTTAAAAATTAGGTTATCATTTTCTTGAATTTTCCAAGCAGACTTTCTCCTTCTCACCGTCCCTTCAACCGGCTGTTTTGATTGTTCAATTCAACTGCTCAAGGCGACGCACTTTTCCCCAACACAGAGAGAGAGAGAACGAGAGAGAGAGAGAGAGAGAGAGAGAGAGAGAGAGAGAGAGAGAGAGAGAGAGAGAGAGAGAGAGAGAGAGAGAGGACGTTGAAGCACCTACTCCCTGTGTTCGGGGAAAATCATTTTTCCACGCACACAAAATTCCTTTCCTTGATTTTGTCAAGAGGAAATTTTAAAAACTAAGGTTACTTTTTGGATTTTTACACTTTTTTCTCTATTTTGGGGGGCGGAGTTTCTCCTTATCCCTTGCCCTCAGCCAACATTTTTGCCCGAGGCGGTCACTTTTTAGAATGTGTATGATATCACATGAGTTAACCGGAGAGGATTATTAAAAGACCAAAATGTATAAAAATGTATACATACAGAGGGGGGTAGGGGTTTTTTAAATAGGCTCACAGTGTAAGTATAGTATGTATATTGGGGTATTATTAATTACCTCTTGAACGCACGTGATAAAGGGGTTTTTTGATAAGTGACTGCCCTAGGCATTTTTGGAAGTGAAACTGCACGATATTAAGCTAAGACACATGTTTCACGAATACTGTGTCTGAAGTCTACCAGATCTCTCTCTCTCTCTCTCTCTCTCTCTCTCTCTCTCTCTCTCTCTCTCTCTCTTCTCTCTCTCTCTCTCTCTTTCTCTCTGGGATAGAGGGGGAGATCTGCGATGAGACGTCTTTAACTTGGGCTCCAAGGCATGACACGACAACGAGGTGGATGCATGCTAAGAAGAAAGACTTGTACCAAGGCAATAGGATACATGTTGATATTCGTGATAGTGGGTTGCTTTAAAAGAACACGCTGTCTCTACAATATATAGGCAGGAAGGAATTTTGGCCCCTCCCCCGACCATGTGTCGCAAAGTGCTTGATCCGGTACCGTTCCCTTCAGCCCCAAAGACCTAGAGAGAGAGAGAGAGAGAGAGAGAGAGAGAGAGAGAGAGAGAGAGAGAGAGAGAGAGAGAGAGAGAGAGAGAGAGAGAGAGACGGTCATCTGGACAAAAGTCACATGTGTATATATGCATGAGAGAGAGAGAGGACGCCTACCAACCCATCCTAGATAGATAGATAGATAGATAGAGAGATAGAGAGATGTGTATCACGTGATGTACAGGTCGAGGCACAGAGAGATAAGAGAGCGGTTGGGGAACTTACCAAATTAGAGCGAGAGAGAGAGAGAGACAGAGGGAGGAAGAGTTGTGTGTTGCGTGGTGTGCAAGTCGAGGCACACACACACACACATAGGGGGTGAGTGGCATATTGTACTTTAGAGAGAGAAGACATTCTGAGGCAAGATATAGAGAGATAGAGGGAGAGACAAAGAGAGAGAGAGAGAGAGAGAGAGAGAGAGAGAGAGTCCACATAGTCCTGCAAGAGAAAATGCCGCTGCCGAAGGCGGTGCCATTGTACTAGTATGTATAGAATTTACTAGAATTATGCAAGGTGAAGCTTCAGTTTAGCATTGTAAAAGAATAGAATGCAAGTGAAGTGAAGATGTGTAAGGATGTGAAATGTCCCAACAAAAAGCCTTTCGGATCATATTCCTCAGCACGTACATTTTAAGAAGAATAAAGGGGAGGAGCAGACCCCAAGAGATCATAAAAAACTGTTAGTAACAGGGGCACGCCTATTCAAAGACCCTCTTTTCAGGAATTTAACCAAGAAAGCACTGGGTAAGCTCAAAAAAGATGTCGACCTCAACAAACACAATGTGTGGGACCTCTTTGCTTGGAGCATCCAGAAAGCAATCAAAACCTCGGGCCCCCGAATCAAGAAAGATAGGGAGGTACACCTTCTGCATCTGGCAGTGGAGGTACAACTGCTTACCTCCATAAAGAAAGAATCAAGAAAGATAGGGAGGTACACCTTCTGCATTTGGCAGTGGAGGTACAACTGCTTACCTCCATAAAAGCCAATGGACATGCTACTAAGGAGGAGCACAAACGACGGCTCGAAGCCAAATCTAACCTTGCTAATGAGCAACTAGAAGATAGCACAAAGGCAAGACTTCTCTCTAGGGAGACTTTTCTGTAACCTGAAGCCTCCAATCAAGCTCGGTTTTTTAGGGCTTTAAAAATCAAGAAGAGCCGGGGCCACGTCCGCTCGCTCTATGAGGAGAAAGGGACAGCAGTTCATAACCAGGATGAGATGGCTAGTCTGATGTTGAGCTATCTTAGTCAAATCATTGGACGGCCAGATATCCAACCCCAAGAAGTGGAAGAAGCCAGAGGGACCTTACTACAGAGTGTCAAGAAGGAAATTCCCCACTTAGAAGCTAACGGCTTGGAACGGGCATTCTCCGAGGACGAATGTTCACTAGCATTGCAAGCCCTTGGCAAGGAAAAGTCCCCTGGTTGGGATGGATGACGGTGGAATTCTATAGAGAATTTTGGGATGATCTCAAGGCCCCAATCACAAGATTGGCCAATAAAGCCATGGTCGAAAGGTCATTGGAGGTAAGTGTAAAGAGAGGACTTATCAAACCCATCCCAAAACAGATTTGTTGTTCTCAACTGAAACATTGGCGCCCTATAATGATGATGTCGGTGGCCTACAAAATTATAGCTAAAGCAGGAGCCCTCAGACTAGCCCCCTTGCTAAGCAAGATCATCTCTCCCCGTCAACATGGGTTCATCAAAGGAAGGTCCATATACGATAACATCTTGGTAGCAATGGTGGGCATTGAATATGCAACTGTCACAAAGGAGGAGTGCATTCTGCTGCAATTGGACCTAAACAAGACTTATGACAGAATAACATGCACATATATAGAAGCCGTCATGGAAGATTTGTCTTTGGGCCTCGCCTATGCCGGTTGGTACGTGTACTAGGGGCTGGAATCCAGTCAGAGCTCCTATTCAATGATAGAATTGTTGGCTCTTTTGAGGTCAAAAGGTCTATTAAGCAGGGATGCCCTCTGGCCCCCCTACTTTTTGCCATAGGGTCACATCCTTTAATCACGACGCTCGAAGCTAGTGCAAAACGAGGGGAGTTGCAAGGCCTTGCTTTGCCGTGAAATAGCCAACTCTTAGCAAAACTTTTTGCAGAAAATTCTCTCCTCTTCTTGAAGGCGTGCCCCTAGGTCATCAGAAAAGCTCTCGAGATTGTACAAATATTCTCAGTAGCTTCCGGGTCCTAGTGTAATATAGAGAAGTCAAGGTTGATCTCCCTATCAGAAAATGACTCATTTGACCCCTCTGTCTGGTCGGGGGAGATTGTCACAAAAGGGAATATCTTCAGACATCTGGGAGCCCCCTTGGGGGTGGACGTAACTCACAAGAAAAGATTTGGGTGGGTGCTTGAAAAAATCAAAACAAAAATGAGTAGGTGGGAGTATACTCTTCTCCCATTCCCAAGTCGGATAAAAGTGATGAATGCCTTTATGATTCCTTATATTGCCTTCATTAGCACGCTTCTCAAGATGGCTCACTGGAAAGAGTTCTTAAATCCAGTAAAAAGGTTCTTATGGAAAAACAACACGAAATCCTCCAGGGCATGGCAATGGGCCTGTTGGGAATTAGTTGCTCGATCGGTGAATCAAGGAGGCCTTGGGATTATCAACCATGTGGCCCATGCAGAAGCTTGTGTCGCCAAGTTTTGCTCGGATGGTGGAAAGTGGAGAGGGGTGGAGGTTCATGATAAACTGTTAGCCTCGGAGGGGTATACCTTAAGACTGGGGAGCAGCTCAAAAGAATTGATAAGAAAATGCAATAGAGCAGCAGGAGTCTTAAAGTGGGGGGAAGAAGCCAGATACTTCAAGAACTCCATTTTGCATTGGTCCCCCTGGCTTTTCAAAGTTATAGATCCGTCACAAACTGCCTATTGGATTGAGACAGCTAGGAAACTGAATAATAAGGGTCTGAAGCGACTTGGGCACTTTTGGGACAGTGGCAACAAGAGTTGGAAAACCATTGACCTTCTCGTTACCCAGTACCAACTTAATAGCTTGGAGGTTTTGCTTGTCCACAAAGTGATGAAGGAGCTTGAAAATTTAGTGATGCCAATCTGTGATTCGGAGTTTGACTGGAATGCTTGGAAATGGCCCGGAAGCAGTCTCTTTTGGAAACCGCATCCTAAAAGCATATATTAGACAATGATGCATAAGAAGAATTGGTCTAGCCCCTTTAACAAGCTATGGAAAAAACAATGGCCAGAGGAAAGGTGGGAGCAAGCAATGGAGAACATATGGAAGCCAAAGGTTCCGCAACACATGAAGGTCTTTTTATGGAAGGTTATTTGGGGTGCTCTTCCGACGGGGTGAAGATTCAGGAGAGACGGATTGGGTCAGATCGATGCTTGGGGTGCAGGATGGCTAGTGAAGATCTGACCCACCTATTCATGGACTGCCCAGCCATCAAAGGCCTCGCAGGGAAAATATGCAAGTGGGTCCAAAGAACATGGAAAATTAGTTTTTTCAAGGCTGACCTGTTCCTTGGAGGTAAGAATTCAGGTAGTCCTGCCCTCCTCGTCAACACTCAAATCGTCAGATACTTCTTCTTACATGATGTACAGCAAACAAGAAACCGCTGTGTGTTTAAAGGAGGTTTTGAGGTGGTAAGCTTCGTAGAAATTATTCAAGAAAGCAAAGTGCTAATACAGACGCTCGGACGCAAGCAACACTCGAAGGATTGGTCTAGGACTACTTGTGCCTTGTTTTCAATAGATAGAATGCCTAGGTCGGGGAAAAATCTTGGCCATCGATAAATAAAAGATCTTAGAAGGACAAGATTATGGACCTTGTGTGTCAAGGAGGAGAGGGTGGGTTGGTAGGGGTGTAATTATAATCCTTGGATGATGTCATGGCTCAACAAGAGTATGACAAGACTTGTTTAATATAGTTCACTCACAATTGTGAGTTTTGAAAAAAAAAAAGTGAAATGAAAGATAAAATAAAAAGATTCTTTTTTATATTTTAAAATGGAAATAACATTTAAAATAAGTTTCCATCATGACACTGAAAACAATGAACTAACCCAACTCAACACTAAAGCTTCTTTTAGAAAGCCAATAATAATTAAACCAATATTCAATGGCTCGTTTTAAAGAGAGAGAGATACACAAAAGTACATCTTCCACAAAGACCAAAAAGAAACATTAACAAAGAAAGTTTTTTTTTGCCACATGGCACTAATGTGTAAGCTTTATCCAATGATCCACAATTGCACTTAAAATCCAACGCTTCACGAAAGACTCCCCAGGTCTTAGTCCAAAGAAGAAATTACATTGTTCAGTTCAAAAGTTTGAGCGTTTGCCTAACTCTCTTCTTAGTTTCTTTTAGAAAGGCAAAACAAAAAGAAAAACGGAAGAATGAGAACTTTGCTATTATAAATTTGCCGTGGGTCAATAGTCAACAATAAGCTTTATGCAACTATGTGCAATTGCTCCCTGTGGGGTGGGGTGGGGTGGCGTGGGGTGGGCATAGTGTTACTCATATTTGCACTTAGAGTCTTCTTTATCTACAACATTCTGCTTTAGTTTTTAAAAACCTTTGACTTTGGGAAGACCACTTTTTATTACTTTAAATCGCTTGATCAAAGGGCTAAGAAACTGTGTCCATTGTGGACTCTTCTTTTTAAGCCAACGCGGTATTACTAAAAAAACCACCTACTTTGTCACTTGGTCAATTTTCTAGCAAAACTATTGGATCTCCTCTATTGGGCCATCTGTACCCATGTCATGCTGTTCCCTTTCATTGAGGTACCATAAAGTAAACTAGTATGTGACTCGCGTGTTGTTGCGGCCAATAAAAGCATGGGCTCAATTCTTGTACACGACTCTTCTTCCTTCTGAGGTAGCAACCAATTATATGCATATTTTTAATGCACTAATGAAAAGATGCTTATTATATAAGGGGCATTGTAGTGTTAATTAACTCTCTCTCTCTCTCTCTCTCTCTCTCTCTCTCTCTCTCTCTCTCTCTCTCACACACACACACACACACACATATACATAATGCTACATTGATACTATTTATTTGCATTATAATAAGGCTACATGATATGCCCTATGGTTAGTGCAAGAAGGGGATAATGGCAAGGCTAGATTGTAGCATTTCTAAAAGGCTTGACCTTCCAAATTAGGAATCATATGACAGTAGATAAACAAATGTCATAGTCTAAGACATCTCTCTTGACTCTCTCGACGTTGAAACTATTATGTGTCATAATCAACATTGATATATATATATATATATATATTACCAGGGGATAAAATACTTGCTTTGCTTTATGTTAGCTACTTGCAAAATTTTATGGCAAGTTTCCCATTGACATGACCACCGTTGCCTCTACTTAAAGATATAGTGTCCCTGTACCAATGGTATAGTGTTGTAGTGAATTCTAAACTTTGACTTCTTAGTGTTCTTGTCAACATGGTTTGCTTATATTGCCATGTTTCACCTCCATGCTTGTTCAGTTGTTTGGACACTCTTGTTCTCTAAAAAGAGGAAAATGGTATAACCTTTCTATCACCCAAGTGTGGTAGATTGGTTATGTCATTTCCCTCTTGAATAACAAGTCTTCAGTTCAACTCTCCTAGTCGGATAGATCTTTAAGGTCTCTTGGAATAGTTTCCTACGATGTTAAAACAGTCTTCTTCTTCTAAATTACATACGTATCCCAAGTTTCTACCTACGTAGGCCAGTACTCATAGAAAGTTGGAATAAAAATATGTCCTCTCTATCCCTTATGATGTCATTACCTTGCTCCTAATCTAGCATAACATTGAATCACCAAATGGTTCCCTTTTAGATACACCATTTATATGGACACATCTGCAAAATGATAACATGTGTATAAACCAAGCAAGGAGAGTTGATTGAATCTTGACGTTCACATGAAGCACTTGTAAGAAAGGTTATATTGTTGGTAAGTTAGTCTTAGTACCCTTAGGGACAATATGTTTGGCAAGGTCTCCAACCAAGATAAGGTGCATGCCATTCGCATTTTGAGAGAGAGAGAGAGAGAGAGAGAGAGAGAGAGAGAGAGAGAGAGAGATCGCATTATCATCCTCGAAGGTCAAACATCACGTATGGTAGAAAATGAAACATGTTGTATGCTCTATGTTGAGGTTGATTACTGAAATCGACGTTGGAGGATTGTGGATATAAGGGTGGCCATTGACATTCCACAAATTGATTGGGAAAGAAAGTATGTACGGAGTGACGAAATCTAAAACTATGTGAGGGATGCAAGCTAAATTTTGATGAAATTTTAGAAGCATTCAAGTTATGGTGATTGTTTGATGTTCAAACTCTCAAACCTATAAGTGGCATACACAAAGGGACTCTCTCTCAAAATAACACAATTGAATACCAATACATCATTTTATCCTAGAGAACTCTTTTCATGTCAAATTCCTAGATTATGGAGAATTGTTACATGTTCCATTCTTGGATAGGATAAAACAATGCCCCTTTTTTGTATATTTGTAACAATCTCCACAAAGAGAAGATGTGGACTTTTTTAGCCGCACCTATATGCTAATTAAATTGAGGGTGTATGACATCGATCAGGAGGACGATCGACACACTTCTATAGGTGAACTTCAAATGGAAAGCACAATTTTCCCAACATCATGTTGATTATACAGATCCCCATATAGTTGATCTAATCATCCCCATCAACAATTGCCTCATCAATGTTACTTAGCTTCTCCTCGAGGTTGTTTGTGACATGGTGCAACAATTGCAAAAATAAACCACATACTCCTTGATCTCTATCCGGATCCTTCATTTAATGGGCAGTGAGGTTGAGAAACCTTAGATTATTGTACCTCTATGGATTAATCGTAGTGTATTTGTTTCATGGTTCACAAACCCTAAATCTCTATTAGACTCATCCAAAATGTCATTTAGACATGAGCTAATTCCTACTCTATGATGGTGTAACATCAGTAAATAAAAGTAATACACTTTACCATTCATACTATTGTTCTTAGCTTTGACAATCCGATCGAGGTATCACAACAGCTTTCCTCTTAGGGTGTGATCATAAATGTTTAATAAAGTTGGAAGATGCCGAGCACCAAGATAGCCCTAAAACATCAACAAAAATTAGTCACCATTATCCTCATCCTCATATATCTTCCTCTACCATCTCCGCAGCCCGCAATCTAGCAGTCTATCTTTCCAATTTCTACTTTCAGACAGAGAGAGAGTTTTGAAACGTGAGGCGTGAGCAAGACTATGATGCTGCAAGGGACGAGGCCATCTTTGAGATCCACACACACACACGATGTTTCAACAGATAACTCTCTCTCTCTCTCTCTCTCTCTCTCTCTCTCTCTCTCTCTCTCTCTCTCTCTCTCTCTCTCTCTCTCTCTCTCTCTCTGGCACTGTGGGCACATTCAACTAGGAAACAACTTTGCGACGCGTGGCAACCCTCACAACTCGAGATTATTTTAAGCTCTATAAAGAAGTAGTATAGATTTGTGACTTGTGAGGAAAGTTTGAGAAAGCAAACAAGGCGGATCTGCAAAGCTTTTGAGCTTTGAAAATTGCAAGCAAATTAATGTGAATCCACAATGTGATTTTTTGACACCTCAAGTCCTTAAAAGTTAATATGGGTTCTTTGGAGGAGTGGTATAGGGCCATCACTATCGTATTGATGAGCTAGAGTTGACCGAAAGATGGGTGGTTGGTTAGTTGGTTGCCTCTTTGTGAGGCTTGGTACCTTACAATGTAATCTGATATCCCTCAAGGCTTGACAAGAGCTTGAGGTCTCTCTATATATTTATTTTGGAGAATACAATAGATCTACTCACTATTGTGAGTTTGGAAAAAGAAAATTAACATGGGTTCTTACCCATGATTGTCTACAAATGCATCGGCCTGTCTTCAATGGGCAACATTCATTTTCAGGCACTCTTCATCGTTGTCAAAGTCATAAAGTAATTGTAGAGCGAAAGCAAGACAAGTTGATGGCACAAAAGGGAATGATCAACTTGTGACACCATCTCAAACTTTTTTGTGCCTCCCAAGCTCCTCATCCTCATTGAATTGATGAATTTGTGGTAGTATGAGTTGACGGAATGATCATAGGCGTGCACGTGCGCACACACTCAATCGGTCACAACATATGACCATGATAGCTAGTTCTAATTGAACCTAGTGGTAATGCTACCCAAACTATGTATATAGCTCTTGCTTTACACAACACACTTCTCGCAATTGACTAATTCTTTTGCTACATAATTACAAGTAGCCTATTCTTAGCATAAGGTTCTCCACCTTAAGTTTGAATGTTAGGACACCGGCAAGGCCGGACTAGACAAGGGCAAGGCCGGGCTAGGCAGTGTGGAAAGGGAGTCCAACTAGGGAAAAGGGCCAGGGGCCAATGCTATATAGTGGGTGGTTGGGTGGCGGACTCCTAGGTTCTAGTTCCCCTTGTCTTACACTGGTATCAGAGCAAGGTGGAGAGGAAAGAGAAGCAGAGCAGACGGAGATGGTGATTGTGCATGGAAATGCATGGCTTTGCATGCCTTCATGGATTCTCTCTCTCTCTCTCTCTCTCTCTCTCTCTCTCTCTCTCTCTCTCTCTCTCTCTCTCTCTCTCTCTCTCTCTCTCTCTCTCTCTCTCTCTCTCTCTCTCTCTCTATCGGAGTTTTCGACACCACCATGGCCGCAAGAATCGGCTCTGTGTAGAACCAAAGTCGAGAAGCGCATGGCGGGAAGGGCCTCTTGCGCAAGGAGGAGAGGAAGATCAACCTGCACCATTTTGGGTGGGCATGGCACCAAAATAGTGTGCCTTCATGTTGCCATCAGTTTTCGTTTCATGGCCAAAAGCATCAAGTGCCAACATAAGCCAGCGCAAGCGTTTTCCTCGCTGTCTACAGAACACGCCATCACTAAGCTTGACTTGTACTTACATTTAGGGTGGGCACCCTATTTTGGGGCACCCTCCCCTTGGTAATGGCCAAGCCCCATGGCGGGTCGACTGTGCATGCATGTCAGCAGCAAACGTGCATGCAAGTAAAGATTGGAATTGGGAGAGCTTTGCAACGATAAAAGCTAGCACCTTCTGTGAGCCTGCAATTTTCTACAGATTCTAACCCGCAATGGTTTCAAAGATGACACCATTGTGTCAACCCGATTTTGAACTTGGGTACTCTTGAGCATGGATAGGCATTCGACATGCGCTTTCGAACTGGCTTTGGCCTATAGGTGGAACAAGAGATCGAAAGAAGCAAGATGACTTTCATGGAAGCAAGCCTGCATACCATGCAAAACTATGGTGATTCAATCTCAACAAGCACGAGCATCATCAAGTACAACCGACACGCTCCTACGATGGAATTCACGGATGGAGTGAGGATATAAGACCACACGCATGCAAGACCGCCATAATTGTGCCATGCAAGGGCATGTAGGCAGAGCATGCAATCCTATTGGTGCAACTCGGGCAAGGCCCTCAGCAAGGAAGTAAGGCATCTAAACACAACTCATGCATGTTGATGCAAGTATTTTACAAGGACATATGCAGAAGATCATCAGACATCACATAAGGCATCGATGGTGAAGAAAGTGCTTGACCTCGGACAGGGACACAAACGGATTGTCAGGTTCACAATTTCACGTTCTTGCAGTTTTCATAGTTTTATGTGGGTAGGAGTATTGCAGAAACATGTAATTATGCTAATCTTGGCTATGTTTCCCTACGAGACTACCTATGGGTCAAGTATGCCCATGGTCATTATGTCCACTTTTCTTGCACATCGGGCAAGGCCCTTGATAGCAGGAGTGGATCGTCTATTGCACCAAGCAATAGGGTCTAGAAAATCATTTCTTAGTTTTCTTACTACTTCCAAATCATTCAATTTTTGGGGTCGGCAAGTGTACTTAAGAAGGTACGCAATTGATTTTTGTTTATTGTCATCTGCATAACTGGTTACACAATTCTCATCGTATCTCTACATAAGGTAATGTATGAGAATGGCATGATGCACTTACCATACATCTTTTTTATCATCGACCACGAATTGATGTAAAAACAATAGGGCTGTCAATTGCTTATGAAGCATTTGACCTAGATGGAACATGCATCACCTCTATTGCAGATATCTAACATGCATCAAAGGTAACACGGCCTCTGACATCACATAAGCACTCACATTTTGTTGCATACATTAATGGAAAGGGCTTATTTTTTAATATCTCAAGGAGACCTACATGGCCTCTTACTGGACTTGAAGAAGGAAGCAAGTTCCTCGGCATGGCCGACTCTTTGTCACGATTTTTACACGTTGACGGAGGATGCTTACCACACAGTACTGGCTAATATCAATTGAAATTGCTCGACACGGTCGATTCTTTTTGTTATGGTATCTACCGCCATAGGCTTTCAGCACAAACATATTTATGTGAAGCAAGGCTTCAATCTACGACTCTTAAGTTGAGATTTTTCCCGTTTGGGGTATACTATGAGCACACACCTTCGGGGAATTTCTCCATATGCCTGCAGGATATTTCAGGCCAAATTTCTCTAGCACAACAGATATGGATATGATCTACATTTGAGCGATTTTTTCTTCTAACATCTCCAGACAACTGGTTACAGCAGAATGACCAGGTTAGACCATGTTCAGTATTGTTTATTTTTCCATGTTTATATATTTACATTGGAAACTAATGCTTTTGTGCAAAGCAAAGTTCTTTGACAATTTTACACGAAGCAAGGCTTCTCTCTTGTGCCAAGGTACTGCCCAATGACTTGGAATCACGGCCAGTGGCACACAAGTTTGACAAACTGGCAAAATAGAGAATATCACTAGTTTAGACTGTGCAAGGCACGAATGGTTTTGGCTCTCACGTTTGAGGCCATCAATCTCGCAAAGGGCTTAACAATCCGTATGCAAGGCATGCTAACTAGGTGGCATCAATTCCACCGCTTCAGAGATTACGCTTCCGCTATCATACTCGCAACTCTGTCAAGGATAGACTAAGGATGGATTTTTTAAAATGATTGTTGGTTGCTATCAACACACAACAACACTAAAAGGAACCTAAATCTAGGACTTATTTTACGGGCAAAGTGCCAATGCTCAGTCGTCATCATACAATCACGACCCCTGCATGGTAGGTGGGTCGCAATGAGTTTTCTGTTCTTCGGTTACCTCTCTCGATGAGAGAGTCATACCGAAAAACTGTGGAATGCTTATATGATAAGCTGTAATTTAGGCATAAGATGCGCAAGAGCACACAGCTTGGGTACACACTCTAACAACTTAAGAAAAGTTCCTCAGCCCAGCATGCTCTTGTTCTCTCTCTCTCTCTCTTTAAGGGAATAATGAAAATCTTCTAGGAAGCTTTTGATACATGTTTTGCTAGTGAGTCAGCATGAGCCAAGGTGCTATACCTCTCAGCCACCACATGGCTAAGTTGCTACTCAAATTAGTCTTCATCGGTTCGTCCATTGAACACTAGTTTGCATAATGGCTATCAGCCACATTGGCTAAGAGCCATTGTCAGGCCAAGGGTAAGACCTAACTATTGGCATTCTTTGGGTGATTGTTTTCAAGATCGAACGGCTCTATCCAGGGAAGTACACATTGATGTTACTGGACAAGCAAGAGTCTTGTTAGTACGGATGTCTAGGGTGTCATTTATGCACTACATGTTTTCAGTGCAGCACTCAAGTTAAGTTTTTGATAATCTTCCACGCACAGCAGCTGATCTCTACAAGGCAGTATCGATGCAGCAAACAGTAGAGACATCATGGCTGTTCTTACGAGCTAGGCATATCACTTGTGTGGATTTATTACTCTCTCTATAGCACTCCGAGTGTCTATGGAATCCCAGTTTTGGGGTACGACCCCGTGGGTGTTTAATAATCACCCCATAGGCATTCCGGATCACAGTTTGATCTATCCCAGTTGTACTTTCAAGGAAAGAAGTCTGCAATCTACCACGGGGTAGTGGACAACTTCAATTTTCAAATTGATTCTCATCATTCTATACACGGTTAACTATGTTGGTTACCGTTACCTGCTAGTTGAGCAGTTTCTACAAAGGGTCTTACCAAGTGGTTTGACTATGTAGATTCTACATAGTCAAACCACTTGGATTGCGAAGGCAACACCCAGGGTTTTTAGTGCAATGTCGATTGGTTTTTTTTCACACATGGGAGACGTACTCCTGTGCATTTGAATACGGGTAACTGAACTTTCGTTTCAATCCCCAGGGCCATGCCAAGGGTATGTCAAAACAAGTATTTTGGGCCGTAGTGTCCAATGTACATTATGCTGTTATAAATCCACTTGTAGGATTCGATTTGGCACATGTTGTCACATGGGATACAACATGGTCTAAGGACTCAAGGAGTTCGGTAAAGCCAGTGTGGAGCAAAGAATGAGGGTCCCTCTTAGAGTTACCTCCACACACAAGTACATCTTGTACTTGAAGGATGTTCTTTTTACACATCCTTACATGAGACATATTGCACATGTGGAGAATATGAGTCTCTAGACTGACACTGGTGCCATTATTTCAATTATGTGTCACGACAAAGTCCCTAGGTGCTGGTCAAATCTATTTTCTATACCATTTCAATATGACGTATCAGGAGCAATTTTAGTGGCCATAAATTGTAGGATACTTAGAATGACTTGTTCAGCTACAAGTATTGCTAAACAACATTACAGATGGTTGTTTATACATATAGCAAGGCTCTGAGTGGTTAATGTTTCATCTTCTATTATGGTTCAACCATTTCAGCAAGGCTTGAAAATGATTAGCACTGCAAGTATTCAGTTTCTTTTCGGAACTATTTATATTCCTCTTTACTGTGTGCTACGCACATCACATTCGCCATAAGTACTGGCGAGGAGGATCATGGATATACAGTTTCGGATCTGTTTTTTGCTAAATGCATGCACACTAGGTGTTATGGGCCCTAGTGTTTAGCAAAGGCTGATTTGGAATGGCATGCATATTCCTCAAGTTATTGCTTATGAAGCATTTTGCACTCTATGTGCAGTATCTCTATGAGATTACTTTTGGGGTCTACTAATCACCAATAGAGGGTCATGGCTCGGTTTGGGTGTTTGTGGATTTCTCAAGTTCACCATGATGGTTATTCCGGACATTGTTGATTCCTAAACAATGTTATATGATATTGGAAATCCCCGTTTACTAGTCGTTTGGGAAGACTGTCTGTAAACCGTGGGGGAAACACACCTCAGTACTGTCAGTATCCAAGGGGATAGGCAGATTACAAAGTGTAATCTTGGGCTAAAGGATATGCAAAGTGCGTACATTAGCACCAAGTAATCCAATTAATAAGCATTTATTGCTCTTCTTGGAGTTTACTTACTATCGGTTAACACATGTTGTGACTAGGTAGTCTCTTCATGTATAAGTCAGGTTCTCAACCTTGACACTTGTTAGGGTGAGGTTGTTTACTGATGAAATTTGAGAACAAGTCAAGGACTTACACTTGGCTAATGAGCTAGATCAACAAGTTACTTTCACAAAAAGTGAAAAGCGATACTCTTTCAGGTACATCTTTGTCGTGATAACTCGGTTAGCATGCTCATGTGCATTCTAAATGGAGTCTACACATTAGATGGTTGCAAATGGACAACAATGTGGAAAATCAAGATGTTACTCTTGGTTTCATAGAACCTCCTGCGAAACCGTGTTCCGGGCAACCAAACAGCTGGATCCATGGGGGATGCCACTTGGGAAAACATTAGTGTTCTTAAGAAGAAGTTCCCCACTTTTGTTTTCGAGGACGAAAACTCTTCTTTAAGGGGGGAGTAATGTCAGGACACGGGCAAGGCCAGACTAGACAAGGGCAAGGCCAAGCTAGGTAGTGTGGAAAGGGAGTCCAACTAGGGCAAAGGGCCATGGGCCAATGCTATATAGTGGTGGTTGGGTGGTGGACTCCTAGGTTCTAGTTCCCCTTGTCTTACATTGAAATTACCAAATTGAGATCCTTGTTGTTGGCTCACTATGTTGTCTTGGTGAGCATGGTTGAATGAGTACCTCTTATAAGCTCCTCCTGGCATAAACCAATGCAAGCTTTTTTATTCAATATCTGTTGCCACACTTATAATTACCTCATATGGTGATTTTAATTAGGTCCTTGATACCGATTATTACTTATAATGCTATCTTGGTTAGCATGGTTTAATATGGACCAAAAACTTTTTTATGGGCTCAGTGGGAGCAATCCCTTAAAAAATCTTTTAACCCATAAAGGAAATAAAATTTTAGGTTTCCCTCCCTTATGGCATAAAGATATTACACTCTGGTTACAAAAACGCTATCATGATGGGACGCTCCCCCTGCACTCATGATGCTCCCGCTCAATAGTGGGTGGCTTGGCACGGATTTTTTGCCTCCATCTCTCGATATGATTCTTAGTAGAAAAACTAGTTTCAAATTCGAGGCTAGGCTGGTGCGGCACATCCATAGAGAAGGTCCTATGCTAGAAGCTTGCATGGTGTGGCCTTACCTGGCATACTCTTTTGGGTGTTGACTGCTGACATGCTGACACATACCCATCCTCTACCCCTATATTAAGGTGAGGAACTCTTCTCCCTTCACTTAGACTTGGGTTTCTTTCTGTTGTTTGCCTTTTACCATACAGGATAAGCTGATATGCTTTAGGTTTTGGGCTTTGAGTTTTTTACATTGTTCCTTGCAACATTATAAAAAACTTGCTAGTGTCGACTTGGTTGTACTGAGTTTAAAAAAAGGGGAAAGAGAGAGTACGATGACAATTGTATTGTACTTGGCTTTTTACTGGCACTTTGGAAATTATTATGGGAATACTTCTGCTCACACGTTCTATATTTTACTCAAATTCTCAATTTTTTTATAATCTATTGCTCTGTTAGCTCCTTCTCATTGGTTTTGATTAAAGGTTTTTTTATCGATTGACTGGCCCAATTTTGCTGCTCTATCTGATCAAATGCTGTGCGTTTATCTTGCTTACCGATGCTACCACTGGTGCATGATAAACACTTAATTTACATGGGGATTAAAATAGCCTCCTTGAAAATCACGACATGGTTGGTCTTGTGAAATTGCTGGGTTTGGTAGGCTTAAATACTCTATGCATTTTTCTTACTGATCATTCTCGTGGTTAAAACGTAAACCTGATGATTAAATCTTATTGCACTTATTGTAACCTAGGGTTTGTTTTTTTGACATACCCTGTCTTAGAGGTTTTTCGTAGGGAGAATCTTTAGAATTTTTTTCTCTCAAAACATGCTGATTGATTACGCGTATTACCTAGCTACTACTCCCCATGATGTTGTACTTACAATCTAATTACAAGCTGATCCTGTTTCTTTAATCAATCAGGTCTCCTTGTATCATTTGCTTCTTTTGATGTTGGGAAACTCCTCATATGGTACTCCTTCACAGTGTTAATAAATGTGTTTTAGTTTGGGCTGTGTCACATACTTGTTGAACACACCTACTACATATTTGGTAGAGGAATTTTCATAGCCTGACTTTGGCTAACTTTGGTTGGGCTTACTTTAGCCTTAGACTGCTGCTCCTAGATAGCAAAAACTAGTATTAGTGTTAAGATCCGACTCATGTTGACTGAGGACATGGTAGCGCTTAATTCTTTCTTCGATCGATTGTTTATAGGAATTCTGGTCTTGTGCTAATAGGAGCTATATGACTTGGCAGTACTCGAGCATCTGCTGGCTCCAAATACCTAGCTAATATAGTACTATTTAAGCTCCTACCTTATAATATACCTTATATAATTTAGGTTTTTCACCTACTCTCTTATGATCCCAATTATGTTTTGATAACTGGCTATTGGCATTTTGTTTACTAAATACTTGTTTGCTAAAACTGTATATGCTTTGGCTATAAGACTTGTTGGAAGTAATTCCTACTGGATATTTGCATATCGTTTTACATACTCATATAAAAAATATCTACCTTAGTTGTAAAACTTGCTTGGCATAAATTGTCACCTAAATTATTGGTTAAAGGGTTATCATAACCTCCTTGTATCTCTTGAAACTAGTCAGTTGTATTACATGGATAAAACCATTTTTTAAGAGGTGATTAAGCCTAAAATAAACTACATGTCTTCAAATCAATCCATTGTATGGTTTTGATAGTTAGTGAGTAAATGATAGATGGTTTGAACTTAGATGTGATCAAATCATTTTTTGTAGATTTCATTACAAAAAAAGAACATCCATAATGTTCGAAATAATGGGTAGTCACCTAATTGAAAGACAAGATCTAGTTACAAGGCATTAGAAATTAATTATACTATCGTCCAAACGTCCTATCATTTTTCTAACGTAAACAAAAGTCACCTCAAGAGCCATTACTAGCTACAAAGAGAACATTCAAAGAAATTCTTAATACACTTGTATGAAACTCCAATCAACTTATTGAATCCCTATCCCTTGAAGCTACGGTGAAGAATTTATGTTACTTAGAAGTTTGAGTTGATTGCAGATTTGTACCAGATTGGGCATGCTAATAAAGAGTTAAATCTTGTATGAATGCATGGGCCTGAAGTACTCACTTTGTGGAGTGTGTTGGTCTTTTCAAATTGGCGATCGGAGCTTTGGTTGTTTGCAAAGATATTAGCAGTTTAAGTTTCACCGGGGACTGGCTCCATATCGGTTGGTCGCCTCGGTCAGTGTGCGATCTGGTGATTTTGGACTTCAACCCAATTCTGGAATATAGTGCACTTAATAGGGCCATAAGTGTTCAAGGAGAACCTAGTCCAAAATGTCATCTTTTGTAGTGCATTGGTATCGGGGTATGCTTCCACAGTTGTGCTCACCACTACGATGGACAGTAGGTATGCAAAATGTGGTGATTGACATTGCTTGATTGGCAATAATGGAGCTCAGCACTCATCTGGTCAACATTTATGGATAGTCGATAATGTTTTGGCCGATGTGTATACAAAATGTGGTGCCGTTACGAAAGAACATAAAGTTCTCGATGAGATTCCGATCCAAAATGTCATTAGATATGCCCAAAAGGGATTGTTGCAAATGAATGCAGAGTGAGGAAATGCCTTTTTTGATATGTATGCCGAATGTGATGCACTTCACAGAGCACAATAAGTGATCGAGTGGATTTTTTTAGTGTCATCTCTTGCGGTACATTTAACTAGCTACGGCGTGGAACTTTTGAGCCTCTTTTACACAATGCGAAGGGAAGGCCTTTCTCCAATGCATTCACCTGTGCTTGAACCTTGCCAGCTCGGGGCTATTGGAGAAATATGTGGTGCCATATAAAGACTTGGTCGAAGTGCATGCCAAATGTGGTGCCTTTTGAGGGTGTAGCAGGGCTACAGTGTCACTTTCACAGGACACACGGTTAGTACATTTGGTCTAATCTGGTTCACACTGGACGGCGGACTCTCTGCGCTAGCAGTGACATGTTGCAGGGATACGAACGGTGGTCTAGCGGACATTGTGGCCAAGTCACCACCACGACTCAGTTTGGAGATAGAATTAGATGGCTGACATTTATGAGCCGTTGGTGGCTCTTTATGGTTGCACATATGACTAGTAGTTGTTGGATCACACAGATTATCTTCTTTATATATGGTCCAACATCGTCGTCTAGTGAGTGAGTCTATACACACAGCACATCTACACCATCCTTGCACATATGAGCCTCAACACCCCCGTTGTACCCGTGAGTTCTGGGCTGGAGCAGAATGTGCTACCACGTCAGAGTCTGTACTGGTTCCTTTGAGATAGTTGAGTCCATATGTCTGGTCTGCTGCTGTGTCTATGTGTTGATTTGTTGTTATCTGTTGTTTCTTGTGTTTTCATTCTGTTTTGAGTGAGATGTCATCCACATTGCACTGAGGAGCACCCACTATAGAGAGCAAAACACCCTATCCACGCTATCGATGCTCTCATTTTTGGCACACCCGGTCAGACCTCAACTGCAGTCTCACTCTCTGTTGAGGTAAAAATCGAGGAGCTAGCTGGTTTTTACCTAGCCTCACCTACTTCTCCTTGCACATTGTAGCCTTCTAGTCTAGGCCAATTTCACCCTAGACAGCTTAGTCTAGCTGGCCTAGTCTCTTGCCCTCCTGGTTTGGTCCTCTGTCGCCCTGATCCAACCAAGCTCTTGTCCTGGTCTAGTCCTTCCTCATCCTTGGTCCATCTAGGTGGTCTAGTCACTTGCCCTGGTCTAGTAGAGTCTAGACTGGTGTTCAACCAATTAAAAGTCTTCTTGCCGAAAGCTTGGTTGGGTTTGTGGTTACTGCATGACACATACAAGGCGATCATTAGAGCGTCAAAGCGCACTACTGAGTCCTCTGAATTACTCCATAGAAGGCATCAACCCTTGGTACCTAGTAGAGGTCCACCAACCTCATCACCCATACCTCCACATACGGCATCATCCATTCCTCCATCCGGTTCTATATCTTCCAGGTCACCTTCCCTAGTAAAGCTCTATCCCATTTTGTTTTAGCAACCTATTGAGCAAAAGGCTCCTGAGCAAGAGGCCATGGAGGCCTTCACTAGTGTTTTGGCCGAGGTAAACATCAAGTTTTCTACTTTCAAGGGACTCTCCTTAGAAGATGCAAACGATCATAAAAGGAGGTTTGTATCTCTCTATAGAGGTCGTGGTCTTAATAGAGAAGATGCTTATTTGGTACTTTTTCCATCTACCTTGGATGGCTTAGCAGACAAGTGGTACAATCAGTTTGCACAGAACCACTTTGCAACTTGGGCCACTTTACGACAACAGTTTTGTGAAGTTTTCAGACCAGGGGACTTCCAGGAGAAGGTCCCGGATGCTCTAGCCAAATGAGACTTTTGCAGAGCTCGTGACCAGAACAAAGTCTCTGGTGGCCAAGATTCCTCAGCAACTGGGTGAATTTATGGTTAAGAAGTGGGTGGAGAAGGCTCTTCCCAAAACTTTCCAGCAAAAGCTCCAAGAGAGTCTCCGACCTGACACCACTCTAGAGGAGTTTTTCGTGGTTGCTACTAGGATAGAACGAGCTAGAAACCGTTCACAAACTCCCCTCAGGTGGAGACCCCCTTAGTGTTTTTGGAAAGTCCTCCTAATCCATTAACTTCTTTACGTAGGGAACTTGAAGCCCTATTACATCGAGCTCTTCAAGAGGAGATGTCCTTCTCTCTTAGACAGGAGAAGCCTCCACATCATGAGGCATTGGAACAGATCAAGTGCGAGCTAGAAGAGCTCAAGTCTCAATAGGAGACTAAGGCTATGGTTTGGTGTAGCTCATGCCGCTCTCCAGGGCACCTTGCACACGAATGCCCCCTTTGGGTTTACTGACACTTCTGTGAAAAGTCTAGACATGAGGAAAAGGACTACTACTACCTCAAGGGATTGTGACAAATACAACAAAGTCTTGGTCCTAGTCTTCAACAAGGGCAAGCACTTGCATCCAGCATGGTTTCTCCCTGTGGCCATCCACACCACAAGACACCTTTATTGACAGCCCCTCCTATGCAAGGTATACAAAGTACTTTTCCATCTCAGAGCTTTTATCATACCCGTGCTCCCTCATCACCTCAAAGCTTCTATGCCTCCACCTCCAACTCCATGCACCTAGAGCAAGGACCACCTCGCCCTTTGACTCGCCCATTGAATCGGCCCATTTTGTGCTACAGATGCGGGGAATATGGTCATACCAAAGCAAATGCCCTTTTCCTCAAGGGTCCACTCCCTACCGTCATTGCCCTGAAATGAAGGATCACTACCGTAAGGATTGCCCTAACATTGTGCATCAATGGCTTTGAACCCAAGTCAAAGCCAGAATGAGTTACCTTTCCCAAGCTCAATCTGATAGCAGTTAGCACCGTTCCTAAGCTACCCCCTTCTACACACATTGGAGAGGGGGAATGGGGGAACACACCCGGCACCAACACAAAGGCCTCTCTATAGCTCAGGGTATTCAAAGCACCCATATCCTCTCAGAAATCACCTTCAAAGAAACACTTTACACTAGCAGACCATCATCTGCTCAATTGCCACCGCTCACACGCTATACAAATCCACCACACAGCACACACCTGCTACCACTGTCTGTCTCCACCCTTACACACACACACACACACACACACACACACAGCCACTCAATCTCACTCTCTCACACAAATCACCGTCGGTCCGGGGGGGCACACACATCCACACAACCGGCACCGAGGAGAACCATGAAAGCAGGAGAAAGAGAAGGGGGGAAGGGGAAACAACAGCGCGGGAGGCAACTGTGGCTTGATTGCACTTCAAAAAACATGTACACCCGCTTGCACTGCCATCACCATGGCCATTTTCAAGCAAAAGTTACAAAGGGACTAGCTTGCTAGAGAACTCCACTTTGTAGGCTTCAAACGGCACCCAAAAGGCCAAGAAAAAAGCACTTAATTTGATCCAATTTTGACTTTTATAGGGGGGGCTTTAATTTGGGAATATACATTTTAATTGGTCCACTTGGCACCTTGAATTGGCATTTTTTTGGGAAAGGGGCACCGCCTTGCTCTATCTGCTCTCTTCTTCTCTCTTTTGCACTTGGGGGGGGGGGGGCATTAGCGATGTCGCTATTGCCCCCTAGCCTTTTCATTTTTATTTTTTTGTCTTTCAATTTTTACCCTCTTTAGGCTTCACCTTATATTGCTCAATTAGCTTGAATTTGACTTTTTCTCTCTATCCGACTCCTCCTTTGCTCCTTTTAGCCTTAGCCTTTATTTTTTGCCCTTAGCTTTGGTTTGTCCCCTGCTCGACAGGCCCTTTTGCTTTTTTTGCTTTGTCCGGACGGCCTTTGTAATGGCCTCCTTGCCGCCTTCGAATTCTCTCTCTCTTTCCCTATTGTGGGACCTTCCTCTTTCATGAGGGGGGGAGGCAATAGCGATGTTGCTATTGCCCTCCCTCTCTTCTTCAAAATTTTGGGGCCCCAAGGGCCGCGGGACCATCCCCTAGTCGGGTGGCCACCCTATCACATGTCAACAGACCGGTCTCCACCACCACACGGATGCGCGCCACCAGGCTCGCCAAAAACCGCGGTGAAACGCCCTACAGGGCCACCTCCGACCAAAGTAGCGCCAACAACACCCGGCGCCATAGCCACGAGCTCCAAGCTCTCCACACCTCTCTTGTGTACCTAATGGTGGCTCACCGCCCACCCCATAAAGCATGCAAACTTTACTTCCGACACCACATGTGGGACGATAGTCCGCCACGTGGCTGCCTGTGGCTCTGTGGCCTCAAGCCCACTTAAAATCACCAAGGCCTATTGAAAGATCCCCTATTTTTTGGGCCTTCTTCTTCTGGTCCTCATATCCTGCCCATGGGCCGGAAGCTCGATCCGCCAAACTGTGCCAAGTCTTTGCCGCACTGGTCCCGGACCGTAAAAAACTTACCGCCTTCAGATCCTTTCAAATGCGCTATTCGAGGCCGCAAAAAAATGAGAAAAACATCTGCCACTTTCTTCTTGGCATTACCTTCCGACTTCGTCCTGCGGCATCTAGCTGACCGAGTGTCCGTTTGATGAACCGTCGATTTGTGCTAGCTCCACATAATGCACCCTATCACCGGGAACTTTGGCGAGGCCCAAAAGATGCCAGATGGCACGTCCTCCAATGCGGCCAAGTGGGCTCAGACCCGACCCCCGGGAAATCTTCTGATGGCCATAACTTGCTATCCAGAGCTCTGATTCACGATCTGAGAAGACTGGCATGCTCCACAACTCGAGCACTACACATGTATATACTAACATCAGCCTCGGCCACCTGTCCCCAGCTGCCATGTCCGTCGGGGATCTGCTACACACTCTAACTTTAAACTTCCGTATCTTGCACTCGGGGCTCCGTTTGATGAGCCGTCTGGACCGGCTTCTAGAGCACACTGAACACTATACTTTAGAGCACTGACTTGGCATTTCGGTTACCTTCATCTGCCATCCCATCTGGACCATCCTGTAGCACTTTTGGCCTAAAAAGCCGCTTTAAGCATACACTCCCACTACCCTTTGGCTGCCTAGGGCCTTGGCGCCTATCTAGCCTTCTGCACTGCACTCCACTACTGCCTTCGCCTGGCACAAACCACCTTCTAGCTTCGAACAACTTTAGGTGCACCATCATTGCCCAGCCCCCTCGTCAAACATTTATGTTCGACCAAAAGCATATGTACAAAACTTTGAAATTGGCACACCAAACTGACGATTAAAAGCACTCACAAAACCATAACTGTATGTACAAACTATGTGCAAAGCTGTATCTCCTTTCTCTCGCACACTGCATGCTTTAGGTGGGTTGCCCATCCCCCTGGACTATAATTTGTTGCACTTCAAGCACTAGATCCCTCTCGAAATACAGTTTGAGTCGCACACCATTTACCATTTGCTCTTACCAGCTCTGATAGGTCCCATTTGGAAAGGCCTTCTTCACTTTATATGGACCCATCCACTTCTTCTTGAACTTCTTCTAAACTGTGAAATCCAGGTAGCTTTCGTACTTCATGACCAGGTCTCCTTCCTCTATCTTCTTGTCCGGCAGATTCTGAATGAACTTGGCAACCCATTTCTCTCTCTGCTTCACATAGTAGTCTGCCGTTGCCTCTCTGTCCATGTGCAAAGCCTCTAAACTGGCTATCCAATCCTCTAGAACCCCTTGTTGAGTGGTATTGACATGCCACATACCCTTCAAAGCACCTAGCTGTGCATGGACTGGCAACACAGCCTCCTTGCCATAAACTAGCTTGAATGGAGTAAAGTTTGTAGCCACTTTATAGGACGTTCTATACGCCCACAGACACTTTTCTAAATTTTCTTCCCACTCAGCTTCTTGCTTATACACGTACTTCGTTAACATCTTGATGATTTGACCATTAGCACTCTCGACTAGACCACGCTCTCTTCATGGCATTTCTCCAGCACCATTCCTATCTCCTCTTTGTATAGCACCCTTCTAAGCACTCCATCACGCCCATAGTTCATGAGATCCTCACCTACCAGTGTGAATTTACGAGCCTTTTGCACCACTCTCCTCTTTTGCATCTTAGACAAACCTTTTGAACATTTCCCTGTACTCAAAAAACCTTCAATCTCCTTTAGAGTCTCCCTACTTGCATAAGTGGCTGGGGCCACATATAGACCTGTAACATGCACCTATACTTTGCTGCTAGCTAACTGATCCGCCTCTTGGTTCTGCTCTCTTCTCACATGCTTGAATTGGACTTCTTCAAAAGACTGCAACATCTTCTTGATGGAAAATAACCAATGCTTCAAAGAATCGCGCTTTACCTGCCATTGGCCTAGTAGTTGCTTGATGACTAGCAACGCATCTCCCTTCACTATCAACCTTGAAATGCCAAACTCTATGCACTACTTAAGACCCAAATGCAGAGTGAGATACTCCGCCTCATTATTGGTGTGGACATCCTCTAGATCATACGCCTTCGAAAATATAACTTTGCAGTGTGGGTCGTGTATCACCACACCTCCCTTTGCCTTCTACACTACCCTTCGATATGCTCCATCGAACCACGTTGTGAAAGCATCCTCCAAGTCGGGTTCTTCCTTAGCTTCATCTCGCACCACCCTTGGATAGGCCGGCAAATCGATGGCCTTGCTGACAAGAATGTCTGCCAGGTGAGACCGACTCGTGTGATCTACCTTGAATGCGAAGTCGAACTCTTGTAGCTCCAACACCCACTTCATAATCCTCCTTCCTGGCTTCAAATGTAGAACTACCTCTGGCAATAGATTGTTAGCCGTCAACACAAAAAACTTACGCACAATCAAATGCACCTTGAACTTCCTGCAAGCGAAGACCGGAGCCATCACCCATTGCTCTACTTCGGTGTAGGTAGCCTCTCCTGGGCTAATCACCCTGCTCTCGAAGTATATCGGCTTGTAGCTTCTCCCCACTTTTTGTAGTAGAACCGCTCCAATAGCAACTGTGCCCACTGTCATAGACACATAGAAGTCATCCTCTTGATTGGGAGGACACATCGCTGGCAACTGACACAAAATATCCTTAACTCTATCAAAGGCCTCCTGAGCTTCCTCATCCCATTCATAACCATGCACTTGTTGAGCCCTCTTTTGAAGAGGATGCACATATTGCGATAGCATCCAAAAGAAACATGATAAATAATTCAGCTTATGAACAAATGAAGCCAAACCTTGAGCATCTGATGGCGGCTCCATCAACACCAATGCCTTCACCTTCTTGAGATCAGACTCTATACCGTTTTGCGACACCACATGACCTAACAGCTGCGCTTGAGCTGCACTTCTTGGGATTCAACTGACCTCCTTCTTCATCAAGCCTTTGAAAGCATAACTAGAGCTTCGATAGGTGCTCCAACCTTGAACTGTAGCAACCGATATCATCCATGAAGACCCTAATAAAACGGCCCAGGTATGGACCAAATACCCTGTTCATCCAACCTTGGAAGGTGGCATATGCATTTACTAAGCCGAATGGCATCCTGTGGCGGTAAGCGAAACAACCCCATGGAGATATGAATGTGGTCTTCAAGCGCAATCCCTATCTGAAAGTACCTTGAAAAGCCATCCATAATTGAGTATCTCTCATGCCCCGCCACCTGGTTTAGGATTTCACCTTGAAATGGTAAGGGATAGTGATTCCTCTTGGTCGCAGAATTCAATGGCTTGTAGTCGATACACACTCTCCATTTTCCATTCTTCTTAGGGGTTATGACCACTTGCGAGACCCACTCTGACTCTTCCACAGGAAATATGATGCCTGCATCCAGTAGCTTATTGATATCTTGCCAAAGGGCCTCCTTTTGGATTTCCCCTAATCTTCTCAGCTTCTGTGTTCTAGGCTTATGTCCTTGATCCTTAAGAACAATCTTGTGCTCCACCTCTTTTGCACCTCGCAAATGCTTGTACTCCATCGCGAATAGGTTTGGATAGGACTCATACAATTGAACATAGCCTTCCTTTTCACCCTTGGTTAAATCTTCGCTTATCATGCTTGACCTCCTCTATGCTTAAACCATGAGCTTGAGGCTGCATACCTTCTTCTTTAGGTGGGGAGTCGTCTACGGTGACCCTGAATAAGTCTGCGTCTATCTTCAACATGTCATCCTCACTCTCCTCTTCCTCTGTGCTAGTATAGCCTTCATCATAGCCCGTGTTTGTCTCGTACTCATAGCTCGTCGTGTTGCCCTCATCTTTAATTTCCATAGGATGAAAATTGCTCTCTTTGGTCTTCAAATCAAGCACAATTTGTCTACCTTTGTCTTTGTCAGGCAAAGTGAACACTTTGCTCTCGCAATCTTGCTTTGCTCCTATCGCAAAAGCCATGGCCTACCCAAAATAATTGGATAAGCATTATCCTCTGCCTTCATCACAAAAAAGTCTATCAGGCACTCTATGCCCATCACCTTGACCTTGTACTGGAATAATGCAAGGAAACCTTGGCGTAACTTTCCATGCAGTTGTGAGCCATATTTCCTACTCGCGTGAGTATCTTGAAAAGTTCATAGATAGGGAGTGTCCTCTTGTTAGAATTCTGAATAGTTTGGAACACAAAGAACTACATGTTCATCCCTAATGAAGGTTACTTGCCAACATACTTTGTCAGCACACCTGGTAAGTCCTTGATGTATGAAACTATTGAAACAATCTCCAACCCCACCACAACAGGTGTTCAAAGTTGAAAACCGTACTTAAGCAAATTCTAGAATAGGGAGAAAATCATCTATTCAGAAATGCATTTTGCTAACGTATGCTCTTAGCAGATCCTTTAGCAAAAGAAATATTTGTAAGCGCCCATCCAACACGAGATGAATAGCAGCAATAAGAGTGAGGTGTTGTTCCCCAACCACTTACAGACAGTCTTCCCTGACTGTCGATAAACTAGGACTCAATCATTGAGTATCCAACCATATATTTTACATGGAGTGAAGACAACCAACTAGGTTGAAAGCGGGTGGACTGGAGTAAGCTCCTGGAGTTTAGACCATCCAACCATAGACACCCATCCTGAGCCAGTGCCTTGTATAGCAGGGTGTAAACTCATAATAAATCTGCAAGAGAGATTGCACATGCATTGCAAAAAGTTGCAGAGAGAATAAAGTCCATGAATTGGCATGCCGCTCCAAATAAATCAATGTTAAACACTAGGGCCCATAACACCTAATGTGCATGCATTTAACACAAATTTATCTAAACCACAATTCCATGACGAGACTTTCCACGGTACGTAAGTGAAAGCCTTTCAACAAGAGTTGGACCATAACAGATTGTGAAAGGTCAGCCACACCTAGGTACCAACCATGAGACATTCTGAGTAACTTACCATACTTGGCTATATGTAGAAACGACCCTCCGTTAAGGTGGTTTCACAGCACTTGTCATTGCAACAAATCTGTACTGAGTACCCGACAATTTCTGGCCACTGAAACTATTCCTGATACGGTGTGACCACACGTAGGGACTTCGTCGCGACACATCATTAAGAATAAGGATGGCCAAAAAAGCGACATCCATCAAGTACAAGATGTACTTGTGTATGGAGGAACTGCAAAACACTCCGCTGACAAGAGTGAGAGGGACCCTCATTATCTTGCTCCACACTGGCTAAACCAAACTCCTTGAGTTCCTAGACCATGTTGTAGCCCATGTGACAACATGTGCCAAATTGAACCCTACAAGGAGGTTCGTAACAGCATAAGACAGAAAGATAGATTGGACACTTGGCCCAAAATACTTTGTGCCAACATGCCCCACTGCTCCCTGGAAGGTCATAGGAGGCCTGCATTTTCAACCTCGATCAACAAGACTTCCTGTGCATGCACAATTTCTCCAACTCCAACGCAACGGATGCGGTCGTCAACATTGCTATGTGGTACTTCTCAAGCTCTTTATAATTCCCACTTGGTTCATTAAATGGCTCACTTCTGCTAAGACATGGGTCAATACCAAGCGAGTGAGTGGCTTATGGAATTGGATAGTTATACCACTCGCTCGGTATTGACCCATGTCTTAGCGGTAGTCGTCAACGTTGATATGTGTTACGTCTCAAGATTTTCTTTATAAGTGATGCTTGGTTCATTAGATGGATCACTACCGCTAAGACATGGGTCAATACCAAGCGAGTCACTGGCTTATGGAATTGGATAGTTATATCACTCACTCGGTATTGACCCATGTCTTTGCGGCCATCGTCAACATTGTTATGTGTTACGTCTCAAGCTTTTCTTTATAAGTCACGCTTGGTTCATTAGATGGCTCACTACCGCTAAGACATGGGTCAATACCAAACGAGTCAGTGGCTTATGGAATTCTATAGGTGCCCCAATTGCTTGGAATTGACTCGTGTCTTTGTGGCAGTGACAGCCTGCTGAAATATCTAAAGTCTAATCTCTGCAATTGATTCATGTTAGGCACACTATCTCGCTTCTGCCCGCTGATGTTCAGAACAAAATACGTAATAGATCCACTGATCTCGCCTATGTTGCAGAACAACGGAGTTTCCTTTTTGGCTTTGTTAGGCTGGTTTAGCAGAGTCAATTTTGATCTAGCGCGTTTTTTGGTCACTGCATACAATGAATCGTGAGTTTCATTGCCTTGTAAAAACCATGTTGGATTTATGATCTTTCTCCTCATCTTTGATGGTTTTGGTGTAGTGATCATTGCAATATGTTGTTATTTGACCTTGAAGATAAGATTGTCTACTACGCAAACTTCGGGCAAAGCAGGTTGTTTCACGGTCGTGTAGTAAGGCACATCTGGATACATTTGGAAGTAGTATCTCTTTGTAATGTGTTAATGACTCAAGTGGTTAAGTATGTAGTGCCGCGAAAAAATTTGTATGATATGTAGAGCATGTCTTGTTAGAACATGATCTAGGGACTACCATCCAACACGAACGGGTCACCGTACCCACACAGGTTGATGACTATAGCTGTGGCTGGCGAACTTGTTTGAATGCCTTGCTGCTCCTCAGTCAAATTTTAAATGTACCAAACGTAAGTAATCGTGTTGTTTCATTGTTTGTTTGCTGCAACGTTTGTATTAAAAGAAGCAACGTGTTTACTTACTTTCTTATTATCACGCTTCTACAGGGACTTCAATTACATAACTACACTCCCAACGATGTGCGACATTTTATTGTAATGGCCATCCAGCATATTATAATCTCGGTAAACAGACGTACAAGAGAGGAAGGGGCGAGAGCTGAGGAGTTCAAACAGTCTCGCATTGACGAAATGACGCAACGCTACCATCAAACTCAAGAGGAGGTTCGAAATATGCAAGAAGCAATCAATCAATATTATGCGGACGTCGTAAAAGTGGAGGAATGGGCTACACATCAGCGGCAAGAGCAAAAATAGAGGGAAGCTTCACAAGTGCAAGATGCATGGGAGCCATGAAAGAGGCCCATGATTTCGAACGACACGAAAGGATGCTTGAGACCAGCATCCCCTGAGGAAGAAGAAGCAGCAATCGGGGAAGAGGGCAGGGGACCAGTGGCAGCAACCGAGGGAGAGGACAAAGGAGCAATAGCAGGGGAAGGGAGCAATAACTACCTCTCTTTGTATACATCTTGACAGAAACAACACAATTTGTAAAGTTTTGAGACAATAAAAAGTGTACATTTTTAAAACATTGTTTGAGCGGCACAAATGTCTCTGTATTAGTCATTTTGAAGAGTACATCATGGTTTGCATGGCATCAAAGCTCATGGCGTGCACAATGTATGTGACCTAGCTTCCGGTGGAAGCAATCAAGTGAAGTGTATTTGAGAGACTCCTTGCACAATGTTGTTTTCTCCTTGCGTCTTGGAATCTAAGAAGAAGAAAGAGTTAGATTCTAGTCTCAATGTATTAAAGACAATCAAAATTCATCCATTTGGTAAGCACCTTTCTATTGTTGAGACTGAATGCATACATTTTCGGCAAAAGTGAAAGTTCTTCGCATGTAAGATCTACCCTGAGCTGTGCAAGAATTGTGCTTGACATTGTCTCCATCACAGTAAGTAGGTTGTCTCGAAAGTAGAGCTCCATTGATAAAGGTTTGTTCTCGAGGCTAGACTCTGTATCTTGGTTGAGTGGAATAAGCTGCCCACTAAGAAGATGATATCTAAAATAGTAAAACGACACTATGATTTTGAGAGCGTATAATAAACTTGCAAATTATGGACTTCTTTTGCAAAATACAGATTTTGCCCTGTGACTGTTTCCTATCCCAATTATCATCTAAAAAGTCCAAACAGCTCTCAGACTTGCAAATGAACATTGTTGCGGTAGTTTTTATTTGCCCGTCGAAGAAGAAATCTACAAACACTTCAAGAGGCATAAATAGTGCGAGTTGAACTATTTTTTGTGGCAATTGAATATGGGACTTTTGTAATTCCCGAAACAACCTATTCCTAAAGCTTTCACTAGTTTGCGAAGCTGGCAAAGACCAATCCTTGCTATCAAAGGATGGAAGTGACAAAGGAGCTACACGACCCCAACCAAAGGAAGTTCTCGGTTCCAAATATGACATATCATTCCATTATCTGCAAGTTCCTTGTGTTGTCTTCCTCGGTACATTTGCTCATCAATAAATGCATGGAAAGCATCAAAACTCCCAACTATGTTCTCAATTGGTTGCCAATCCGTCCTATTTGATGGATAAATATCTGAAACATACCAAAGATGATATCCACCACTTAACCTTCGAATAAAATCATGCACTAAGTGAGATGCTCAAAATAACTTACAGTTGGGTTGATACCATGGAATACTTGGAGGAGATGTTTGCAACCTTAAGTCTGTATGCAGGAAAGCATGTTGTATGAGGACCTTTTTCATCCGCTTGCTTTGTGCACACACTTTAAACTCTTTAACTTGTCCCTTGAAAGCCTCCACGAAATCATTGCGTTGCCTCCTCTTCCTCCTCCTAGTTTGCAGTAGTACCCAACTTTCGATATTTATTTGCGATGGTATCCATGCTTGATCATCTATAGTATAAGTGTTAAAAATGCTAACAGGGTCAATGGTAGTGCTAGGCCTTCGAGAAGTAGTCATGGTATGCACTAGAATACAAGAAAAGTTAGCGCAAATATGAAAAAGGAAAGAAAGTTTTGAGAGGGAAGTAGAGCTACTCAAATTCATATTTGGGCGGGAACATAGATACTAGATAGAGTTTTCAATGAAAGTTCTGAAATTCGTCAGTATAGAGTTAGTACGACTTATGGCATTTATGCTTTGAAAGCATGAAATTGTGCAAAGAGCTTGGCTCCAAAATGTCAATTCTCAATGTAACGTTAGCCTCTTCCTCATTGGTCGAGCGCCACTCTCTCTTTAGAACTGAAAGATCCAAAAGTGAGTCCAAATTTCTCCTAATGCAAGAATTGTGAAGGAATGCTTCTTTCATAAAATTTCACAAATTTCTAGAAAATGGTTATCCACTGATAACTCCTGGTTAACACCACAACTTGCTCTTGATTTCAAAAAAATATCTAATAATTGGTTCATAGTCGGTTAAAAGCTCTAATTTTCCCACTCTTATCTGCAAAAACCTTGCTTGGAATGCTACCCACGATCAGGTTTCTAGGATAGAATTTATCAGAATTAATTCTTCCTTGCAAATAGTCACCAATAGCATCTCAAGTCACTTGGAGAATTTAGGCTATATTCTACAGGACACTAAAGTACCAGTACTTTTTCCCACCTATAAGATACATAAACACAAATTCAGATGGATATCCGACGCTTCTAATGGTATCTTTACTGATATCACCAAGGATATCACTCTATGCCTTGACCTAGTATTAGCTGAGTTTGAGCTTATCTGTGCCTCTAAACAAAAAATCTACCACAACTTTCTACAAATGCATTACAACCCCTTCTGGATAACCAAAAGCTCTACTGAGGTCTCTCTTAACCTCCTAAAAAAATCTTCCATATTTTTTCACCAGCTATCACACAATGTTATGAAAACATTCCCCTTGATGGGGATCTCGGCCTTAAGAATGTTCTAGCCAAGGCTATTAATATGGTTTTCTCCAATGCAAGAAAGAAGGGTCTTTTCTACATATCACTTTCCAAAAAACCGAGGTGGTTAAAAAAGAGGTACTCCGTACACTCCTTACACTTCAATGAAGAGAAGCTTTGTCTTTACATTTCATGGTTGCTTGATAACTGTACTATCCTCTCTGGAGGACATTGTTTTAACCAATGCCTGGGCATCCCCATGGCATTCTCCTGTTCTCCACTTATGTGTAATATATACATGGCCTTCTTCGAATACAAATGGTTTCTCAAACCCATGGAATGTAGGAGTAGTAATCTTTCACTATTCAAACATACGTACAAATACAGGGATGACATACTAAGCATCAACAATAAGGCTTTCCTTGAGGAAATCTGCCTTATATATCCTCATTGCCTAAAGATTGAACCTACTTCTTTACACCAACTTGTAACACCCAATGGGGCTTTTTGTACACACACACATGCATGTTCCTACACACACAGAATTTTTTGAGTTATAGACTTGTTGGTTAGATGTTTGGGATCTCTCTCAATGAATAAGAAGAAGAAACTATAATAACCTTTGCGTGTGGTAGATTGGTTATCACATGACCCTCTTATATACCAGGTCAAGTTCAAAACTTGTTAGATAGAGATATGAGGTCTCTTATTGTGTTCCTTTGACATTAAAACCTCTCTCCTTCTCTCTCTCTCTCTCTCTCTCTCTCTCTCTCTCTCTATATATATATATATATATATATATATATATATATATATATATATATATATATATATATATATATATATATATAGTTTTAAGTCTTGGCCAAGTGGATCTTTAAAGTCTGTTGGAATTCTTTTTTTTGGTGGGTTGGAATTCTCTCTCTCTCTCTCTCTCTCTCTCTCTCTCTCTCTCTCTCTCTCTCTCGTGCGTACTTGATGCGGGAAACGTGGATCTCTTGAATTTTTGAAGCTCTTAAAGATAAAATATCAAAGTAGAGTAGCCCATCAAATGTGAGGCCTAGAGTTTCTTTATGGCCTTCAGAAGGAAAAGTAGAGTCACCATTTAAATGACACATGGATGCCTCCAGGGCTCATTTGTCTCTCTCTCTCTCTCTCTCTCTCTCTCTCTCTCTCTCTCTCTCTCTCTCTCTCTCTCTCTCTCTCTCTCTCACACACACACACACACACACACACACATCGGTGCCACATGCGAGGGTGTAACAAGTTTTCAATAAGTGTTCCGCTCTTCTCTTGGCGTAGCGTGTACTCGGAGTGGTGAGAGAGTGATCATGGATATATTAGGCATTTGGCTTTTCTACATTCGTCATGTTCTTCCATTTTTGGGGCTAGTTAAGATTCTCAATGTTTGTAATAAACCAAGGTTTAGTGTATTTTTATCACTAAAATTGTAAATTTCCAGCTAGATTCCAAGCTTGCCTTAAACAAAGTCGACAAGAATTTTGCAAGTTTTAGTGCAAATATCATCAATTCTTTAAATTTTGACCTAAAATTCAAAAGAGTTTTATTTTACCTTTATTTATTTTAAAATTTCTTTGATTGAAAAATTTAGTTTTGGAAAGCCATTTATTCTCTCTCTCTCTCTCTCTCTCTCTCTCTCTCTCTCTCTCACACACACACACACACACACACACACACACACACACTCATCAGGCTCATGTTGTTCAACATTAGTTGTAGGTAGTGCCAATTCGACTCCAAGACCATCTGACTATTGTCCTTTGTGCAAAGCTACAACATGCAATATGCACATTCGCGGGGCCAAAAAGACAATGATACATAGAGGTGCCAAGTGTAAGATTTTAGTTCAACGTTTTATGATGCGTAAAAGCTTCAAAAGCGTGACATTTTTTGAAGCTCGAGTATAAATTTCAGGGCTCAGTGTGCATTTGTGTAGAAAGGAAAGGGGAATTCTTTATGGTCTTCAAAATGTAAAATAGAACTGCCACCCTTCAAATGGCTTTGTAAAACAAAAGTAGTCACATTCCAGATTTGAGGGTTGGAGTGAAACTTCATAGCATTGTCAAAGTCTATAGATAATATAAATATAGATCGAGTACTTAGTTTCTTGACTTTTTGACAGAACCCAGATTTCAAAACTTAGCCTTGTCATTTTCTACCCTTCACTTGTGCATTTCAAAATAAATGTTTCTTAAGTTCTTTTTTGAAATGAACCAAATGTGACACATAGATGCCCTCTCTTTCCTTGAAAAAATTAAGTTGTTTCATATATAGTATAGATTAAGGTTGTCAATGTTTCATGCTTTCGAAGGCAACCCAAAATCCTTTCCTTGATAAATGAGCATTCATTTCATATTTCAAAACTCACTTCATGTCCATCATTATTAGATCTACACACTCTTTTTGGCTTTCTAAATGAAACCTTAGTGTTGTGTTGGGTTAGAGAGACTTTCATTGTTTTCACTACCATAATGGATGGAGACTTCCCTTAAATGTTTATTTCACTTTCATTTCATATCCATGACATGTCTTGACTTTTCTTGCATTCTATTGTTTTAGAATGTTAAAGTGAAACTTCACTTGTATAATTCTAGTAAATTCTATAGATACACACACACATATTAATGAGCTTTTTTAATTTCACATTTCATTTCACAGCTTCACATGGCTTGACTTTTCTTACATTCTATAACTTAATTCTAGTCAATATTAAGGAAAGACTTATTTAAATGAGTGCCCACTATCTTAGTTCAACCAATCAACATTTTTGGCCTATCAAAAAATGCTTGAAAATACAACTAGACTTTTTTTCTATTTTAGACAACAAAAAGAGAAGGAATCTCTATAACCTTTTCCCTTTGGGTAGACAAAAAAAAAAGACTTCGCTATCCGTCCTCTATCGTGCAACTCGTTTGTTCAGCCATCGGCACTAGTAGCTACCACCACCTGTTGCTCCCCCTTCTGCCATGAGTCACCATGCAACTTTCCTTTCTTAGCCAGGTGAAAAATGCAGCTCCCACCACCTCCCTCCTCCTCTGCTCTTGCACCATGTGCCAATTCCAAATTTGATTTGGCTTCGCTAGCTCCCACCTGGGACGCGCCTCTCACCAGCCACCTAGCTCAAGCTCTCCTTCTCCCTCGACTTTGATCTCATTTTCACATCAACCCATTTTTTCAATGACAATCTCCTAGTGATTTCCATCTATACTCTTTATAATGCAGCTTAAATTTTTCAAGGAAGGAGTGACCCTCCATGTGTCACTCATTGCTTCACTTAAGAGAAAACCTCTCTAAAATGCAAAAGGGAGAGTAAGATTGTAAGAAGCTTTTTAGCTTTTGTCAGAATGTAAAATCAAAAGAATTTCTTTTTCTTTAGTAGTAGAAAATGCTTTAGTCATAGAAAGTCAAATACTTTCTCCTCTACAAAGAATAAATGTATTGGTTAAAATATACATTAAAAAAGGAGATAAATTTAGTGGAGATTTTATTATTTAATGAGAATTTAATTTTTGAAGATATATTTGGTTTTTTTTTTCAAGAGGTTTTCTTCAAAATTAATATTGACATGTATTTTTTTTAAGTTTTTATTTCTTTTAAGAGATTGAAAAAAAAAAGACAACTCGTGTGGTGTCGACTTGGGGTAGTTTCACTTTGAGAAAATACATGCAAATGAAAGAGTAATTATCCATGTTATTGACCATGAGAGAGAGAGAGAGAGAGAGAGAGAGAGAGAGAGAGATTTACTTTCAAGCTCATAGGGCTCCGTCTCACCAAGGACACCCTTTAAGCCCTTCAAATTTCTCGGGGGTCGCTTTAGATTTATGCGACTATCACGTGAGTACAACAAAAGGGGTTATTATTTTTTTTCCTCATGTTTTCACATACAAAAAGATACCATAAAATGTAATTGAATTTTTTTTATATAAACTGAATATTTTGTCAAAAATTCACAGATAAGGAGTTTAAAATAGTCCTTGAACGCACGTGATATACAAAATTTATATTTGGTGACACACCAAGTCAAATTTTCAAGATAATATGGTTTTCTTAGAGTAATAGTGTATTTTCAAAAGCGTAGCTAACATTTTTCACCCATAGAAAATAAATAAAATGCCCAACAAAAATCAACCCTCTCATTGGCACCCCAAATAGGGAGAGAGATTGCCCACTTAACGTACCTTTTACCAGTTCTTGGATATTTTGTCATTTTTGTTTTTAAAAGTTAAACTGTGGAAAATGCTTAAAAAGCAATAAATTCATTAAATTTTGATAGGTAAAGGTGCCTATCAAAAATCAACCCCCCCCCCCCACACACACACACATAGAGAAAAATGTTTTAGCATCGAACGAATGACGCAGCAAGTAGAAGGAAGAAGAGAAGAAAGAGAGAATAAAATGTTTAAGGGTGTAAGAAAAATCTAAAAAAAACGCTAAAGTTACACAACAAGTCTTGAACACTTGAATATCTAGAGAGAGAGAGAGAGAGAGAGAGAGAGAAATAATAATAATTATAATAATTATAATAATAATTTTAATCCCACAGGAACAATCCTAGAAGATATATATGGCAACTTGGGTGATAATAAAGTTATTTTTGTTTCATCTCTTCTCTCTCTCTCTCTCTCTCTCTCTCTCTCTCTCTCACACACACACACACACACACACACATCTTTAAAAAGAAGAATTTAAAATGTTGTAGGAGCGATCCAATGAGATCTCAAAGATCTATTCGATGGTCTGAAGTTCAAGACTAGAGAGAGAGAGAGAGAGAGAGAGAGAGAGAGAGAGAGAGAGATATTTTCCTTTCAAGCTCATAGGGCTCCCTCTCACCAAGGACACCCTTCAAGCCCTTCAAATTTCTCGTGCGGGGGGGGGGGGGGGGGGGGGAGGGGAGTCACTTAATATTTATACGATTATCACAGTACAGCAGAAGGGGGTTTTTTTTTTGTCACATTCACATACAAAAAGATACCATAAAATATAATTGAATTTTTTTTATATAGATTGAATTGTTTGTCAAAAATTCATAGATAAGGAGTTTAAAATAGTCCATGAACGCACGTGATATACGATAGTTTGTCCTTTTTGTTTTTAAGAGTTAAACCGTGGAAAATGCTTAAAAATCAATAAATTCTCTAAATTTTGATAGGCAAAGGTGCCTATCAAAAATCAACCCCACACACACACACACACACACACACACAAAGAAAAATGTTTAAGTGTCGGACGAATGACGCAGTAAGTAGAAGGGAGAAGAGGAAGAAGAGAGAATAAAATGTTTAAGGGTGTAAGAACAATCCAAACAAGTGAAAGGGTCACGACGGCTTTCAAAAACAATAAGAAAGTGATAAAATTGTTAGGTTGAATTAGACAGATATCAGTGTTTGGGAAAGGATCATCTCAGCTTAGTCTTGAGCCGATTGAAAATTGAGACTAGCTAGCTGCAAACCATGGTAAAAAAAGGAAAAACCGAGGAAATATATGAGAAAGTCGTTCAAAAATTTTACAAATCTCAAAAAATTTGCTAGTATTTTCGGTTTTCTTCTTTGTGAGGAGGAAACTCGATAAGCAGTTTAATAAAAGAGACTTTCTTGAACAACACTGACTAGAATCAAACTAGTAAGTGTCCCCAATTTCGGGCTCATTAGTTTCTTTGGAATCTGGGGAGATGCCTTGGGGAGAAAAAAAAAAGTGATGGCACGTGGAGAGAGAGAGAGAGAGAGGGTGGACATGCCATGCGTCGACGAGCGCAGAGAGAGAGAGAGAGAAAGAGAGAGGGAGAGATTTTCTCTTGTTTCGCTCCTTCCTCTGCGGGCATTGCTCGTCAAGCTGACAGAGGACTGGTCTCCAGGCCTGCGCGAAAGATGCTAGGTGGGCTGGGCGCGGCTGTCATCTCTACAGGCTCACATCTGCGCAAGCACCAGCGGAGGCCGTTTGCAAGAAGGCCAGCGAGGGGCAAGAAGTTGCAGGGCGAGGGGGTGCGTCTCAGTGTGGATGGGACTGAGGAGCTCCTGTGCAGAGACAGTGATGGCGAACCACGTGGCATGACGACCGAGGGAAGAGAGAGGAGAGAGGTGGGGGCGGATCTGGGGAGATTCGGGTTATTAGGCGTGTAGAGCTAGTAGGTGTGCCCAATTTTGGCCATGTGAAGTTGTGAAATGAAATGTGAAATAAAAAGAACTAATTATTATATGTGTGTGTATAGAATTTATTAGAGTTATGCAAGGTGAAGCTTCACTTTAGGATTCTAAAACAATAAAATGCAAAAGAAAACATGTGTGTGTGTGTAAAATTTACTAATATTATGCATGGTGAAGCTTCACTTAGCATTCTAAAACAATAGAATGCAAAAAAAGTAAAGACGTGTCAGGATGTGAAATGAAAGGTAAATCTCCATCATGCATAGAAAACAATGAAAGTCTCTCTAACCCAATACAACACTAAGGGTTTCTTTTAGAAAGCCAAAAGACATTAAGTTACACAACAAGTCTTTAACACTTAGAATATCTATGGAGAGAGAGAGAGAGAGAGAGAGAGAGAGAGAGAGATACTACAGTCTCTGAGCCGGTCTTTCTTCAATACAAATACACTTACGTCCTCGATAGTCAGAATATACTAAGGCTCCCCTCGAGTTTGTTCCTTCTAAGAAGATCACAGTGAACTTGGAATCATTCAAAGGATTAAGGGAGGTGCTTCCTCCTGGCATTTGTCCGTCATAGGTGAAACCTCCTGGCTGTTAACTACCCATCATGAAGAAGGATTTGTCTGATGAAGTGTCAGTATCACTACCCTCCTCAATAATCGGTGCTAGTGGATCTAGCCTTGCCTGCGTTACACTCTCCTCGGTGGACACTAAACTACCTTGGTCACCTGCCACCTTTTGGTATCTGAAAAAGTATCTTCCTGATCTCAAATTCATCAAACTTAGCAATGCAATGTATCACAAATCCAACCACTCACCTGGCAAAGGATAAGCAAAATGACATGGAGGCAGCCCTACGATAAGGGACCAGAGTCATCCTTTCTAGGGGGAGGCAAAGGTCCCACTTTAGACATGCAACACCAAGGAGGATCCAAACAAGCAAAGGATTGCTAACTCCAAGACCAAGGCCAATACCCTCGGTTGGCAATGATCATCCTCCAATGCAATCACATAAGTGTTGTGGAAAAATCATTTTTTCAAAGATACAAAATTGCTTTCCTTTAATTTTCCAAGAGGAAAATTAGGTTTATTTTGCAGGTTTTCACACTATTTTTCTCTATTTGGGGCGGAATTTCTCCTTTTTCCCTTTCCCTCAACCGGTATTTTTGAAATTAAAAACAACATTATATTAAGCTGAGACACATTTTCCAACATTGAATCGAAGACCCGCCTTGCATGACCGTTGCCGTGAGAATTGTAGTAGAAGAAAATGCCACATGTCCCCTTGCAGGACCCCTTTTCTCTTGCCTATGTTAGGGGTTCGAGATGTGAAAAGTTGGAAAAGCTAAAAAGCCTAGATGGTCATGTTGGAGCTTTCAACATTGTAGCATCCGTTGACTGGCCCAAAAAAGATGAAGAAAGTGTGGAGACGGATGTGGGACTCTCTCTCTCTCTCTCTCTCTCTCTCTCTCTCTCTCTCTCTCTCTCTCTCTCTCTCTCTCTCTCTCTCTCTCGTGGTGTGGAGGGCCGCAGGCAAAAAATGAGGTCGTCGGGATCAAGGGTGGCAGACACGTAGCAGTAGAGGAGTATGTGGCTCAGCAAGCGCTTGTGGCGAGTGGGACATGTATTGGATCCAGAGTCTTTGCATCCTGACCAACAAAAGATTGACGTTGTATAAGGGTGTGGGGCTCGGCGAATCAGCTGCTGGCAGCCCTCGGGGGTGTTGATAGAGGAAACTTCATGAGGCCTGTTGCGGCAACATTTAAGAAGTTATACATGAAGTAAGTGGTGGGTTGTGTTCATTGGGGAGGGGACAACGGAGGGGGGGGGGGGGGGGGGGGGGGGGGGGGATTCTCTGTCAAGCACCAAGGCCAATCAATGGCACACACTCTCTCTCTCTCTCTCTCTCTCTCTTTCAAACAGAAGTAGACACATACACTCCTTAACAGGACCGAATGGGATTGGCTCTCTCTCTCTCTCTCTCTCTCTCTCTCTCTCTCTCTCTCTCTCTCTCTCTCTCTCACACACACACACACACACACACACACACACACACACACGACGGTGCCGTAGAAAATGAAGCCTGAGCTCTCTCTCTTAGACTTGCGACACACATGGTGATGCCGTAGAAAATGAAACCTGATCTCTCTCTCCTCAGACCTGCGATGTACCGCATCTCTCTCTCTCTCTCTCTCACACACACACACACATACACGTTTGAGGCAGACCAACTTATCGAAGAATGGCACATCTCACTGCTCGTTATTTTCCCAAGCTGCAAAGTAGAGCCACCCTTTACAAAAACAAAAGTAATCACCCTTCAAAATTGAAGGCCGGAGTGAAACTCCATGACCTTGCTAAAGAGTACAATACTATATATATACAGTACTAAGTATTGTGACTTTTTGACAGAATTGAAAAGTCAAAACTAAGTCTTTTCATTTTCTACCATCACAGTACTTGCTACTTACCTTTCACTTTTCCATTTTAAACCAATGACTTACCCTTCACTTTTACATTTCAAACCAAATGTTTCCTAAGGTTCTTGTAATGAAGGAGAGATTGACACATGGATGCCCTCTCCTTCCTTGAAAGTGTATATGAACAAATAGTGTGCACCTTATCATAATAAGATGCTTATGTATTATTGTGATTAGGTGATGACGTAAACCATTACCATGCTTGTGAACATAGATAGAGATCCAAGAGAAGCATCTAGAGAGCAGCATAGATGTAATCACATTCTTAATATGAAAAGAACGTCATCTCATCTCTTTGAAACTTGAAGCTTTTTTGGTACATTGGAAACTATGAACCCTTATATTTTCACAACTCTACTCTTAGACATGAAAAGTTTCATAATTACACAGTGTAGCAATTTATGGACCTTTATCTTTAAAAACTAGCTGGCTTACCCAGTTTGTACTTCTCGACTTGGTAGCAATTTTGTCAACTCTAGGTAGACCAAGGGAAAGATGGTCTTCTTGCCATATAAGAAGTTATAATGTACACTTCTACCATGTCATGCTCATGAGAAAGACGCAATGATAGAAGTAAGTAAGAGAGTGGAGTAGAGAAATATTGAATTCAATTGTGTTCCTATGGTTGAAACCAATTCTAGAACACACTCCATTTTCAAAAAAAATCTTTATTGTTACACTGATTCCAAACGGCTTTTATCTCTTCATATCATGCTAACTTACTTAATCTATATAATCAACATCGGTAGCTTTGCTAAACCAAGATACACTAGAAGGAGGAGACTCTCTCTCTCTCTCTCTCTCTCTCTCTCTCTCTCTCTCTCTCTCTCTCTATACCACAATAGAAGTAGAGCACTCCTAAGTTTTTTTGAACAAGGGCTACCATCTTATGAAAAACAATGTCTATGAGAAGCTCCCAAGCTTGGTATCAAAGAATGCTTTGTATAATCTTACATATATTTATGTTTGTTAGAATCTTCAAGAGGTTGTGTAATGCATTACTTTTAGAAATGCAATAGAATATACATGTAGGAATAGAATATTGATAGTGTTTCACTTGGAAGAGAAGATATCCCTACAAGAGTAGAAGCGATGTTTCTTTGGCTGCAGCAACGCGCGGGTCACATACTAGTTAAAAAGAAATGGGTTACCATCTACTAATCCAATCTTCCTTCTAGTGAAAAAAGAGAGAGCCTCAATTCATAACAACTTTATCACTATTTTGAGTCTTATATAAAAAACTCATCATCATTGGGGATTCAAGGAAAAACAAGGTGAGGAGGCATGAAGGCCTACTAAGGTAAGGGGAGATGAGGCATAGTAAGTTTAAATATGTGCCTACAATCACATGAAATTTATTGTGTTTTAATATAAAATTATATTATTTATTAGGGGATACTAGCTTAATATAAAATTATATTATCTATTAAGGGATACTAGTTGTTTAAAAATGAGAATTTCCTTTGATTTTCTTACAAGATTCTTTAGTTCAAACTTTTTTATTGCTAGGGTTGCCGACGACGGCTGTATTTATCTCTCTCTCTCTCTCTCTCTCTCGTGTATGCACCAGCCTGTAGACAACATGTGTCTCCATCTCTCTTCTCTTTCTTTTTCGCCCCCCCCAGTCTGCATTGTTGCGGTGTTTCAGCCTCCCCCCCCCCTCTCTCATATCATGTCATGCCTCGAAGTGTGTGCATGACCCTGCAATCTCTGCATCTGCGAACTGTTGAGTGTAAGCTCGCGATTGGGGCAGAGTTAGCAACAGCTAATGGCTAGACGCAAGTGATTGGGGAGGGAGGCAACACGAGGCGCAGGTGATTCAAAAACCTTTGAGAGCCAAGGTTTCACCCAAATTCTGTCGCATGCAAGAGAACCTGTGAGGCCCACAAAATTCACACAGAGATTGCTTGTCACGATTGTTACAGGAGGTCTTAATAGGAGAGAGACCGGGTATAGGGACAAGGGTATGCACGCAGGGAGACAAGGTGATGAGGGAAGGAGCTCGAATAGAAAGAGAATCTTAAAGGGTAATGGTTTTTATTTTGCAGGAGCCATTAGTTGCAAAGATTATCTATTATACATATATAATCACAAATGGTTTTTAAATTATCAAAGGTCCCACTTAAATAATATGAAAGATGCACATTGCACATCAATAAAATAAAATGAGAAAGAATAAAGTAAAAATAATATTTTTTTAAAATAAAAATATTTTAGTGTTTTTTCATAAAAAAATATAAATTCAATAAAGATAAAAGACAATAAAACAAATTAATGAAATAAGTCTTTATGAAATCTTTACATCAAAAGATAAAGATAAAAGACAATAAAACAAATTAGTGAAATAAGTCTTTATGAAATCTTTACATCAAAAGGCTCTTTATGAAGACTTTACATCGCGGGATCAAACTCCTATGAATACTTTAGAAAATAGCATTTAAAAGCTCAGGACTCCTTTTCTTTCAAGACATTTTGAGCCTCTTGGGACACTTGTCATACAAACAAAATTGAACGAACTTTGCTCATAATGCACTAAAGCCTTTAGCATATGCCAAAAATTCACCCACTTACTTTAGAAAACAACATTTAAAAGACCATAATTCCTTCTCATTCAAGACTTTTTGAGCCTCTTGGGACACTTGTCATACAAATAAAATTGAACGACCTTTGTCCATAGTGCACTAAAGCCTTTAGCAGGCCCAAAATTCACCCACCCAACGGAGAAACAATGTATGGCCCCTAGTTAACGTCTCTCTTAAAACGTTTCATTAAAAGTAACTTGGCTTGTCTTTTGGAGGTACAATTTGGAATTTGAAAATGAAGAGTCAAACTTCTTTAGGCACCTATCCCCCACATTGATGCACATTTGTAAATTTGGGTAGGCTTGTAAATTCGGTTATGCACCACCCTATAGTCTTGAGCCCATGAGCAAACCATATACTACACCCATATTCAATTATTGAAATAAAGAGGATTTGGGTGTGTGATATTGTAAATGAGGATGGATTTGTAAATTTAGGCAATTTCGTAAATTTTAGCCACCCAATTGGACGTCTCATAATCTATGCAAACCCCAAATTTTGCCTCCACCCTTGATCCCATTTGAACATGTCGTGTGTTATAGGCACCCAGGTCCCACACATCTCCTAAGTCCTAACTTCAAAGGGCCAAGTCGCACCTTGTTCGAGTAGGTGTGGAGGGGTGCAGGGGATGCATGTGGGTCGCACCCAAAGGAAGTTGAGAGAGAAGAAAAAGCAACCAAGTGAGTCTCCATTACCTGCTTTCTGATTGGACAACAAATTCACGAAACAAGGTAAAACGAGCGTAATACCTCACGTTCTTGATGCATTAACAAAATTATAGCAGAGGTTCTACAAACTAGGAGAAATCTTCTCTTTCACTATTTCTTGTATTCTCCTTCTTCCCATACTCCCACTCGCACATCGTTATGTAGGCCGTTAGGTCGGTTACACATCTAAGGGTAGGCACTCATCCTCACTTTGGGATGGGCGGGTGAGCTTTACACACCTGACTGCCCAGTTTCAAATAAGTATTAAATAAACGTTGCTGCTGCGTAGCCCATTCTGACTCTTGGTGTCGTCGTGGTGTCAACTCCATCCCCGCCCAACGATGGACAGGGGAATCTGCATGTCCCTCTCCTTTGGCGCTCCCCTTTTTGTGCAACTAACCGTCGCTCACCACCTAGAATCCACGCTAGCACGCCCAAGCTTGGGCAGGCGGTGTGTAACCAACCTTTAATTTGTGAAAGAATGACGATCACTTTCAAGGACAACGAAAGGTCTGGATTGGCGGACATGCTCGTTCTTGCAAGTTTTCAACAGATCCAACTCAAATGAAATGAGGCCACGTATTAAAACATGTAATTCCGCACTTTTTCTGGAGATATCCGCGAAAGATGGTGAGTAGACCATCAGTCGAAGACTGCTACTTGCAGTTGGAGAGCAGTACCTTCTCGCCATAGCCAGCCTCCCCCTTCTCATGTACAGAGCGAGAAGATGAATATCCTGCGCCGCAGGAAGGGTCCACCTATTAAGCCCGCCATCACTCAAGAATCCAATTCCCGCTCCTTGGAAGATGAAATAGACGTCTCTCCGCCTTCCCACATCGAAAAACCCAGAGAAAATAAGCTCGCTCTGCAGAAACCCATAGATGGACCGCTTAATCAAGATGACAAGAAAAAGAAGACGAAGAAAAAGACTCCTTCTGAACCTTCCTCGTCTCTGCCACATGACTCAGATCAAGAAGGTGAGGTAGTGAACCCTACTGAACCACCATCTGGCTCTTCCTCTTCTGGAACAACTAAGCCAGCTCCTGCTGCCCTGCCTTCTCCTAAAAAGGGCAAGAAGTTGAAACGGAGCGCTTGGGGATGCATAGACACATGCTGTTGGCTCATTGGCTATGTTTGTTGCTTGTGGTGGATGTTGCTGGTGCTTTACAAAGCCTTGCCATCGCTTTCTGAGGCCATAACGGGTCCTTTGCCTGATCCACCTGGTGTGAAGCTCAAGAGCGCCGGTTTTAAGGCTCGACACCCCATTGTTTTTGTTCCAGGAATTGTCACGGGTGGTCTTGAGCTCTGGGAAGGCCAACCTTGTGCTGATGGACTGTTCCGTAAAAGGTTATGGGGAGGAACTTTTGGAGAGGTTTACAAAAGGTACATTTTTGACAGTACTCTTTAATCTGTAGTGCTTGATGTGTGGAGTGGCATGGAGCCTATTAAGGTTTTAGAGTATTTGAAGTCTTTCCGATGGAGGAGGACTAACTAGTTAATCTATGTGTCTATTTTTTCCTCTTTTCTTTTAAGAGCCTCAAGATTCAATAAACTTGCCAACGTTTATGTGCTCCTTTGGGGAGGAGAGATTGTGTGGCAAGTACAAAATTATTTACAAGCATATGCCTGAAGGCAATGCGGAAACTTGTATACAACTAGCCACAAGGGCAGAACTGTAAAAACAAAAAATCCAAGATAAAATAGAGTATAAAGTGCCCTGGTAAACTGGAAGGAGAGAGAATGACAATGTTCTCTGAAAGATAGGCACTTCCACCAAAAGCTCACTCTGCATCTGCATACGATAAGCCAAAACTAGCAAGAAGCTACCAAGTGTGATGTGGAGTACGAAACATTTGCAGTGGCAGGAGCTCAATTTCGAGCAATGCTTGCCAACCAGTGTATTAAATCAAAAGCAAGGAGAAAACAGAAGGGAGGGAGCAGTGGATGATGAAGATGGTAGAGAAGAAACCATTGACATCACCAAGAGATCTGGAGAAGGAGGTCACAAGTTGATTACCAGAGCGCTGCATTGGAACAGACAAGGACATGCCATCTAGTATAGACACCAGCCCACTTGTTGAAGGTGGGTATTGAAATCGAGAGTTGGGGAGGGAACTCTAAGAAGACAGTGAGGAAATTGTGGTGCGTACGATGATGTGAAAGCCTGATGTAGAGTTTTGATAGAGAGTAGAGTGAGAAGCCCAGATTCCCACAACCCAAAATAAAAAGAAGAAAGAAAAATAGAAAAAGACGACCCAAAACAAGAGAAAACAAAAGAAACCAAGATAGCAAGAGGATTTAGAGTTGAAAAGACGATCTTTTTTCTTAAGCTCCTTCCTCTCGACGCTTATGTTGGTCCAAAATTTCACCACGACCATTCCTTCGGCTTTTGAGTATTTCTCGCGTGGATTGAGACCATGAACGATGAGAGAGAGAGAGAGAGAGAGAGAGAGAGAGAGAGAGAGAGAGAGAGAGAGAGAGAGAGAGAGAGAGAGAGAGAGAGAGAGAGAGAGAGAGAGAGAGAGAGAGAGAGAGAGAGAGAGAGAGAGAGAGAGAGCACTTGAGCTTGTAGACTTGAGAGCTTTAGAGAGAGATACGAAGAGGGAGAGGGGGAGAGAGGGAGGGGGAGTGTCACAAGACGGGGACCAGGTGCCAATAGAAAAGAACAGACTGAACAGACTTTTAGCTCTTCAATACCAACTAAATTGAGAGAGAGAGACGACACTCGACACGGAGTGGCGGAATTCCACCCCAGAGAGTATTGGCCCCGAACTTTGGCGCCCCTTTCGGTATTTCTTTATGTTGCATCAACACAATACAAGCCGGTACTCCAGACTTTGCACCTTCTCCAGGAAGCATGCCAGAGAATGAGTCCGTGGCAGTTTACATGAAAAGCCTTCAAACTCAAAAGCTTCTGGTCCAAAAGCAATGCCCAAAAATCTGCCATCGCGTTTTGCGGAAATCCGTGCAATTGCCACGTCAGCACTGTCAGCACATTTTGCGGAAATCCGTACAGTTCTGCCACGTCAACAGTCAGCGGAAAATCCGGGTTGTGTGTGTGGGTCCTGCTTTATTTTAATTCCTTGATGTCTCTTGGGCCCCATCGGAAGGGAAACCATAAGTTGGTAGGACTTCTTGTTCTGTTGTTGCTTGTTCTTCTTAGGGTTTAGGCCCCTCGGCTGTGATCTGAAGGTTGGCTTTGCTCTTCACTGACTTGACACGTTAGCTGTTTGTGACATCTTCCCTTCTTGAAAGAGAGTAATCGTTCGTGATTACAACATATCTGCAAAACAACTCAAGTTAGCTCAAAAGTTTCCGAGGGTCATTCCGAGGGACATTCTGAGGAACAATCAGTTCGCTTTTTTTTTTTTGTTAAGGAGTTGGCTTCTCCTTTTGGCTCTTTTGATCGAGGAGTTGGCTTCTCTTTCGTCCAGATCGGAACTCTTGATATTCGGGCGTAGTAAAATTAGCCATCACACCCAGACCGCACTGATCTTCCACGAGTGTCTTGATGCACTAAAATTACATACCCAAGCAATCTCATCCAATTAGGAATATTCAGTGGTTGGACAATGCAACACAAATGCTCACATATGCATGTCACAAGACATAGAACCATAAAGTCGCCGATAAACACTCCTCCTGCATAACCTAGCAAGGTCCGGGCCGAGAGATATTCAACTACTCCCTCATCACTCCTCCCGCATAATGTAAAAAGGTTCGGGCCGGGAGATATAGAGGCCTTTTACAACCGAACGTCCCCCCAGACCGCAGCCTACGTCGTTTGGAGGTGCTGAGAATAATTACTGCTCAGACTTTTTAATACTCCTTCCGCATAACCACCCAGGTCCGGGCCGGGAGTAACAACAACAATCTTTTTCAAGCATACAACCAAACTTTCCCCAGACATCCCGTCTGCGTCGTTCGGAGGTTCAAACAATACTAAAACAACATTTCTCACTACTCCACCCGGGAGTAAAATCACCAATCATTGAAACCAATATCAAAACCAAAGTCAAACATTTCTAATTGGCACCAAGACAACTTCAAAACAGATATCATCCATTTTAAACAAATTTCAAACAAATTTTCAAACAATACTTTCTAGCTATGAAGAAAAACAAGTAGAGAGTTCATTCAGGGTTTTGTTTGGACAACCGAACTTTGAGGACGACTAGCTTATCCTTTTGCATCACGGTGGCAGCTTCAATTTCTCAACCCTTTGCATCATAATCAAAGTGCATTTGCTTTAAGAATTTTGGATGGATAAAGTTTTCTGTAGCTCCGGGGTCAAAGAAAATAAGGGCTTTGAAGCCATTGACTTTGCCATATGCTCGACACAATTCATTTGTACTCTCAAGGCGAATGCCATAGATATAAGGAACTAGTTCAATAGCAGGTCTAGCTCTCTTAGCTGGAGGTGGCACTGGGTTTCTGTCGACTGTTGGTGCGGGCTCCGCTTGTCTATCAGTGCGATGAGGACAACTAGAATGGTTATGCCTTGTTTGAAAGCATTCAAAGCATCGGCCTTCTTGTAGTAAGGTGTCTCTTTGTTGAGGCGTTAAACGAGGCCTTTGTGGCAGAGTTACTGGGAACGGCTCTTTTCATGCCTGGAACGTCGGAACGGCATTTTGGCCTGCTAAGATGGATGGAACGCACCGGAACGTGCTGCCGTTCCGATAGGCTGCCTTAAACCGGGACGGACGGGGGAACAGAACAGGAACGGGCTGAAACGTGCAGAACCGATCAACGGTCATAAACGGGCAGAATTAAATAAACGGCTCACAAGGTTTCCCTATATATTGTGCCACCCCCTCACCCCTTTCCTTCGCAAAGCTACCAAGCTCTCAAGCTCTCTCTTGCTCTCAAGTTGAATCAACTTCTCAACGCTCTCTCTCTTGCTCTCAAGCTACGAAGCTACCAAGCTCTCAAGCTCTCAAGCTCTCTCTTGCTCTCAAGCTCTCAAGCCTCAAGGCTTCAAGGCTTCAAGGCTCAAGCTCTCCTCCCTTGGGCTCGACTCTCAACTTCTCAAGAAGTGAAGCCTCTCTCAAGCTCTCTATCGCGATTCTCAAGCTTCTTTATCCATCATTCCATTTTCTTCCTCTTGTACAACCCCCTCCGTTCATGTGGGCAACACTCAAAAGGTGAAGGAATGGTTGTGGTGGGATGAAGTGACCTCGGAAGGCACCTTGTCGGCTGCGGGAGATTCTTGTGCATGGGCATGCAAGTTATGCTCTTACACGCGGAAAGGGGGGGATGACAAAGTGAGGGCACACTTTCTTCGAGTGCCGGGACATGAGGTGAAATTTTGTACCAACGTAACGATCGAGAAGAGGAAGGAGCTCGAGGAAAAGGTTCGGCAATTCAACCATAAAGCCAAGCCCGCACGCAAAGGTATCGACCCAAAGATCCTCATTTTCCCTTCTTCCTCTCTACCCGGTGCCGACGTCGGTGGATCTTCATCGGGTCCGATTCGTCGCCAAAGGACCCTTGCTACCTCTTGGGACCCAAAGAAGAAGGAAGAGGTGGATGCAGCGTGGCCCGATTCTTCTATCACGACCATATCCCATTTGTCGTGGCGAGGCGTGTTTTATAGTTATCAGTCTTCTCTCTCATTTCTTCCGTTATCGTCATTTCCGCTTTTTGATACTAACCTCTTCTATGTTCGATCAAAATAGGTCGGAGTATTGGAAAGTTATGGTGCAACGGATAGGAGAGTATGGCACCCGCTATGTGCCGCCATCTTTAGAGGCTCTCCGAACCACTTTGCTCGATCGAGAGAAGGCTATCGTGGAGTAAGCAACACTCAATATTCAACGTCTTTGGGCAAAACATGGTGTTTCTCTCATTGCCGACAGGTGGAGCAATACAAGGAAGAGATCTATCCATGGCCTCATCGCATACTCGAGTGGAGAGATGTACTTTGTGAACTCTCATGATGCCATGAAGGATCAGTCGACTCCCTCTGCATCTGGAGATGCGGGTAGGGATCACAATGAAGATTCCGGCAGAGAGTATGGCCCGCCTTGGCCTACTCAGGCGGAGCAAAGAGAGATGAATCGTCGTCAATTGATCGGCGATGCAACAAAGATGATGCTCAGTTTTGCGAAGGATCCGAAATTGGAAAAATATATGAGCGAGACTTCTTTTCAGGAAGTGCATGCGCAGTGGCAGAAAACCACACCACCACCATTGAACCCCGCTCTCAAGAAACCTTTTGATCACAAACAGTATTCAGAGAAGGAATTACAAGATGTGGTTGATGCACGGATTGCTTAGCTTTTTGACGCACAAAAGAAAGCCAAAAAGCACGACAAGAAGCAGAAGAAAGGCACCGACTTCCCGGGTTATTTGGGTCGTTAGTCGACATTTGACAAGGCAAAGAAATAGAAGAAGCGTGTTTGATTTGAAGGAGTACCCAATTCTTCTTCTTCTGACAGTTCTTCTAGCTCTTCTTCTTCGAGCGAAGAAGACAGAAAAGGTAAAAAGCGAAGCAAGAAACAAAGCTTCAGAAAGGGCAAGAAAAAGGTAAAGAAAGCTAAATCTTGCCAAGAGACTGACAGTTCTACTGAGGACTCGTCTACAGACAGCTCAGATTCCAATGACGGAAACTTTTACGCGAACAATAAGAATTTTTACAAAGCCAACCAGTATGACTTTCTCGAAGATAAAAGCAAGAAAGTCCGAGAGTTTAAGGAAGGTGGCCACTCGATCAAGTTGGATACTTTTGCAGGATACTCGAATGCTTCGAAGGCTTTGTCTTTTATACAGCAGTTTGACATCGCTTTCGCGGGAGGACGCTATTTAGAGCACTCTAAGATTCGGAGAGCTGCCTCTTACTTTAAGGGGAATGCTCGTACTTGGTGGTCCACGCTTCTTTTAAACAAGACTGCGCCAGTTAAATGGCTGAAATTTAGGAAGCTTTTTATTTCTTCTTGGTTGACTCAAGAATATGAACGAGATATACGTATTACGAGCTGCTTGGAACCATCTTCCGATGACCAAGAAAGATACAATCAATGCTTACTGTGAAAGATTCTGGAGCTCTTTTCTACCCGCCTCTTCATTCAAGAAGATCTCGTTCAGAGAACAGATTGAGCGGTTCACCTTGGGTCTACCTACACCTAGATCCGAGATCACTGCTTGGAGCAGAAGTCAGCTTCTATTCAGGAGTTGATGAGTCATGCGAAGAGGGGCTTTGCCATTCACTTTGGCAGTTTGACCTACCCCACAGATGAGGCCATGAGACAACGAGCCGAACAGACTTCTGGGAATGAAAGTAGAAAGAAAAAGAGCAACCCAGAGAAAAACGATGCACGAGCTTACTTCTCAGGAGCGAGCTTGATTCATCAAGGAGGGGAAGTGCTTTGGATGTGGGGAACATGGACACATCTCTGCGAAGTGTCCTAAAAAGACACAGAAAGAACAAAACGATAAAAAGAATAGAAAGAACAGAACGATAAGGACGACAAGAAGCCTGAGAGTTCGAGAGCAGCTGAGAAACGTGGACGAAAAGGCAAGATGAAAACAGGACTGGTTCCAAATTGTGTGGGTACCGATCCCAACACCATGGAGGAGAGTACAGAACTTTGCCAAGCTTGGGGTAAAGTGAAAGATCAAGAGGCCCTGATCTTCTTTGATAGAGGAGCCAAGGCTATCTTCATTTCACCGGAATTGGCGGCGCGGCTCGAGATCACTCCGGATGAGATGGGACCACTTGCGGAGGCAATTCTAGCGGCACCCGGTAGGGACGTAGCCATTACACCTGTCATTGGCAAACTTCGGTTGCATTGTCAGGGGTATTTGGGGCACGAGGACTTCTTCATAATGCCTTTGGAGGATTGTGATGTTCTCTTAGGGATTCCCTGGTACCACAAGAACAACGCCGTGGTCGATTATCGGGCGAGGAAAGCGACATTGACTACAGAAAAGGGCAGAACCATTGTACTTGATATTAAACTGAAGGGCGAGTCTGTCCCTATTGTATCGGCTTCGACGATTTCTAAATTAATGAAATCCAGTCTGTTTGTTTACTCGATCTTTATGAAAGAATTGAGCGATAAGGATAGGACAAATATGTCTAAACTTATAAAGAACGCCAAGATTTTCTCCACCCTCACGCCGATTGCTTCTTACAGGGCCTACCAGGTGAGTTACCACCTGCTTGTCCTGAAGATCATACCATTGATCTGATACCTGGAAGCACACCACCGAACCGGCCACCTTACCGTGTGAGCCGAGCACAGAATGAAGAGATTATGAACCAAGTGAAAGACCTTTTAAAAAAGGGTCTTGTCCAGCCTAGTACTTCATCGTATTGCTCTCCAATGTTGTTGGTTTTGAAGAAAGACGGATCTTGGAGGACGTGCATCGATTATAGAGCTCTCAACAAAATCACCATCAAGAACAGATTTTTGATTCCTAGGATCGATGATATACTCGACAGGTTACAAGGATCCTCGTGTTTTAGCAGGATTGACTTGAAGAGTGGATATCATCAGATCCGAATCGTGTCGGGAGACTCTTAATCCTCTAAGTCTTGAAAGACGTCTACAAGACAGCCTTTCGGACTACTTTTGGGTTATTTGAGTTTTTGGTGATGCCTTTTGGCTTAACCAATGCTCCTGCGATATTTAACCGGATGATGGACATGATTTTTCGAGAGTACAGGCTATTTGTTGGCACTTTCTTTGACGACATCATTGTTTTCTCCAAGAATGAGGCAGAACATAGAGATCATTTGCTTCAGGTCTTTCAAGCATTACGAGATCACAAGTTAGTGATTAATGCAAAGAAAAGTGATTTTTTCCTACCAGAGATACACTTTTTGGGACACATTGTCTCAGTAGCAGGAGTGCAAATGGATCCGGCCAAGATAGAGACTATACGTGATTGGCCCGATTTGAAGAATGTCCATGAAGTTAGAAGCTTCTTGGGACTGTGTTCGTACTATAGGCGGTTCATACGAAAGTTTGTAGAAATTGCTTCCCGTTTGCATATCTTGACACAGAAAGGAGTCCCTTTCTCGTGGGGATCCACAGAGGTGACTGCCTTTCAGACATTGAAAGAGAAATTGACTACGGGACCAGTTTTGACTTTGCTGGACTTGCAGAAGTCATTTGAAGTATATTGTGATGCTTGTGGTCGTAGTCTCGGTGCGGTTTTAATGTAAGAAGGCCATGTCATTGCTTACAAGAGCCAATTGTTCTCTAGGCCGGAGATGACAGCACAGATTTATGAGAAAGAACTTTTGGCGGTTATCCATGCTCTTACTCAGTGGCGGCATTACCTACTCGGAGCGGATTTTACTGTCTTTACAGACCATTAGAGTTTGCGCTACTTCTTGTCACAGAAGCAGCTTTCGGAAAAGCAGATGCGGTGGGCGAACATCTTGTCACAGTTTCACTTCCAAGTTGTCCATGTGCAGGGACAGAAGAATGTGGTGGCAGATGCTTTGTCTCGGAAGCCGTTGATTTTGGCTATTTCCGCGATACATCATAGGAGCTTCGAGGATATGGTCGATCAATATGCCATAGATACAGACTTTGCAGATACTTTCACACGGATATGGGATGGGGAGACAATAGCAGGATACTCCATTCGGGAAGGCTGCTTGATGAGAAAGACTATGTTGTGCGTTACACAGTCATTGAGGGAAGAGGTTATGACTCAATGCCACTATCCACCTTTTACGGGTCACCGCGGCATTGCTACCACCATGAAGGGGATAGAGAGATACTTCTTTTGGCCGAGACTCAAAAAGGATGTGGAAGAATTTGTGCGCAGTTGCTTAGTGTGCCAGAAGGTCAAGTTTGACAGGCATAAGGCACAGGGATTGTTACAGCCTTTACCCATACCCACCCACCCCTGGGAAAGTATTGCGATGGATTTTATTTTTGATTTGCCAAGAACACAGAGTGGTCACGATGGTATCTAGACTGCTATTGACAGATTTAGCGAACAGGCTCATTTCATTCCAGTGAAGAAAACAGTCAAGCCGGATTACTTAGCGAGACTGTTTGTGGCCTAGATCTTCAGATTACATGGCATGCCTGAGACGATTGTCTCCGACAGAGATCCCAGATTCACGAGTTTTGGAAGGCAATTTGGGAGAACATTGGTACACGGTTGTAGTTCTCGTCATCGTTCCACCCGCAGACTGATGGGCAATCTGAGATTGCAAATTCAGTGGTTCTAGATTTATTGATGTCTTATATCTCAGATCAGAAGACTCAATGAGAAAGGTACTTACCTTTGGTGGAATTTGCCTACAATAATACGATACAGTCTTCGACGGGGAAGGCGCCATTTGAGATTGTTGAAGGTGCTGCGAAGGTTCCACCCTTCCTAAGCACGAAAGATATTATCTTTGAAGCGGATGAATATACGTGAGATTTGGATACGACTTTTGCCAAGGTTCGCGAGACTTTGCAGAAGTCTCAAGAACGACAGAAAAAGGCAGCGGATTGCCATCATCGTGATTCGAAATTGAAGGAGGATGATTGGGTGCTCTTACGTTTTGAGAAGGCACGCCTTAGAAAGAAAAAGGGAAAGGAGAGGCTTTTTCCAAAGCTAAGTATGCGATACTACGGACCTTTCTAGATCACTGAAAAGATAAATGACGTCTCCTTCCGATTGAAACTGCCAGATACTTGGAGGATTCACAATGCATTTCATGTTAGTCTCTTGAAACCGGTGATGTGCCTGATGATGGGGAGCGTGATGAGCAACCTGAAGTAGAAGAAAACCAGGAGATCCTTGTTCTTGAACAGATTTTGGCACATAAGGATACGAAGACTAATGGTAAAATCCGAAGGTAGTTCTTGGTTAAGTTCAAGAACTATCCTGCATTGGATGAGAAGTGGATGGAGGAGGAGGACCTAGCAGATACTCCTCAGATTGTGAAACTTTACCTCGATGCTTTTGGTTTAGCATAGTCTATTCCAAACGAAACTCAGAATTCAGCTTGGTCGGAGATCTGGTGGAGTGGGATGCACAAGAGGGGAGTTGCTCCGCTCCTTTGTCAACAGATGCTTTGATTTAGATACTAGAGTCACTGATGTCTCTTTGAGCTTCAGGGATACTGAAAGTTGACAGTATTTGTTGTATGACTTTAATGAAATGGAATTTCCTGATATGATACTGATTATGATGACGAAACGACTGCAGCATTTTGGTCTGATTGATCTTGAATAGACATGGTTGCAATAGGGGTTAGTCAATCGGACATCGATGAGGTCCCGATTGGACCTAGATGCGATTGCTAGCTACATTGCCGATAAATCATGGTCTAAGATCCGAATGAATGTTGAATGTCGTGTGATGTCCTGTGATATCCTGTGATGTGACTATCGATTTGTTACATGTGCTAGATGTGTGTTCCTAGTACGTAGGTACTAACAGTCAGTGTCTGCTAAGACGGTTTATGGCTTTTGTCGGTTTTGCAGGCGGTCGATTACAATGCTTTCAAGAGGGGGGTATGTCACAAAGTGATGACGTGGCTACCGACAGTAGAAACCCTAATTTCTGCCAGAAACCCTAAAATATTTGCAAATCCTAATTTCTGCCAAAAACCCTAATTTTGCAAAAACCCTAATGTCTGGAAATTTAACCCTAACTGCTGGCTGAAACCCTAAGTGGCTGGAAACCCTAAAAGCAGGCGCTATTGCCACATGGCAGTAGTGTACGGAAGTCCCGGAATTTGCGGAAGCTGAAAAAAAAAGCAAGCGACTTTTTTTTTGGCATGCTTTTGGCTACGCAAGGGAGATTGAGAGGGAGAGAGAATTTGCTTTATTTTTGCTTGCTCTCTTGAGAGAGAGAGAGACTGCTTTTGAACTGAAAGCTTTTGGGGCTCTGCTTTTGGGCATTCCTTGTAATCTTTATATACGTGGTGAGGGCCTCACTTCTCAGAGCATCTGGACGCAAAGTCTGAGAGTGAAACCCTAACCGTTCTTTGTACTTTGACATTGATTTAATACATAAAGAATACCGAAAGGGGCGCCAGTCTTTGGGGCCAATATCTCTAGGCACGGAACTCCTCTGCGCCAGTGCAAATGTATTGTGATCTATGAATTGTTTTGAAGTGGTTATTTGGTGCTGTTGTGATTGATTCTTGACTTGGAGTGTCCAAGTCTTTTACAAGAAGTGCTTTGGATGCGGGGAACATGGACATCCTCTCCGCGAAGTGCCCTAAAAAGGCACAGAAAGAACAGAACGATAAGGACGACGACAGGCCTGAGAGTTCGAGAGCAGTTGAGGAAAGTGGACGAAAAGGCAAGATGAAAACAGGACTGGTTCCAGATTATGTGGGTATCGATCCCAACACCATGGACGAGAGTACAGAACTTTGGCGAGCTTGGGGTAAAGTGAAAGATCAAGAGGCCTTGATCTTCTTTGATAGAGGAGCCAAGGCCATCTTCATTTCACCGGAATTGGCGGCGTGGCTCGAGATCACTCCCGATCGGATGAGACCACTTGCGGAGGCAGTTCTAGCGGCACCCGGTAGGGACGTAGCCATTACACCTGTCATTGGCAAACTTCGGTTGCATTGTCAGGGGTATTTGGGGCATGAGGACTTCTTCATAATGCCTTTGGAGGATTGTGATGTTCTCTTAGGGATTCCATGGTACCACAAGAACAACGCCGTGGTCGATTATCGGGCGAGGAAAGCGACATTGACTACAGAAAAGGGCAGAACCATTGTACTTGATATTAAACTGAAGGGCGAGTGTGGTCCTATTGTATCGGCTTCGGCCATTTCTAAATTAATGAAATCTAGTCTGTTTGTTTACTCGATCTTTATGAAAGAATTGAGCGATAAGGATAGGACAAATATGTCTAAACTTGATAAAGAACACCAAGATTTTCTCCACTCTCACGTCGATTGCTTCTTACAGGGCCTACTAGGTGAGTTACCACCTGCTCGTCTTGAAGATCATACCATTGATCTGATACCTGGAAGCACACCACTGAACCGGCCACCTTACCGTGTGAGCCGAGCACAGAATGAAGAGATTATGAATCAAGTGAAAGACCTTTTAAAAAAGGGTCTTGTCCAGCTTAGTACTTCACCGCATTGCTCTCCAATGTTGTTGGTTTTGAAGAAAGACGGATCTTAGAGAATGTGCATCGATTATAGAGCTCTCAACAAAATCAGCATCAAAAATAGATTTCCGATTCCTAGGATCAATGATATACTCGACATGTTACAGGGATCCTCATGCTTTAGCAGGATTGATTTGAAGAGTGGATATCATCATATCAGGATCGCGCCTGGAGACGTCTGCAAGACAGCTTTTCGGACGACTTTTGGATTATTTGAGTTTTTGGTGATGCCTTTTGGCTTAACCAATGCTCCTGCGACATTTAACCGGATGATGGACATGATTTTTCGAGAGTACAGGCTATTTGTTGGCACTTTCTTTGACGACATCATTGTTTTCTCCAAGAATGAGGCAGAACATAGAGATCATTTGCTTCAGGTCTTTCAGGCATTACGAGATCACAAGTTAGTGATTCATGCAAACAAAAGTGATTTTTTCCTATCAGAGATACACTTTTTCGGACACATTGTCTTAGCAGCAGGAGTGCAAATGGATCCGGCCAAGATAGAGACTATACGTGATTGGCCCGATTTGAAGAATGTCCATGAAGTTAGAAGCTTCTTGGGACTGTGTTCGTACTACAGGCGGTTCATATGAAAGTTTGCAGAGGTTGCTTCCCATTTGCATATCTTGACACAGAAAGGAGTCCCTTTCTCGTGGGGACCCACAGAGATGACTGCCTTTCAGACATTGAAAGAGAAATGGACTACGGGACCAGTTTTGACTTTGCCGGACTTGCAGAAGTCATTTGTGATGCTTGTGGTCGTAGTCTCGGTGCGGTCTTAATGCAAGAAGGCCATGTCATTGCTTATGAGAGCCGATTGTTCTCAAGGCCGGAGATGACAGCACAGATTTATGAGAAAGAGCTTTTGGCGGTTATCCATGCTCTTACTCAGTGGCGGGCATTGTCTACGTGGAGCGGATTTTACTGTCTTTACAGACCATCAGAGTTTGCGCCACTTCTTGTCACAGAAGTAGCTATTGGAAAAGAAGATGCGGTGGGCGAACATCTTGTCACAGTTTCACTGCCAGATTGTCCATGTGCAGGGACAGAAGAATGTGGTGGCAGATGCTTTGTCTTGGAAGCCGTTGGTTCTGGCTATTTCTGCGATACATCATAGGAGCCTCGAGGATATGGTCGACCAGTATGCCACGGATATAGATTTTGCAGATATTTTCACACGGATACGGGATGGGGAGACAGTAGTAGGATACTCCATTCGAGAAGGCTACTTGATGAGCAAAACCATGTTGTGCGTTACACAGCCGTTGAGGGAAAAGGTTATGACTGAATGCCACTGTCCACCTTTTATGGGTCACCGCGGTATTGCTACCACCATGAAAGGGGTAGAGAGATACTTCTCTTGGCCGAGACTCAAAAAGGATGTGGAAGAGTTTGTGCGCAGTTGCTTAGTATGCCTGAAGGTCAAGTTTAACAGGCATAAGGCATAGGGATTGTTACAGCCTTTACCCATACCCACCCGCCCGTAGGAAAGTATTGCAATGGATTTCATTTTTGATCTCCTGAGAACACAGAGTGGTCACGATGGTATCTGGACTGCTATTGACAGATTTAGCAAACAGACTCATTTCATTCCAGTGTAGAAAACAGTCAAGCCGGATCACTTAGCGAGACTGTTTGTGGCCCATATCTTCAGATTACATGGCATGCTTGAGACGATTGTCTCTGAGAGAGACCCCAGATTTACGAATTTGTTTTGGAAGGCAATTTGGGAGAACATTGACACGCGGTTGCAGTTCTCGTCATCGTTCCACGCGCAGACTGATGGGCAATCTGATGTTGCAAATTCAGTGGTACTAGATTTATTGAAGTCTTATATCTCAGATCAGAAGACTCAATGGGAAAAGTACTTAACTTTGGTGGAATTTGCCTACAATAACACGATACACTCTTCGATGGGGAAGGCGCCATTTGAGATTATTGAAGGTGCTGCAAAGCTTCCATTCTTTCCTAAGCATGAAAGATAAGATTTTTGAAGCGGATGAATATACGCGAGACTCTATCCAAAATGCCTTCGCTTAGACTGCAATCATGGCCAGATATGCCCAACATGTCTATGGCAAGGTAGCTCTGGGTTGCTTTAACCAAATGCAAAGGAAGACCTTTCTCTAGATGCAATCACCAATGCTAGCACCTTCAGAGATTTTTATAGAAACACGTTGAGCATGGTAATGCTTATATTGTGGGAAATGAAGCTCTAGGCTATCTTATCCATATGAAAAGAGAGGGACTTTGTCCAGATGCAATCACATAAACTTGCACCATGAAGTCCTATGGCCTTATGCTGAAGACCTTCACATGGGTGAAAGAATTCACAATGAGATTTTTAGTTAGGAGTTGTTGGAGAAACATGTTGTGCTTGTCACAACTAATTTATTAATGTGTACATTGTTGGAATTCAACTCAAATGACACATGAAAATCCATATGCCTACCTTGTCCCCTAAGTCATTATGTTCATTTTGCGTTAACCATGTATGATGAACCTAGCTTTATGATCATTATACACACTACCCACCTTCACATTTGTATTCACATTGATTACATTATTATGAAGTTAAGCTACGTGCTATGTTTTCTACTTAGAAATTATGTTTTGATGATGAGTTGATATTGTATGCCACAAAGAGTATGGACACTTTACATGCTTGAATTTGAGTTCCAAGGTGTGGAAAAGGTGAAATAGAACCATTAAAACACATTGGGATACTATTTTGCACCAAAATGATAGCAAAAAGCTAAAAAAAAGTGAAACGATTACAAAGCACAAAAGTAGAATCTTGCAAATAAAATGCACTCTAGTGCATGCACATTGTGCATATAATCAATGATATATAGTGCTCATTGATGAATTGATATGCAAAAGAAACAATCAAAGATACCAATTTCAATTGCTATTCGGTAGAAGGTCACAACTATGGGTAACCATTGTAACAACTTTGATAGAAGAAGCATCAAGAAAAATCACTGGAAAAAAACATGATCTTACCTTCGTGCTAAAGAAGCATGCGAGTCCACTGCATGTGGACATTGCATCAAATAGAATCCACTATGACCAATAGGTGGATAATGATGTCCTTGATAGAGTAGTTGGTGTTATAGCCAAAGCATAAACAGTGATTGAGTGGATTCAATTTCACCTTTTGGTGCACCGTGCATGAAACTCTGAAAAAGAGAGTGGTAAGCCCTTGGCAATAATGATGGTTGGGGAGTTGATATGTTTAAGCTCCTTGCATTGTCCAAAATTAGAATTAACGTTTTCAAGCAAAAATTGACCTTGTTTTACAAGAGTGCCAATCCTCATATCTATGTGCCATTGTCCTTGATCTTAAGTCAATGAGCAACACATTCTCATGGGGTAGAAACCTTGCTTCTCATTATATCCCTACAAAGAACTTTGGTTTGCACAGCAGGAGATCCTTCCAAATTAAAGGTTGAAAACACAAAAAAAAACAAGAAGAACTTGAAATTGTCGAAGCTTTTTACCCATTTTTGGCTAGTTGTCTCAAAATTTGAAACCACATGCTCGATGAGAGTGAATTTCAATTTGATATTGTTGTCCGTGTTTGAACGTGGATCATAGACACGGATTCTGATAGAATGAGAGTTTTTGTATGTACCATGTAAGCCCTCTCGTGAAAGACCATTTAGACACATTGCAAAGTCCCTGCAAGTTTGTATGCTAATAGAATATCTCAAACTTTGGAATATTTTATGCAATATTCCTAAATTTAAAGCCTTGCTTCACAAAAGTACATCATAAGAATAAAACACGATGGAGCTTCTGTGCTCATGGCCAGCATATGTTTCTTAGATTGCCCAATGTTGAAAGGAGATAGCTCAAGAAACGTAGCTATCAAACTTCATTTGACTTCAAAACCTTGCTTGATAGAAGCAACTTTTGCTTTCCAAGCTTGCATTGTAGAGAATTCAATAAGTTTAAAATTGTAAACGTTTAAATTTAACTTTCTTACCAACTTTGAAAAGCACTTTTTGAATATTTTGGGTGCTTGAATCACCACCCTTGGCATCAAGATTTGTATCATTGCTTAGAGTGGTTTGTCTATGCAAGATACCTTACATGTGTAGAAGATTTTCTTTACTGTGTACAATTGCAACTTGATTGGCTTAATGGGCTGAAACTCTATGAAGAATCAAAAAGATATTCCCCACACTCCTGCTTGTGTTGGATTTTCTTGTCGCATTATCAAACCCCGTCTTTGCTTAGCCGTGCTTGAATCCATGCTTGATGAGAGCCCTCTTGTTGAGGCCATTGCTTTTTTGCCAAGCCAAAAACCATCACCTTGCCTTTGCCAAATTTAATTATTGCCAAAGCAAGAGGAGCTCCTAGCCATGCTTGAAGCCCTACTCGAAGACAAGGCAATACCTAGCCTTGTCTAAATTATAGAACAGAATCAACCTTGTCAAATTCAATTCCCAAATTTTGTTGAATGTTTCAAATTTGATTGTGACCATGATCTCTTGCTTCTTGCTTGGGTCTTTCTAAAGAAACTGCCATGCTGAGAGCCTTGCCTCCTTTGCGTCACACCCCCCAATAAGTAAGGGCCACCAAGGGCATTTTGTGTGCAACCACTTAAAGTTGGAGCCATATCAATCATGGAACGATGACACAGAGGGAGAGAGAGGAGATCATTGTGGCCTATGTAGACCTTGGCTTTGGCACAATGAAGAAACAAAGAAGATTGCCCTCACCATGGTGCTCCTTTTTGTCTACATCACCATTGCAAACATCTTTGCCCACCATAGTGCATTCCTCCAACTAGGATTCTTTTACTGTAGCTCCTCTTCCCACCTTGCATCCCTTGTATGCAGGGACTGTGTCACGTGTGTGTCTACTCACCATGGGAGCTTTGAGAGAGAGAGAGAGAGAGAGAGAGAGAGAGAGAGAGAGAGAGAGAGAGAGAGAGAGAGAGAGAGAGAGAGAGAGAGAGAGAGAGAGAGTACATGCTTCATGCAAAGCGAAAACTCCAACCCTCTCTTCCATGCTACCCCCCTCCCCTAAGCTTTGATACTAGTGAAAGGACATGGGAACTACTACATGCTCATGTCAACCACATTCTTATCCCTAAATAGACCCTTGATCTCTATTTTAGGAGTCCCCTTGACCATGCATAGGTAGATGAGGGCCTTGCCCCTCCAGTCCTACCTTAGGCATGAGAGTCAGGAAATTATTTTCAGAAGTTTAAGGATGTATTTGTCTGGGAGAATACAGACTTGAAAGGAGTAGATCCAAAGGTATGTGAAAATCGAATATCACTGAAACCAAATGTAGAACCAATGAGGCTCTAGAGGTATATAATGAATCTAAATTATGCCAGAAAGAAATTGAAAATCTATTGAAAGCGTGATTCATCTCACTAAAGTAGCAAGCATTGATTGGTTGTTTTTGATAGTGGTTGTTCCAAAGAAGAACCACTATCAAGGGTCTCTATTGATTAATTGAAAGCTCAATGCTCAAACCATTAAGGGCTCATTTCCTCTTTATTCACTGATATGATGTTGGATGATATTGCTAGCCACAAGATGTGTAGTTTCATGGATGGATATTGTGAGTGCGTGAATGCGATGCATGTTCGGAGAGCAAGAAGGAGAGAGAGACAGAGTACACAGGATGTGGGTGGAGTAGCTCAACACTATGTATGTGAGAGAGCCCCTTATTCTTCTATCTAGAAAAGAATTAGGTGTGTACAAGTGATGGGCGATCGGAAATCTCTGACGTGTCCGACAAAGGTAAGAGGCACACTGCCTTTACCCCAACAAATTCCCACTTAAAGGCGATGTGCCGATAAGTGAGACCTACTAGCTAAACTACTAGTATGTACAAGAAACTAGGTGAGAGACTCTCTCAACCTATGCCCACTGGCTCACTCTATCGATCTACACATAGTTGTATCGGCTCTGGTGGTAGGCGAGCATGTGTACCCATGCTAATAAATCCCACAAACAACTCTATATGGTCTATAAAGCTCCACAAAGCATCATGCTAGTTTCGATCACTGTACGATGACAATCCTTGCTGCAAATGCTCCCACTGCAGCTGCTAGATCGGGCCTCGACCCTAGTAAGTCGAACATGAGATGCTCAAATGTTGGCAAAATCTGCACAAAGCTAGCTGTACTTGCCTCCTTTGCGTTATCTTCAATCACTACATCATCAAGACTACCAATCATGTATGGATGTGTCAACGCTGACATTGGAAAACCTACGTCCCTATCCCCCATAGGCAAAACTATGCATCTTGGCACCAACTCATCAGCCTCTAACATGAGCATATCAAAGAACTCCATATATGTCATCTCTGTCTATGTCTCTAGGGAGCAGACTTGCTCTACCTCTACTTGCACAAACTTTGACAACACCTGATGTGTCTCACTAGAGCACTGCTGCTCTTATCTTTGTTTCTACAAAGTCTACTGGCATGTCTTGCAAAACTAAATGCTTTGTCTCATGAGCATGGTGGATCTCAAGTGCAAAAGAGACACGTCTCGTCTCTCACTCAAAGCATGTGAGCAACAAAATCGAGACTACATCGTCTCGAACCTCAAACACATGCATAGGATATATCAGGCTGTTGTGCAGGCTCCTCTGAACCACAATGCATCTAGAAAGACTGCTCTCTAAGCAGTATTTGACAACAAAAGTCTGTTAACTGTCTCACTAAGATCAAGATCTATCTTAGTTGAGGAATGTAGCGCACATGTCGTAGTGTGTATGATGCACCACTAGGCAAAGACAAACAAACGTCTTCTGCACCCTCTATGTCAATCATCGAACCATCGATTAAGTATAGACAACCAAAAGTCCCACTAGAGAAGGTGCTAAACCACTCACGATGCGGTGTGACATGAAAAATTGCCTCCTTATCTAGCAACCAACGTGGAGAAGTGTCACTGCTCAAAGACATGTAATCAAGAGGAACAATGTGACATCGTCGCCAGTGTCATATGAAGCCAATGCTCTAGCATGCATCAAAACCTCATGAACACCATGCATAGATCTCCGCTGCTATCTCATACGTTTGAAACAACAACATCTAATGTGCCCTGTGTGACCACAATGCCAACAACACAAGTATTGGCAAGAACGAGACCACCGTCTCTCAAGAGTCATCGTTGTAGACTCTAAATTGCCACACATATCTGCAACCATAAGTGAATGCCAAATGGCAACAAAGTGGGAAGTAACTTGACCACTACACAATCATGAAAACCATAACCAATCGCATCAAAACCAATGCTCACATATGTAAAAACCAACTCCAAAATCTGCTATCTGCAAGCATAAACTAGGACACACTGCTCAACCGAGCATAAAGCGCATAACCATATACGCAAGTAGGGAGAAAACTAGCTCAAAATGCATTCCAGAAGAGTGACTGCTTGCAAAAGTCTGCATAAAACCTATGAAACATGTGACTGGCAAAGTTGTAGCCACACAAGCATACATAATCCTCACTCCTGTGAGAGTGGGTACAAGAACATTACACTGTGTCCAAACTGACAAAACATGTCAATGTGTGAGTAACGCTTGATCACTAAAACCTTTAGAGAGTAAACTGCAAATACGCATAAACCATGGCGAGAATCTGGGAAAAATCCGACAGAGTTTTCCCTGAAAATTGAGCAAAAACTCAAGTACAATCTCTACCATAAACCATAACACTACTCAACGCCAATAAGTAGAAATGCCAAAATGGCTCCACATTTTCACATACAATGGCAATCCACACTCAACGTACATCAGCAGAGTGACCGTGCATAAGCAAGCACCAAAAGAGTTCCAATCCAAAAACTTGATCAATGTGAAAACAATGCTCTCAAGAGAGCTCACAGGCAGTTGAAAGTGCTCGCCAAAATGAATGTACAATGGGCATCAACCATGTGCCATCACCATATGCAGACCATCCGCAAAGACCATGAATCCAAGCACAATATCACTATCAAAGTATCCTGTGAAAACCTGTGAAAGAAGCTCCACTCGTGTGCTCCAAAAATTCTCTCTCAAGAGATCGCTTTGATGGTGTGTAAATGCCTCCGTACTTCGTTGCCCAAATCTACCAAAAACCCTCAAACCACAAGCTAAAATTGCATCTTAAGCTCATAATTTATGCACCTAATTTTGAGCACGTGGCGTGCTTCCAAAAGTGCATCAAACTCGCACACTATGCAAAAACAAAAACCTGCAATTTTTGTATATAGTCAGTCTGAGCTGAATATCAGCAAAACGGTGAGAATTTGTAAAACGTTTCTTCTGGAAAGTTGTAGACCACGTCAAAATGGATGGGGAATGTGGGTGGAATTCTCAAATTTGCAATCTACAAGGAGAAAAAGGAATTTGAAAACAGTGATGTTACACAGTTTTTAGGGCAGCACCTTCACTTACACAATTTTCATCACTCTCTTTTGAGCTTCCACAAGAGTATACATCACTCTCAGCTGAGCTCACAAGCTCCCATTGTATTCTCACAAAGCTTTTAAATCTTTCTTGATCTCTCCACTACCGCCAAGCTCAAGCTACCATAACCGAGCTTTGTCGCTTCCGACCTGTCGGGAAGCCATCGCTCACATCATTCGCCGCCGTAGCTCTGATACCAATTGTGAGTGCACAAAGGAGATGCATGGTCGGAGAGTGAGAAGGAGAGAGAGAGTACACAAGATGTGGGTGGAGCAGCTCAACACTATGTATGTGAGAAATCCCCTTATTCTTCTATCTAGTAAAAAATAAGGTGTGTACAAGTAATGGGCGATCGGACATCTCTGAGTGTCCGACAGAGGTAAGAGTTTACCCCAACAGATATAGTGGCTACAATAAGATAAGGACATTACTAGAGGATAGAAAAGAAAAACATTCATCACTAAATGGAGAGCTTTTATGTAGTTAGTAATGCCATTTGATTATGCAATGCTCTAGCAACCTTTTAGCAATGTATGATGGAAATGTTCGGTGAGTTTCTACACATGTTTTTGGCGATATTTGTAGATGACTTTAACATTTTTTCAATTGAAAATATGCATCTCCTATTCTTGAAAATGGTGTTTGAGGGATGGAGGGAGTCGCTCCGCTTCTTTGTCAACAAATGCCTTGATTTAGATACTAGAGTCACTGATGTCTCTTTGAGCTTCAGGGATACTGAAAGCTGACAGTATTCTGCTGTATGACTTTATGAAATTGAATTCCTGAATATGATACTGATTTGTTCTTGACTTCTTTTAAGTGTAGGAACTGATAGAGGAAATGACTGCAGCATTTTGGTCTGATTGATCTCGAATAGACATGGTTGCAATAGGGGTTAGTCCATCGAACATCGATGAGGTCCCGATTGGATCTATATGCGATTGCTAGCTACATTGCCGATAAATTATGGTCTAAGATTTGAATGAATGTTGAATGTCCTGTGATGTGACTGCCGATTGGTACATGTGCTAGATGTGTGTTCCTAGTACGTAGGTACTAACAGTCAGTGTCTGCTAAGACGGTTTATGGCTTTTGTCTATTTTGCAGGCGTAATCGAGGGCGATTATAATGCTTTTAAGAGGGGGGTATGTCACAAAGTGATGATGTGTCTGTCCGAGAGCATGCGGGAAACCCTAACTTTGACTTTTGAACCCTAATCCTAAAACCTGCAAACCCTAAAATGTGCCAGAAACCCTAACCCTAAAATTTGTCCTAAACCCTAACCCTAACCCTAGCAGCAGAGGGGCATATTTCCGGATAATGCGTTGGAATGCTGACGTGTACTGTACGGAAAAAAACATATATATATTTTTTGATTTTCAGCCCTCTAGCGACGGCAGCTTTGCTTTTCCTCTACGCTTTGGCAAGGAGAGAGAGAGAGAGAGAATTGATTGCTTTATTTTGCAGAACTCAAGAGAGTTTGTGTGAGATAGAGAGAGAACAATTTGCTTTTGATTTGGAAGCTTTTGGGGCTCTGCTTTTGACATCCCTTGTAAGAACTTTAAAGAAGTTATTTTGGGTTCACTCTGCAGAGCATCTGGACGCAGAGTCTGAGAGTGAAACCCTAACAACTCTGTTGTACCTTGACATTGATTTAATATATAAAGAAATACCGAAAGGGGAGCCGGTCTTTGGGGCCAATATCTCTAAGCACTGAACTCCACCGGGCAAGTACAAATCTATTGTGATTTGTGAATTGTTATTTGGTGCTGTCGTGATTGATTCTTTACTTGGAGTGTCCAAGTCTGTTACAACTAGCATCTTTATGGTATTTGTCACCTTCAGTCTTTTGGTATTGTGGTCACTCGTTTGACTCCCTTGTAGTCTCGACTCTCATTATGGTATGTCACCTTTGGTTTTTTTGTAGTACCTTGGCGGGCCTTGTTAGCCAGAATTAAGCGAAAAGTGTTCTCTCTGACTTCTACTCTTGTAATTATTTGAGAGCTTTCATCTGTAATTACATATGTTATTGTGTACGGGCATTGTGTTTGTTCAATGTTGTGTATGTAGCATCATCCATGGCTGCGGTGCTGCACATCCCAATCAAGTCATAATAAGGTTGAATGGTCTTCGAATCGTGTTTTTTGTGGATATTAGAGTCAAAGGACTCTAGTACTACTTGTATTCAAACACATAATGCTAAAAATAGGATTATTTGGGGGTTTTTTAGCCTCCCGTTCTGCGCTTCCTGTTCCGGACCCCTTCTCGTTCCCCCGTTCCCTAGGGAGGCCCGTCGTCGTTCCCGTTCCGCGTTCCAGGTAACTCTGCCTTCCGGTTGGTTTTCACGAGACTCTCGAGAATTTGCTCATTGTTGCCAAGAGTTGTGGTTAGTGGCTGGAGGTTCTTCTGTGGTAAACTCTAGCTTTCCCTTCATTAGTTTGTAGCCGACCGCGGCTTGGTCCATAAGCTCTTGCATGGTGGTGACTTGCTTGGAGAGACAATATTCTTGCAATGGTGATGGTACTCCAATGGTGCATCGCTCGCATTGGGCCTCCAAGGGAATGATCCTAAAGGAGGACACCAAAAGGTACACGTCGAGAAACCTTTGGTTATAGTCGTCCATGGTTTCGGTGGCAAGCATTTTCAAGTTGCCCCACTCTGTCAAAATCCGGACTTCAAACATAGAAGTCATGTAATTGCGTGCAAAAACTGTCTTGAAAGCTTGCCAAGTCCTTGGAGCATGCGTTTGTGTCGCGATTGAACTCCACCATTGCATAGCATTATCTTTAAGAAATCCCGCTGCTCGAGAAATCTTGGATTCTTCTGTATAGTTCCCCAAAGCATAGATGTTGTCGAATTGCTGTAGGGTAGGAAATGCAATGCTTCTTCTGATCTTTCACCCCGAAAAAAGTGAAAAATTTGATTGTCGTACCGCCATCTTTGAAGTCTTTGGGTTGCTTAGGCACGTATCCTGGGTACGGATAATAAGGGTATCCATATGGGCTCCAACCATTATAGCTTGGTGGGAGGGCCGGGGTAGGTGGTGGCAACGACGGTGGCAAAGGCGGTTGCACTGAATTTGGGTCAGATGGCTTCACCATATTCCTGAAGACTCCCCCGATTGGAACAGACGGCTGGGAAGGTTGCCAGTTGGAAGCCCTCGTACTTTTTGGTGCCGGAGGAGGAGGTACCACTTGAGGCATTAGAGGGGGTAACATGTAATTTAAAAATTGTTGAAAACCTTGCAGCATCGAAAGATTTTACTGAGGATGCCGCGAAAGAATGTCGTGAAGCTCGTTGACAAGAAACTGCAAATATTCTGCTGAATCCATATCTTGGGTTCTTTCTGGCTTATGCCCTATAAGATAGAGAGACGAAGACGGGAGCGTGCCCGATGCACGATGTATGAAGGGTGGGAGTGACTAGTAAGTCCGGGGTCGGCAAATAAAATTCAAGTAGACTTTTGGCCGCATCGGTTTGCTCTGTCTGTTCTTTGGTAGGACCGGTATGCTTTCAGAAAAGCACACGCCTGATGCTCTGATACCACTATCACAAGAGGGGGACCACGTGCCAATAGAGAAGAACATACTGAACAAACTTTTAGCACTTCAATAACAACTGAACTGAGAGAGAGAGACGATAGGCGACACGGAGTGGCGATATATCATCCCCAGAGTGTAAGGTGCAGCGGAAGTGAATGCTGAACTTTGCTCAAGATGAGTGCTCCGAACTGTGCTCAAGGTTTCCTTTTACTTACGGAAGGCTCCCTTTCGTTCCTTTAGTGAGAGAGTGCAAATGATCACAGACAAAGTGAATGACAGTGTGAATGAAGGTACTGAGACTGAGAGAGAGATGGAGAGAAGAATACGACACCAGACTGTTGTCAAATCCTCCTCCAAGGGCCCCTCTCTCGATGGCGAGAGAAGTCTATGCTATTGATTGCACAAATCTGGTACAAAGGTGCTGATGCAAGTTCTTGATGCTATGATGCAATGATGATCTAAGTCGGAGACGATGGCGACGAAGACGTTGATGACGGCTGGCTAAAAACGCTGACTTCAGTGGCTGAATATGCTGGTCTGAAAACACTACTGTTGCAGGGCAGAAAGACGCTAGGTTTGCTGGCTGTAAAACGCTGAACTTGCTGTTGCGAAAACGCTGATGCTGGCTGTAGTAAAAACGCTTGTTTGGTTGATCAGGAAACGCTGGTAGGCTGATCTGCAAACGCTGGTTTTGTTGAGGTCTTGCTTAGGAGAAACACTAGAGGGCCTGCTGCAGATTCTGCCTGTGCTCTCTTGGTTTCTTTTGCTCTACTGAGTGACTGCCAGGTTTCTTTAATATTAACTTAGGAAATTTGCCCTACCGAGTTTCCCACAGTCACTTATTAATAATAAGTGAAAAATGGCTAAAATAGGGAAAATGGATTCTGTGCATTGTAAAATGCTCATGATGGCTACTGACTGTAATGCTGATGATCATGTTGTGTGCAACCAGAGGATATGCAACTATTCTAAGTGCCTAGACATAAACGGCGTGCGCACAAGCTCAGAAAGGTGCCAGAATACTTCCTAAGCTGACCTGAACCCTGAACTTGAAGTAGCTTGTCCACATGCACATAGTGTTAGATGTGCACGTGCCTTCCCTTCCTTTTTAAAGTGAGGTACTGGTACCGAGCTGCATGGCTTCCTTGTAGTCTGCCAACGGCTCTCGGTAATTTTTGAAAAACTCTTCATCGACCCACACTGCTTCGTGGGTTCCTCGATCCTTGAACTTCAAAAACTACTATCTAACTTGCTTCTTTGAGCCATGGCGAAACCGATGCAACAACACTTGCTCCGGCGCCATGACTTTTGCTTCATCGATGATCTCCGGCTCTTCTTCTTTTGAAATGTCCTTTGGAGGTGTTCCCTGGAACACTTTCAACCAAGAAACATGGAAAACATTGTGCATTGACCATGAGTTAGGCAATTGCAATTTCATAGAAACCTCATTTATCTTTTTAATGACAGGAAATGGACCATACATTCGAAAAGACAACTTTGGACACTTCTTTCCAACTTGCTTAAGACGTTGCTTCATGATTCTTAAATACACCCAATCCCCTTCCTTGATAGAAACATCCTGGCAATGCTTGTTGGCCTGCCGTGAGTAAGACTCTTGAGCCTTGCTTAGCCGAAGCTTCACACTCTCAGAAATCTCATCCAACCATTGACTTTCAGCATTGGCATCATACATTTGATTGACTGACGAGTCAAAGTGATTCGAACGGACGGTCAAAAGCTGTCTCATACGGAGTTCTACCAATGGCAGAGGAATAAGAGTCATTCAAAACAGTCCGAACCAATGGGAGATAGAGCTCCCAATGAGACTGTTGATCATGCATATATGACTTTAAAACATCAAAAGCCTGCTGATTGTAAATCTCTATTTGACCATCTGACCGTGAATGAAAAGACGATAAAAAATTCAACTTAGTGCCAAAATTTTCAAAGAGTGCGTGCCAAAAATTGGACGTGAACTTAACATCCCTATTTGAAACAATCGATTTTGGCAAACCACAGAGGGGGTACCAATGCTTTCTAAACAACCGTGCTACATCTTGTGCGATGACTGTGGCCTTACAAGGAATCAGCATGCAAAACTTGCTGAAACGGTCATTAATTGTCAAACATTGAGTGTTCCTTCAATGCAAACTAGGTGGAAGGTTAGTCACAAAATCCATGGAAATATCATGAAAAGGTCCATCGAGAATAGGCAGCGGAAACAAGAAGCTTGCTTATCCCAAGGAGCTTTTACCTTTTAACAAATAGTACACGGTGTGACATAACAAAACACATCCTTTCGCATTTTAGGCCAATAAAAGAATTTTTCTATTTTTTCCATTTCTATTTTTTCCAGAGTGGTGTTCATTCCCTTGTGTCCACCTGTGAGAGAGTCATGTGCATCGTGCAATATCGTTGTCCTGAGAGAGGGCAATACACATAGAAGACAACGAAAATACAACAAACCTTCACGAATGAGATAGTTGCTAGGCCCTTGGGAAGCAAGAGCTTGCAACCATTGCTTACCAAACTTGGAATCCGCGTACTGGTTCTTCATGCTGTCGAAAGAGACACCCTGAAGAGAAACTGTGGATCTTGACTTGAGCCAGGATCTGTCCTTTGCGACTTAATGCATCTACAACAGGGTTAGCTTTTCCAGACACATACTCAATCAAACCTCCAAATTGCTCAAAAAATTGTGACCACCGTGCTTAGCGATCACTCTAATGTGCACTAGGTATAGATTGGAGTCTGTCACGTGACACATCCAGCCCTATGTGTCCGTGGACAAGCTACAGCATAACAAGGTTCCGTTAGTCCAGTCAGTGTAGATTAGAAGTGATCTGGCATTTTTGTGAGTTATTCATAGACCGTTCGGATGGGGGAAATGGAACAACACACAGTACACAAACTCGATGCCTCTCTATAGCCCAGCAGGTATCCAGCACCCCAAGCCACACAGAATCACACACATACGCACACTATTTGTAACTTGCATCGAACAGCCTCACTTACGAGCAACTTCGGCTACACACAATCACCTTTACCGACGCACACCAATGCACCCATATCTGTAAACACACTCACATCGGGAGACCTCGCAAGCCTCGACCGCATACAAAACCACAATCAATCTCTCTCTCTCTCTCTCTCTCTCTCTCTCTCTCTCTCTCTCTCTCTCTCTCTCTCTCTCTCTGTGCACACACACAAAAGACCCGGAGCCACCGCTACCATGGGCATAAGGCAAAGGACGAGACGTAGACGAGAAGAATGATGACAACTCCAACACGAACACTAACCCAACCAGACCATAAAGTCACTTATGCATAACAAAAGAACAAGATTCCGGGTACAATGATGGCGTCGGCCATGGTTTTGCAGCAAACGGTTACCTTATGCAGTCGATCCGAGGCCGCCGACTCCTCCTTCCACTGCATCCAAAAACACCTCACTCTGATCTATTCTCTTGGCTTGCGGACAACCGTGGGCACCATCTCGCAACTCTCGGCTCCTTTGTGGCCTTCCTTCCCCAATGTAGACCATGCATCCATGTTCTCACTTCCCCGCCATGTTACCTCCCCTCCTGTTCACAGCTCCACAAACGGCCTCCTCTTTCTCTCCCTGTAAAAGCAGCGCTTCCTCCTCCCTTCTCTCCACAGTGAGCCCCGACCTCATGTTCGGGTGGACCTTTCCTTCTTGCAACCTCCGTCACCTGCAGCCTCCATCCCCTGCATAGCGGGCTGCTCTCCCTCTGTAGCGCTACCACCTCCGAATAGTTGCATGGCTTAGAATAATTAAAGCCTTCCAAAAATACAATTCCCTTTCTCAGGGCATTCCCACCGAAGGCAATCCTCCCCTCTCGTCCATAATGAGAACAGTCCTTCATACCCTTCCACAAGGGCGCGTCCTATAGCAAAGCTTATTATCCATAAAAGAGCATAAGAAAAACTTCAAAGTGTCAAGATCCCCGCCAATAGAAGTGCCAATCTTCACGAACGTCGACAATCATCAAAGGGAAATCCTCTTGCCCGAGGACTCGATTGACGGACAGACAACACATCCTCAAACACATGAAAAGTCCTGCACTTGCTTATCCTGATGTCCGATCCGACATACACATCATAGCACCGTCCGCCTTCCAAGTCTTGAGATGGACAAATGACCTATACAGTGGCGCCTTTGGCATACACATCCGGGCAGTAGAGTGTCCTGCAGACAGCCTGTCCCAAATTCCACACCACAAACTTGATGGTACTTGAATCTAGCACTCCTCGTCCCACTCACAAGCTTGTGATATCAACGTTTGCTCCTGCCGCCTGTGATAGAAGGAAACCCTTGGTATTTCAACTAGCAAATGCTCCATCTCGATGTACCTGTCCTCTAGCATCATCAAATATTTGCCCAATGTACCTGCCACTTGCCTACAAACCACCATGCATGGACTTCTTTCATTTCCATGGGTTGACACAGTCGGGCTGTACCATCATTGCGCAACCCCTCGTTGAGCATTCATGCTCAACCACAGTATTATTTAGATAAGATATCAGTGCATAAGAAGAAAACTGATAGATATTATGTACATAAGAATTAGATAGATAGAGAGAGATATTCATCTGTAGTAGAGCCTGCCCGGGTCAAATGGAAAGCCTCGAGCTTTCCCAAAGTGTGAGGCAAACTCCACCGGGATCAAATACATGGCATTGAGCATAGCCATCCACCTGTAGTACATGCATAACCAACCATTTTTTTGCACCTGTAAACCCGAAAACTAGCCGCTCGTGCAGCTTGGCATAGCACCGATCTTCAATAACTTGTATCCATACGTTGGCTTCATACACAAAACAAGCCTGTAAACCAACGTGTGAAGCATCTACACCATACATCATTAGTCTCACCTGCTAGAGAGCTCTCCATAGCAGACCCCTCATCAAGAGAGCTTTGCAAACCATGCACTACTTGTAAAGTAACCTTCAAGAGCATGAACACCAATAGCAGAATACCCACCTTTGGCAATCTGTCTCCCACTACCACTGCTTCTTGGAGAACAAAACCTACCTGCTTCTCAAGCATATCCCCTGTTGTAGGTCCTTCAAACCGGCATACATTCCATACCTGACTCATCATGCAAGTCCTTGTCTGCCATAGCCTTTGATAGTTCATCTTCAACCACTTCATGCGAGAGCAAATTGGAGTGCTCAACCACCTTTGCTTGCTCTTCAAGAACTTTGTCTACGACCACCTCATCTGCTAAGCGAGAAAGAAAGCCATGATCTATTACCTCGTCTTCTGGTAGGTCGACATCGCCAACACCTTCTGGAGTGCACTGCCGCTCTTCAATGCAATCGGTAGGGCAAGGTTGCCCGACCCCCTGGCTAGCTTCTACCTGTATAGCTTCGACCATCGCTTTGCCAACATCTTCAAACTTTTCCTGCGAGCTATGATCCATAGCTTCCTTTGACTCTTCATGCATACACTCTGCGACCAAGACCGCATCCTGGCTAGCTTCTACCTACACAGCTTTGACCATCGCTTTGCCAACATCTTCAAACTTTTCCTTCGAGCTCTGATCCATAGCTTCCTTTGAGTCTTCATGCATACACTCTTCGGCTAGGACCGCATCCTTGCTAGCTGGTCTAACAGACCCTTGTACAACATCACACCACATTGAGGCACAAATTGAAATGAAGAACCGAAACGGCTTACCAATGGCAAAGCAGCTACCTCTTTGACGCTTGAACTCCCCTCGGCTTCATGGCATGACGCAACTCCATTGCTGAGCTATATCCATAGTCTGCCGGCTTCAACAAATCCATCTCCAGCTTCTTCTTTGCTTTCCTTCTCTTTGCCTTTGCCAAGAAAACCATTTGCTCATAGTCCTCTGCACCACCGCACTCGACCTTCTCTCTGATTCGCGGATGCAAGCAGGCTAGAAACTGCTCTCGCTTGAAATGATCCCCATTTCGCACACATGTAACAGCAGCTAGTCCCTCCCAAAGAGATTCAAATTTACCCAAAAACAAAGCAAAATCTTCACTTACATCCTGCTTTAGCTTGCTCAATTGCTCACCCAAGTCTGATGGAGAAACCCGCTTCTGAAAAGCTTCAACAAACTGCTTCCGAATCTCGCTCCACTGATGATCTGCAACCTTCAATCCTTCAAACCAGGCTTTGGCTCGACCTTGTAGAACCAACGGTAGTGCCTTCAATTTGGCTTCATGTCCACAAATTCTCAATTGCAACAGGTATAGCTCCAGATCAGAAAACCAATCTGCAGCCTCTTCTTCTCCAGCAAGGACCAAATCAATATCATGCATCATCTTCAGGCTTTAATGATTCACGGAGGATCAATCAGTAGATCCTCAGTGGGGGCACCACTGATGGGATGGGGGAAATGGAACAACACACAGTACACAAACTCGATGCCTCTCTATAGCCCAACAGATATCCAACACCCCAAGCCACACAGAATCACACACATACGCACACTATCTGTAACTTGCACCGAACAGCCTCACTTACGAGCAACTTCGGCTACACACAATCACCTTTATCGACGCACACACCAATGCACCCATATTTGTAAACACACTCACACTGGGAGACCTCGCAAGCCTCGACCGCATACAAAACCACATTCAATCTGCAACCACAATCAATCTCTCTCTCTCTCTCTCTCTCTCTCTCTCTGTGCACACACACAAAAGCCCCGGAGCCACCGCTACCATGGGCATAAGGCAAAGTGTAACAAACTGCTGACGTGTCAAAGCCTAAAGAATGGAGCCAACTTACAGATGCCGGCCGAGGGGCCTAAACCCTAAGAAGCAGTAGAAGAAGTGTCACAGAGTGAGGACGTGGTAACCCTAATTGCTGAAACCCTAATTCTGGAAACCCTAACCCTAAAACCTGCAAACCCTAATTTCTGCCAGAAACCCTAACTGCTGAACCCTAATTCTGGAAACCCTAACCCTAAAACCTGCAAACCCTAATTCCGGAAACCCTAACCCTAAAACCTGCAAACCCTAATTCTAGAAACCCTAAGAAGAACAAGCAACAAAAGAAGTCCTACCAACTTATGGGGACCCCGTCCGATGGGGCCCCAAGTGACATAAAGGCATTAAAAATAAAGCAGAACATCAAAATATGATGATGTGGCACCTGTACGGACGTCCCGGAATTTGCGGCGGATTTTTAGGGAAATCCCGAAATTTTAGGAAAGTGATTTTTTGGAGTCAGCTTTTCATATTTGATGCTTTTAGGCTTTGGGCCTTTAAATATGAGCCTTGGGGGCCCTCTCTGGCACTCTTCAGCGCGCAGATTGCAGAGGAGGTGCTCCCCGGCTGTTGTACTTTGCGAATCAGCAGTAATATAAAAAAATACCGAAAGGGGCGCCAAGGCTTGGGGCCAATACTCTCTGGGGTGGAATTTCGCCACTCCGTGTCGCGTGTCGTCTCTCTCTCTCTCTCTCTCTCAGTTCAGTTGTTATTGAACAGTTGTTATTGAAGTGCTAAAAGTTTGTTCAGTCTGTTCTTTTCTATTGGCACGTGGTGCCCGCATTTGTGACACAAAGAACGAGATGTAGACGAGAAGAATGATGACAACTCCAACACGAACACTAACCCAACCAGACTATAAAGTCACTTATGCATAACAAAAGAACAAGATTCCGGGTACAATGATGGCGTTGGCCACGGTTTTGCAGCAAACGGTTCCCTTATGCAGTCTATCCGAGGCCGCCGCCGACTCCTTTCACTGCATCCAAAAACACCTCACTCTTACCTATTCTCTTGGCTTGCGGACAACCGTGGGCAACCCTTCCTCCATCTCGCAACTCTCGGCTCCTTTGTGGCCTTCCTTCCCGAATGCAGACCATGCATCCATGTTCTCACTTCCCCGCCATGTTACCTCCTCTCCTGTTCACAGCTCCACAAACGGCCTCCTCTTTCTCTCCCTCTAAAAGCAACGCTTCCTCCTCCCTTCTCTCCATAGTGAGCCCCAACCCCATGCTCGGGTTGACCTTTTCTTCTTGCAACCTCCTTCACCTGCAGCCTCCATCCCCTGCATAGCGGGCTGCTCTCCCTCTGTAGCGCTACCACCTCCGAATAGCTGCATGGCTTAGAATAATTAAAGCCTTCCAAAAATACAATTCCCTTTCTCAGGGCATTTCCACCGAAGGCAATCCTCCCCTCTCGTCCATAATGAGAACAGTCCTTCATACCCTTCCACAAGGGCGCGTCCTATAGCAAAGCTTGATATCCACAAAAGAGCATAAGAAAAACTTCAAAGTGTCAAGATCCCTGCCAATAGAAGCGCCAATCTTCACGAACGTCGACAATCATCAAAGGGAAATCCTCTTGCCCGAGGACTCGATTGACAGACAGACAACACATATCCTCAAACACATGAAAAGTCCTGCACCTGCTTATCCTGATGTCGGATCCGACATACACATCATAGCACCATCTGCCTTCCAAGTCTTGAGATCGACAAATGACCTATACAGTGGCGCCTTTGGCATACACATCCGGGCAGTAGAGTGTCCTGCAGACAGCCTGTCCCAAATTCCACACCACAAACTTGATGGTACCTGCATCGAGCACTCCTCGTCCCGCTCACAAGCTTGTGATATCAACCTTTGCTCCTACCGCCTGTGATAGCAGGAAACCCTTGCAATTTCCACTAGCAAATGCTCCATCTCGATGTACCTGTCCCCTAGCATCATCAAATATTTGCCCAATGTACCTGCCAGTTGCCTGTAAACCGCCATGCATGGACTTCTTGCATTTCCATGGGTCGACATAGTCGGGCTGTACCACTGTGCATGCCTAGTCACTTAGTGTAGATACATATCCTTTGGTTGCACACACCATGATCATAAGTATTCCCACGAGAATCCATCAGATTACATCAGGGAAATTTTCCACTGCATTAATTCCCACGAGAATCCATCAGATTACATCAGGGAAATTTTCCACTGCATTTAGTCTGTTTTACCTATTTTTGGCATTTTTCACCTATTAAGTTAAGTGACTTTCCAACAAAAGTAGGTAGGGCAATTTGGGTAAGAAAATATATAAGCAAACCAAAGTTAGCACTAAATGGCAGAAGAGGCAACAGGAGCCAAGCTCAACAGGCATCTTCTCAACACGACCTTGGTGGACTTCCTCCAAGCAAGAACCCCATTATCAGCGTTTTCTTTCCACAAGCAGCCAGCGCCATCCACAAGTATCCCCAGCGTTTGCATCCAGCTTCATCGCCCTAGCAAGCATGAGAATTGGCGTTTTTGATAAAGCTCCCTAGCGTTTTGGGAAACTAGCAGACCTAGCGTTTTTGGAACATAATAGCCTGGCGTTTTTGATTTCACCTTCAGCCTTGCAGATCCGGCGCATGCAGTGATTTGCAGCCCTAAAGGTCCATCAAGATCAGCCCTAAAAAGGGTGCAGATTCAGCCTAAGAAGACCTCAGTTTTCAGCCTTGAAGATCCTCAGTTTTCAGGTCTAAACTTGCAGATTTTCAACGACAAAGACCCACAGAAACAGCCCCCCAAATCAGCGTTTTTGGACTAGTCGCAGATTCAGCGCATAGCGTTTTTGGACAGCAGTAGAAAGATTGCAGATTTCAGCCCTTAGGTCGACTTCGTCATCCCCGTCGTCATCGTCGACATAGCCTAGACTTGCATCAGTCTCATGCATACCGTTTGTAACAGTTTGTGCAATCATAAGTAGACCACTCTCACCGACGAGAGTGGGGCCTTCGGAGGAGGGTTTTACAACGTCTCTGGTGTCGTATCTCTCTTCTCTCTCTCTCTCAGTCTCATACACTTGCACGCACACTGTCCATTCACTTTGTTTGTGATCATAGCATTCTCTCATTAAGAAGGGAAGGCTCTACCTCCTATAAGAACAAAAGGAACCTTGAGCACAGTTCGGAGCACTCATCTTGAGCAAAGTGCAAACATTCATTCCGCTGCACCTTACATTAGTATCAGAGCTTCGACAGTGTGCTGTATCACTCAAGGAAAGAACCACAAGATTTTATTTTTTGCTTGTTGCGGTTGCACGAACCCAAGTTCGCTTGGGCGTGTCGATTCCTAATCGTGTTTTTGAAGAGTGACAGGAATCCCAGGAAAGAAGGGCTTGTCCAGTCTCCCCTTGTGTCTCTTTTCACTGATTGAGAGCGGACCGTGTACTTAGCGGCCGGCCAATCGACGTGAGGTGGGAAAAGCAACCTTGGTGTGAGCGCAAGGCCGCCAAGGGGTGCGCCCGTGGAAATGAGTAGAGAAGATCCTTCTCAAATACGGTTTGCAAGAGAAAGAAAACCTCAAGAACCTCAAGACCCTCAAGAACCCAAGTTCCTAGTGGACTTAAGAACCAAAGATCATAGTGCATGTTCGTCACCCAAAGCGGAATGGATACTTTACATACAGGTGATGAGCATGAGAGAGGCGACGAAGAATTTTTCCCACCAGGAGATTTTTTCGACCCTCCCTCTTCGCCATCTACGCCACCCAATGTCCCAAACCCTATGGAGGCCATGGTCAAGCAGATGTTGGACATGATGGCACAATAACAAGAAACGAATGGAGTTGCGTTGGCACAATTAGCAAGCAAAGCAGAACAACATAAAGCTAAGGACCGCGAGCAAGAAGCAAATCGCATTACCTTAGAACGCGAGCGCGACGCACGAAAAGAACTAAGAAAGGAGGTAGCGGTAGCACGAAGCGCGGCCTTGGAGATCGAGCGTGAGGCTGAACGAGAACTACGCACTCAAGAATTGATTCGACAAGCACTTGCCTCGAAGTCCGAACCACCCAAACATTGTGGGAGTTCATCAAGTGGCGCAAGCCACGATGCGGATTCCAACCATCCAATCACGGAGAAGTTGACTTTTAGTAAGTATGATGGTAAGATGGATGCTACGGTTATTCATTCTTGGTTGCATTAATTTAATGCTTATTTTGCGACAACTAAGAAGACAGGAAATAGCAAAGTTTTGACGACAGCTATGTACCTTGCCGGTATGCCATTAATTGGTACCACGCATGGCAAGAGGCATAGCTAGCCGCGCACCTAGAGGAAGCCGACGAACTCACGGCCTTTCCTTCAATTGGGCTGATTTCCAAGACAAGCTCAAGGCGCGGTTTATGCCACCTCAACACCTCGCACGATTGAAGGACGATTGGCGCGCTCTCAAGCAAAATGGTATGCCGGTTATGTCTCTCTCTAATCGTGTTTTGCAGCTAGGTACCCAATTACGCAAGTCGGATGATGAACGCAAAGAGGCATTCCTTTATTGATTGGACGAGTATATCAAGTACGATGTCGAGGTGCTCGATCCAATCGATCTCAACAAGGCGGTAGCGATTGCTCTCGCACAGGAGATGAAGCACAACAAGGGAAAGCCTAAGGAGAACAAGACTTCCACAAGTACCTCGCAGACTTCTCAGAACCCTCAGAACGGTAAGAACGGTAAGAATGGTAATTCTTCTAACCAATCTTCCAACAGTCTCTCAGAAAAGAATTCTTCCAATGAATCTAAGGGTAAGGCTAACACAATTGCTAAACCTAAGCTTACTCCAAATGAAAAGGTAGCACAAGGAATTGTAGGAGGATACATCACGTCGGAAGAGCAAAGTACTTATTCTAAGGAAGGTCGTTGTTTTCATTGTCACATTAAGGGTCACATAAAAAGAACATGTCCTAAGCTTGAATCGAATGAATCTAAAGAATCCACAGAATCCACTTCCTCTGTCAATGCAATTAATGATAACACGAGTGTGCCCCAAGTTTCTCATGACCCTCCCATTGATGATTCTCTCATTAAATGTTATGGTCGTACGTCGGGGCGGCGTTTTGTCATATTGTTTGACCCAAGTAGTATGAATGATGTGATCAGTCCCTCTCTTGTTGAGAGAGCTCGCCTTGACGTTAGTCAAAGATCTTCTATCAAGGTCTCTCGCTTTCTTCTCGGTATGGACGCTCTCGTCACGGAGGAGTGCCTTGATGTGTTGTTTGCAATTCAAAAAGCCGCCTTCACTAGAAGATTTGTTGTCTCTCCTCTCTCAGGATGTGATATGATTTTAGGCATTCGAGGTTTCGTGATGCTAACCCTCTCATTGATTGGGAGGCTAATACTTTCACTCTTAATGTCAAAAGTGATTCTCCCATTGTCATTCATGGAGAGGACATGGTTCATTCTCCATCTCTCATTGCTAATATGCAGGACAAGATTGAAAGGATTCAGGAGGAGACTCTTTCAGTCTCTTTTTCTCCAAAGCATGACACACAGGATTTGCATGATTGTGAGCAGCATGATGATTTGATTGACAATGATCAGCATGATGATTTGGATAATATAGACAAGCATGATGATTTGCATGATCAAGATGTGATTTCTCACAAGCATGATGAGTTGCATGAAGAAGATGTGATTGTTCATCAGGATGATGTGTTAGTTGATGCTTTTTCTAGCGAAGCTAACCTCGTTGCAGATTCGATCAATCACGAAGGATCGATCTTGGCTCTCGAGCCTAGGTCCAAAGAACCCTCACAGGAAGTATTATGTGTTCACATGATTGATACGCACGCATTGTTTGAATGTTTCATTCGTGATCGTTTCCTGTATTTTCGTCAGCATCCTTATGTGATTCCTTTTCCTAGGCATGACATATTGTATGTTGAGCACGTTTGTCTCATGAATGAGCACGAATGTATGCGGATTGTTCATGAAAACATTCAAGGACGTCACATTCCATGTGTCTTCCTTGGCATGACACATTTGTAGAACGAGCACATGAAAGTAGGAGCACCAAGCATGGGCATTTCCGTTGTGAATTGCCACAGTTGATTGTTTTTGATCATAAGAGAAAGCTTCGATCTCATTGTTTGCGTGTGTGTGGTGAACGGGTTAGCACTCGGTCTCTTTGTTCATCTACATTGCATGCACAATCTTTGAGGAAGACAAGATTTTCTTCACTCACTTTATATGGAATAGGTATGTTCATGGTTTTGTGTTGGAAATGGTTTCAGGAATTTTCAGCCATGGAGATTCTTGAAGAAGACAGAAGCATGACTCTCGACGAAGTTGAAGCATCGAAGAAGCCTCAGAAAACTTTGTCGCTTTCGGCGCGGCCCAAAGAAGCAAGCGTTGCAGACATTTATGAAGTTCAAGTACCGCACGACCCACACATCCGAGTGGGCCGGTGAAGAGTCCCTTCCAGGATTCCGGATGCTATTGTCGATCTCCCTTGATGCCATATAGTTCGGCACCAGTACCTCATTTTGAAAAGGAGGGGATGTTACGTGACACATCCAACCCTGTGTATCCGTGGACAAGCTACTGCATAACAGGGTTCCGTCAGTCCAGTCAGTCTAGATTAGAAGTGATCTGGCACTTTTGTGAGTCTATTCGTAGACCGTGCATGCCCAGTCACTTAGTGTAGATACATATCCTCTGGTTGCACACAACATGATCATAAATATTCCCACCAGAATCCATCAGATTACATCCGGGGAATTTTCAGTGCATTTAGAATCCAGCTTCATCGCCCTAGGAAGCATCAGAATTGGCGTTTTTGACAGAGCTCCCTAACGTTTTGGGAAACTAGCAGACCTAGCTTTTTTGCCATCAAGATCAGCCCTAAAAAGGGTGCAGATTCAGCCTAAGAAGACCTCAGTTTTCAGCCTTGAAGATCCTCAATTTTCAGCCCTAAACGTGCAGATTTTCAGCAACAAAGACCCACAGAAATAGCCCCCCAAATCAGCGTTTTTGGACTAGTCGCAGATTTCAGCCCATAGCGTTTTTGGACAGCAGTAGAAAGATTGTAGATTTCAGCCCTTAGGTCGACTTCGTCATCCCCGTCGCCATCGTCGACATAGCCCAGACTTGCATCAGTCTCATGCATACCCCTTGTACCAGTTTGTGCAATCATAAGTAGACCACTCTCGCCGATGAGATTGGGGCCTTCGGAGGAGGGTTTTACAACGTCTCTGGTGTCGTATCTCTCTTCTCTCTCTATCTCTCAGTCTCACACACTTGCACGCACAGTGTCCATTCACTTTGTTTGTGATCATAGCATTCTCTCATTAAGAACGGAAGGCTCTACCTCCTATAAGAACAAAAGGAACCTTGAGCACAGTTCGGAGCACTCAAAGTGCAAACATTCATTCCGCTGCACCTTACATAGCCACTTGAGGGCTTGGTGATCTGTGCGAACTGTGAACTCTCTCCATACAAAAAATGCTTCCAATGCTTAAGAGAGTGAATGACAGACAAAAGTTCTATATTATAAACTGAATAGTTCTGTTTTACACTATTGAGCTTCCGATTAAGGAATCAACTAGACGGCCATGTTGCTGAAGCACAGCGCCGATGCGACATTGCTCGTATCTGTTCATACCTCAAAGGGGTCATCTTTAGAGGCAAGGATAAGACACGACGCTTTTATCACCGCAACCTTGAGAGCTGCGAAAGCCTCAATGGCTGCCTAAGACAAATCTACATGCTGTCGGTGAGTCTTTACCTCCTTCGAGTCATGGGTGTGGCAATGCGTGTAAAATTCTCCATGTGCGAACTATACGCTTCACATAAACCAAGAAAAGAACGCATATCATATACAGTTTCGGGCAAATCCTTATTACGTACCTGTTCCACCTTCGCGGGATGTAGCTTGACGCCTTCTGCAAAAATGATATAACCCAGATAAGTAACTTTAGTGAGAAAAATCTGATTTCTTAGCTGCAATGTACAACTGACACTCATCCAAACGGATTAATACCCTTTCTACATTCTTTTCATATTGTTCCCACGATGCAGAAAAAATAAGAATATCATTAAGAAAGATGAATACACATACACCAACCATATTGCCAAAACGGCCTACCATGAGACAGTTAAATGTACCCACGGCACCTGTCAATCCAAAAGGCATAACCACATACTCCCATTGCCCTCGCTCCGTGCGGAAAACGGTCTTGTAGATGTTGCCTTTGAATATCCTTACCTGATGGTATCCACTTTTGAGATCGACCTTACTGAAAACCTTTGCTTCATTGAGCCTATAGAGGATATACTCAATGCGAGGCATTGGAAACTTGTTCTTGACGGTCATCTTGTTCAATGTCCTGTAATCAACACACAAACGAGACGAACCGTTCTTCTTGCGGACAAACGAAACGAACCATTCTTCTTGCGGACAAACAAAATAGGAGCATCAAAATGACATACACTAGGACGTATGAATCCCCTGGCCACCGAGTTGCCGCTCTAACTCTTCATTCTCGAGTCTTGTTCAAACGTAGGGAGCCTTATTGACAGGTTGTGCCTCCTCCGTGAGTTTGATGCGATGATCCTCTGGCCGCTCGGGTGGGAGACGAGGTGGAAGATCATCCTGCAAAAAGAGATGCTTAAACTTGGTAAACAAAGCTGAATACATGTCTGGAGCTTGAATGCTCTGGGTAACTGGAGCTGCATAAATGAATGCCGCTTGTGCTCCTCTTCATAACTCGCGCTTTGCCTGCACATGAGAAATGAGAGACAAAGAATGCAGACCCTCCTCACTACGAATGATCATGGGAGAGGCACTTTTGGCATTTAAAGTGAGAGTATTGTCCGCCCAATCAACTGAGAGGGTTATGCTCTCGACACCATCTAATACACAAAAACATATCACATCCTGAGAGAGGAGACACGACAAATTTTCTACGGAAGGCAGCCTGTAGAACTGTAAACAACACATCAAGGCACTCTTGTGTAATGAGAGAGTCTATACCGGGAGTGAAGCCCGACACCTCGAGAGGAGATGTCTGGCTAACCTCTAGGCGGGCTATTTCTACAAGAGGCACTAATCACATCATGCATACTAGCTGAATCAGACAATATGACAAAACGCTGATCTTCACATGACCATAACATTTAAAGAGAGACTCATCAATGTGTGTGTCAGAAACATTTGAAGACTCGGATTGATTCATTGAAGTGCTTGTGGTAGCTGTTGGTTCTTTGGGTTCTTTAGGTGGGGCTGTCTTAGGACAAGCCTTAATGTGACCCTTGTGGTCACATTGATAACATCTACCTTGCTTAGCATAGATCGCTTGTTCTTCAGCCGTTATGTATCCTCCTATAATTCCTTGTGCGGCCGCTTAGATTTTGTAGGTGCTTTAGCTTTACTCTTAGATTCATTTTGAGAATTCTTTTCCGAAGAATTAGAGGAAGATTGGCTAGAAGAGTTACCATTCTTACCGTTCTGTGGTTTTGAGAAGTCTAAGAGATACTATGAGAAGACGAATTTTTAAAAGGTCCACTTTGAAAGGCTATGGTGGATAACAAAGGCTCGTGGCTGCTTCCGCTCGTTCCCCCCTCCCTGTCCGCTTGCCCCTGCCCCCCCCCCCCAGCGTTCTTCTCCCTCCCTCCGCCTGCACACTGCCTCCCGCTTGTCCCTGCTTGAGCGTTGCTCCCCGCTTGCGCTGTTTTGCCTGTGTCCTGCCAGCGCGCTGTCCCAATCGCGCGTTGTTTTGCCTGCGTCCTGCCAGCGCGCTGTCGAGCCCGCACCCCCCCGCACCCCCCGCGCTGTTGTTCGCTGCCCGTTGGCGATATAGCTTGACTCACCCATTTGCTGCCCGTTGCCCTCGCACATAGTGACCATCATTTTCATTCGCCCCCCCCCCCCCCCCCCGCGGAGGCCTCACTTGTTCAGCCCTGCAGTGGAGTTCTCGTTGGGACTTCACTCGTCGAGTTCTCAGGTGTTTGTTTTCACGCCCCACCCTTTCCTACTCAGCAGCAGACACAAATGGAAGCTCATGCTCCGCCCCAGAGAGACTCCTCAGAAGCCTCCTCGCTCGACCCTGCAGAGCCTACCATTCGACTTGCTCTTTCACCGACAGAGCAAGCGAGCCTTGCAGTAGAGGTGGAGCGTCTCGAGGCGACCTCCGTCATCTGCAAGATTCTCGGCACCCGACCAAGCAAAGGAGAGTTGCGTGATCTTCTCCAGGCCCGCCTTCTCGCAGAGGTGGGCAAGATCTTGGATGTACAGATTCTCTGACGGGGTTACTATCAGATCGAGTTTGAGACCTCCAAGATGGCATCCAAGGTCATAGCTATGAGTCCACTGGCCATCCGAGCATCACGTGCCCACTTTCGACAGTGGAGACATGGTTTTGACCCAGCTTCGGATGTTCTAGTAGAGGAGGCAAACATCCCTATCTCGGTCTGCTTTCCGGGTTTACGGAGGGAGTACTTACCACTTCTATCCAGGATCGGCTCTGTTGTGCTCGGAGCTAGCTATGGTGGGTGTATCCTGAGGCAAGCCATGGCGTGATGCTGAGCAGCAGATGCGAGAAAGAGAAAGAGAGCAGAGATAAGACCTGAAAAACACACTTTATTCTCTATTGAAGTATAGCCTTACATATAAAGGCAAAAAGCCATGCACCACTTGACTTATAACTAAAGTTGATCTGCATGCTATAGAGCCTGTACCCACGAGCTAGACACCGGACATTTGGATATTCCCATATTTGGGCTTGCGTGCCCAACAATCCCCCCCTCAAGCCCGAACTAGACATGCCGTCTCATGATACCTCGAGTTTTTGGTGTACTCGTCAACCGTGAGTTTTAGGTTTTCTCACAACCAAGGATTTCTGGTGTATCCATAACCTGGTGCTAGATTAGTAACCCCCCCTTGAACAGATAGGGTGTAGGTCAAATATGTAGCTACCAAAAATGGAGTTTTTGGTTCATTGCCAAACCTTGGGTTTATGGTGTACCCAGGAACCTCATGAGAGTGCAACAAAAAAGGGCTGAGAACTGATAAAAATTGGGAGGTCTTACCACTTATTTTTGTGGCAGTGTCTTTAACCCGTACAAAAGGGACATGACCATGATTGACAACTGACAAAATAAAACAAAGCTTTGACAAAATATCGATGATGACATAAACAAAATCATGGCAAACCTATGAGATTGAATAGGTAAAACTAATTTTGATCATGTTCTAGAGAAGTTGTCGATCTTTGATGTTATATGTGAATCTGCAAAAGAGCTTGAAATGAAGAATACTGTCGAGCATGATTGGTTCGAGTATCTTTAAACACCTTTTCTGCAATGAATTTATCAAAGCCAATAGCAATGGTTGCTTCAGCTTGAGCTCCATAGATCAGCGGCTTGATTTGAGAAAGATATATAGCACCAAAATGCATTGGGTAATTCTCACATAAAGCATACATCTCGAAGTCTGACACCTCGATGTGCCGGAGCTTTTTATCTGCCTCTTGAATGGCTGTGACCTTCGCATGAGCTGTTGGATTGATGTATTTAAGGATCATGTTGTGACAGCTAACAACAACCTCATCCTTCAACATCACCATTGTCGTCAAGCTTGAAGTCGATCACCAAAATATGCACAATGTCTTTTATCGAGGTGATGTGTGTGAAGCTTTTCTTGAATTAGTGAGCCCATTTCCAAGGGCAGTGTTTTTGAAAGGCTCGAAAATCAGAGTGTACCCAATGGTGGGAATGCCCGTTGGGTAAGGCGTTGAGAGTAAATTGGGTGGCCAATATCTCTAAATAGTGTGAACACAAAAAGAGAAGAAAAAAAAACGAGCTCTATATGCAGCAATGGCGCAGAACGACAGGTTGAAGGACCTTCTGGCTCCCCAGTAGGCAGTCGATGCAGAATTTGAAGGCGCTCAAGAAACGAATTCTTACCAGAAAGCCAACGCGACCCTGTTGCTGCAGATTACAGGCAAATAACGTGCACTCGATCTCCTCTTGTCTCTCTGTATAAGCGGTTGTAGCCGCGTGCTGACTCGAAGCCAAGATTTGGCGGCCCACTTGGGCTCTGATACCAGTTGTTGTGCTCGGAGCTAGCTATGGTGGGTGTAGCCTGAGGCAAGCCATGGCGTGGTGCTGAGCAGCGGATGCGAGAAAGAGAAAGAGAGTAGAGATAAGACCTGAAAAACACACTTTATTCTCTATTGAAGTATAGCCTTACATATAAAGGCAAAAAGCCATGCACCACTTGACTTACAACTAAAGTTGATCTGCATGCTATAGAGCCTATACCCACGAGCTAGACACCGGACATTTGGATATTCCCATAAATGGGCTTGTGTCCCAACAGGCTCAGCCATTGGGATTGTCTTGGAGACACCTCGTACGGCAGCATCAGTAGCTGCCAAGGCGGCTGGCATTCCCTCAGTTCGAGTTTTGGTCAGAGACACCCACACGCTCCCGAAGGTTATCCTTTTGCCTCGCGTGAGTGGGGGTTGGTTTAAACAGAGTGTGGAGTACTCCGGCCTCCCGAACCAGTGCTTCATTTGTCGACAGATGGGCCATCTAGCGAAGGCCTGTCCACGGAGGAGGCCGCGACTTGCACCACAGCCTCGCCCTAGCCTGCGAGGGCTGGCCCATAGCCACAGTCAGCGACACAACGCACACATGCAGAGCCACCCTCCGAGCCTGGGGCTCCAACGGAGGAGGGGTGGCAGCATGCCCGTGGTAGACGACGACAGGGGCCACAGCGTCTGCTTGGCACTCAGAGTGGCTCTCAGGCGCCTACTCAGCAACATTGGGTTCCCACGGGGAATCGCTTTGGTCCTCTTGAGCAGGAGGAGGTCCCTGCTCCAGCCCCCACCTCCGCTTCACCCTCGACAGCCTCTCCCCCCCCCCAGAGTTCCCCCACTCTTTCTCATCCTCCCCCCCGCCTTTTGCTCCCGTCGCTTCTCCACCTCGCCCCTTTACCTCTGTTGCCCCCTCCCGCCCCTCTTCTCCACCGCTCTCCCCAGCTCCTTCTCCCCCCCCTCCTACTCGAGTTCCATAGTCGACCCAGGGGGCACGGCCTTCTCCGGCGGCTAGGAGATCTCTTGGCAGCGCCTTTGCCACGAGTCGCCTAGTGAGAGAGGGTCAGCCTTTCTTACGGCCCCCTCTGCAGATACAGACATCTTCCCTTGCAGCTATCCCTCGTGGTCTGACGAGCATTGACATCCGGGGCCGTTGGGACTTCTTCGACTACGGCTTCACTCGTTTTCTAAGCGATCCCTCAGCAGACCATGAGGCAGCCTGCTTCAGGGTCCATGCTTTGTTCCTTGCCGCTAGGGGGACAGAGGCCTTGGACTTAGTAGTTGGTTTCTTCTCCTCTCTGTGGCAGGGCCGAGACAGAGTGGACCCTCGACTCAGTGTTGGGATGGTTGCATACACAGGTCCTAGAGTTCTCTCACCACTTGGGAGAACTTGGAGTTACAGACATGTTGCAGACGTTGTGGCCATTGGCCAAGGTTGCGGTGACACCCCCAGACTCAGCAGGATGTAGGCACATTGTGGTGTACTTCGTTCCTGATACACAGTGTTTGCCATGCTATGTATACATTCATGAGGACTCCTGGACAGAGGAGGTTGCTTTACGTACAGCTCGCTCTGCTTGGGCTTGGGCTAGGCACTCACTGCAGTCACGCCTATCTAGAGGACGCTTGGATGGGGATAACTCCCCATCCAAGCCAGCCTCGAAGATAGCCCGTCTAGCTGCTGCGGCAGCATCTGTTCTCTCTCGCTCCCCATGAGGATCGTCTCATGGAACGTGCAGGGACTAGGTGAGTCCCAGTTTCAGCATCAGCGGGGCCGATTGCGTTGTCAGGAGTTTTTTGGAGCAAGGGATTGCGCATATGTACATATACATGCATGGTGCATCAAATAAAGAATTGCCCATTTTTCAGAGCCAGGTGGTTACGTGGGGCCCACATGTGTACAGGTAGGACAGGGTGTACATAGTGCATCGATTTTCACTATTACCAGTACCACTGTGTTTTTTCTACAATAAGGAGGAGTTGGTAGCGCGTAAAACTTCTCAAGAAAGCTATCCGTGGGCCGACGACATGAGGTAACTAGGTGCGTCAGATGGCATCGAGTGGCGTCAGAGGTCGAACGGGGTCAATACTTGCACGCGGAGAAGTATGGACACGACGTGGGTGTTTTCCTGTGATACTTATGCAGAAAGGTCATCATGAGGACCACTTTTTGGGGCCACTTCACGTGGTTGCGGGATACATTATTTGGAAAAACTGAGTGCCAGGTGTGCGGATAATGCAAAAAGGTGACAACTATGCACTGCGAGGTCAGTTTTTGGCCTGTTCGGGGTCCGTTTGAGGTCATCTAAAAGGCCACAGGTGCCCAACTAATAAAGCTAAGTGTGGGAACTGAAAAAACTGAGAGAAGACCAGAAAAAACGTGGAGAAGAGAGGAGGAACAGCCGCAGGTGTGTTTTTGGGATTTTCGGAGCCTGTTTTGGCCGTAAACTGCTCATCCGAGGTCGGATTTGAGCACTTTGACATTGTAGACTCGGGTTTTGGGCCGTTCCGGACGCGATGGCGCTGTCCATTTTGCCAAATTCCTCACTCTTTTTCTGCTGTTTTTCTGTGTAATCTTCTCCGGTGAGTGAAGCCTCTGCTTAACTTTGTGGTTGTATCTCGTGTATTTCTTGAATATTGTGTGAGCTATCTGCCCCATTGGTGTTGGCCCAAGCTCAATTGTATCTAAATATCAGAAATTCTCCTCTTTTGAGCTGAGTTTTTTGGGTGTGTGTGTGTGTGTGGAGTGGGCAAGTGGATAGTCTCTCTCCTCTCACTCCAGAGGTGTGTTCCCTGTCTCGGCCAGGTGTGTTGTGTAAGCCGAGTGGTGCCCCATAGTGTGTGTGTATCATTCCAAGAGTGTGTCGGGTCGTTATAGAGGCGCTGTGTGTGTTTTCATCCCGCTCACAACGTCAGGAGATTCAGCGTTGCCTTGTGGGAGGAGAGATTGATCTCCTTATGCTTCAGGAGCACCATCTATGTGAGAGCCTCATTCGGCGATGTGGTCTGATTTTGCGTGGATGATGTGATATCTTTTGGTCAGCTGCTTTTGGACCTGGAGGCATCTAGGGTACTATTGCGGACTCATTGCAGCAGGCCATTGTGGGCAGAGGGATTATTGTGCTAGGCAGGGCTCAGTGGATTACTATGCAGGTTCAGGGTGGCCTTGTGGGTTTCCTAAACATCTATGCGCCCAATGTGGCAAGTCCTCGTGCAGAGTTTTGGTCACAGATTGTTGAGTCTTTGCCGCAGGGAGATCATTGGTGCATAGGAGGGGACTTCAACATGTTGGAGGACCCTTCTGACAGGATTGGTGGCAGCCATGCTAATGTGCATGGAGTCGAGTTGGCAGCTTGGGAGAGGTTGTGTATGACTTTGAGGGTCTCGGATACATGGCAGCACTCTGGTTTTGTAAGGCCCGTAGACAGTCTTGCCTTCTCTAGATCGGACCACAGTGTGGGAGGAGTGAATCTATCGCGTATAGATCGCTTCTACACTAGTGACCACTTCAGTGACTTGGGAGGATCAATGGGCATCCTGGCAGGGACCTCCTTCTCGGACCATGCACGAGTGATCCTCACAGTGGGGCAGACAGGCAGAGGAGTGGGAGCACGATGCTCCGCATCCCAGAGAGAGTCTTGTTGGACTCAGCACTCAGAGAGAGGGTAGAGGCTCTCTGGACAGAGGGCATGGACAGACAAGATTCTCCTGTAGACAGAGTGGCCTCAGGCCTACCTCAGATTAGCCATTTTTTTCTTCAGGAGTCTCTGGCTTGCCGGGCTAGAGCAAGAGAGGCGGAGCAGCGTCTCAGACGTGGCATTGCTTCATTACAGAGGATGCAGGAGTAGCATCCAGACAGTCCATGGTTGAGGAGCAGTTACATCGTTACAGCAGGCTCGACAGGAGCTTGCCAGCATAGAGGAGAGGCGTCATGAGTTTGCTTTCCACCGACAGGCATCTCAGTGGACTCAGGTGGGTGACAGAGTGACTGGTGTTTTTTTTGAGATTGTGGGACCTCGGCACTCGCATGCCAAGGTCAGTCAGTTGAGGAGGCCCGATGGGTCTGTTGCTTGTGAGCCCGAGGATATGCGTGCAGTTGTTACTGACTTCTACCGTGAACTGCTGTCTATTGAGCCCCGTTCAGAGCGGCAGGATGCATGCAGGGAGTAGGTTTGGGCATAGATGCCATGTCTTGTGACTGAGGAGATGCGTCAGAGGCTAGAGATGCCACTTCAGTTTGAGGAGCTGCACACGGCTCTTAGGGCCCTCCCCCATGGTAGCTGTCCAGGTGAGGATGGGTTGACTCCCAGCTTTTTCTTGGAGTACTAGGACCTTCTTGGCTCAGATCTCTGTAGTGCTTTTCAGTACATTTTGCACACAGGAGTGATGCCTGACAGCATGAGTGAGAGCCTGATCTACCTCATTCCCAAGGAGGGTGGCTCCTTGGATGAGATTCGAGAGTGGCGCCCCATCACCATCCTCAACTCAGCCTACAAAATTCTTGCCAAGGATCTGAGTTTGAGGATTCAGCCACCTTTAGAGAGCCTTATACATGGGACTCAGACAGGTTTTGTCAAGGAACGTAGTATCCTTGACAACATCTTTACTTTCTGGGAGGCTTCTGCCTTGGCACGGCTCCGTACCTCGTGATTCTTCTTCTCGATTTTTAGAAGGCATACGACAGAGTTGACTGGGACTTTCTATAGGGCACTCTACGTGGGATGGGCTTCTCAGATGCTTGGATCAGAGGGGTGTCAGCCTTGTACATACATGCTCATAGTCAGGTGCTTTTGGCAGGAGGTAGAGGTGATCGCTTCATGCTTATACGCTCGGTCAGACAGGGTTGTTCTCTTGCCCCATTTCTCTTTCTATTCTATGCGGAGGCGATGAGCAGATTTTTGGTATCACAGCAGGTTGGTCTACGGGGCTTAGCACTCCCTATTCGGGGAGATGAGCTGCTGGACACTGAGTTTGCCGATGACTCAGCCTTGTACTTAGATGGCCAGGAGGCCAATCTTCAGAGATGTGAGCAGGCTTTGCAGACCTTCTGTTGTGCATCGGGCGCACTGATCAACTGGAGAAAGACAGTGGCTCTCTCGGTTGGTAGTGCTCCTGTGCCAGATTGGATGCCAGGAGAGGGTTTCAGGTGGATCCCCCCAGGGACTGTGGTTCGGTACTTGGGTTGTTAGGTTGGTTTGGACTTGTCTCCCGAGTAGCAGATTGCTCCCCTTCTCCTGTCTATCAGGAGAAAGTTGTCACATTGGAGCTCAGCATGACTTTCTCAGGTTGGCAGAGTAGTAGTTGCCAACCAGCTGTTGTTGGCGACTATGTGGTACATCACTTCCTGCTGGATCTTCTCGAGTTCTTGTATCAGCCAGTTAGAGAGGCTGAACAGGAACTTCCTTTGGTCAGGACGTGACACTCAGATAGCCTGAGCCAAGGTGGCTTGGCAGGTCATCACGCTTCCTTGTTCTCAGGGAGGGCTTGGGATCATCGATCCAGCATAGCAGAGCAGAGCCCTTCTTGGGAAGTTTATAGTCAGAGGACTTCTTCCAGGTGAGGAGCCCTGGAAAGAGTTCTTGTTGTAGCGGCTTCGTACCAGGGTGCCTCAGTCAGGAGGCCCTTGGCAACCTTCGACCAGATGGATCTTTACACAGATGTGCAGAGTTGGCTTGAGCAGGAGACTGGAGGACCGCTTCGCTGTGAGTTTGCTTCGATGTTGAAAGCTCTTATGGCGTGGCCTGGAGCAGAGACAGCCGACGTGCACGGCAGCCCCTCGTCTGGAACCCCATGGTTAGTACTCAGAGAGGGCACTTCGCTGGTAGTCGGCCTCATGTTTCCTTGGGTCCCAAGGCAGCAAGTCTAGCGCGCTCTCTAGGTGACTGGCTAGAGTTCATAGGTTTGTCAGAGGAGGTGTGGGGGTTCCAGCTACAGGGCATGAGAGGGGTGCAGAGCATGTGTCAGGACATCTCAGAGTCAGTTCCAGCTGAGTGGCTCACGCCTCTCGAGCCTGTAGCACCACGGTGTATGGGAGCCTTCACAGGACTGGAGGTTCTCATTTCAGTCAGGGCCTGCTCAGAGTCTGTCTCAGCCCTGTTCTTCGAGCTACAGGGTGGGGGACGACTACAGCGAGTTGCAGTAGAGGCCCCGCAGGTAGCAGAGTGCTGTTTTCAGAGGATCCGAGTAGTGGGCATTTGTGGGCGGACCTGCGTCATAGACCCTGACCTAGCAGTTCTTGAGACAGGACACTGGAGGCTATGGGCTTGGGAGTGTTGTCGGTTGGCACGAGTACAGTGGGATCCTGGTGAGTGGCTATGGAGGGACCCCTTCTCTTCTGCAGACCACCTAGGAGTCCCGTTCTTTCAGTACATTGTTCGACTGGAACGTAATATACTAGCAGCACAGAGAGAGGCCCGCCCCGCTGCAGCACGTCATTGGTAGGAGGAGGGTCTTACAGTCGAGTTCTTGGCAGCCTTTTTGGAGAGGCTTTGGGACGCGTCACCTTGTTTCAGTGGCTGGTCGCACACAGAGCCACAGCAGTAGGGAGCTGGCTAGTGCATAGTGGTCTCTCGACCACATGTGCAGCTTGTGACCATTTGGTGGAGAGTTAAACGTCACTGTCTTTGGGACTGTCCCTTGGCCCAGTAGTTGTGGCTACGAGTTCTTCGATTGATGCCTGCTCTCTCCACGGCTCGACAGTACACTTGGGGGGCAGCGGCTTGGTCCACCCTCACGGGCCTGGCACTTCAGTTTGAGCTATCTTCCACCAGCAGGATGATAGTGATGCAGGGGGGGCAACCTACACTCCAGCCTGCTACAGAGCTTACTCCACAGGAGTGGTGCAGTGAGAGAGAGGAGTGTTGGGAGCTCATCAGTGGCCTGACACTTTGGTTCATCTGGCGGGCCCGCTGTTTCCGCATCTCTGAGGCTCGCCTTGTGCCACCAGCAGAGACTGTTCGTGACTTTTGGCTAGAGCTGATCCATTCTCTCAGAGGACAGCTTGAGGGACTACAGGGCAGCTCCGACCGCATGCGGGAGCGCCGTGAGGCTTTCCTTCGACTCTGCTGCCTTGGGCCTTTCTACACCATTGTCCAGGGTGTGCTCAGATGGCACTACCGTCCACCTGTGTGGCTCTTCCCTCCTCCCATCCCTTGATTTAGCCTCATTGTATATATGTCGTTTTATCATTGGGAGAGTCTCCCTATCATGCTTGTTGTAGGCCTCTCTTGCAGAGGTGGTTGTAGCCCTATGGGCAGTTTTCATTAACTAATAGAAGGATCTTTTTCTCGGAAAAAAAAAAGAGATACTATGAGAAGACCTGTTCTTCTTAGGCTTTCCCTTGTTGTGCTTTATCTCGTGTGCGAGAGGAATCGCTTTTGCCTTGTTGAGATCTATGGGATCGAAGACTTCGACATCAAACCTGATATAGTCGTCCAACCGGAAAATAAAAGCCTCTTTGCGCTTCGCATCGGATTTGCGTAATTGGGTGCCAAGCTGCAAAACATGGTTACAAAAAGACTTGACTGGAGTACCATTTTGCTTGAGATTGCGCCAATCTTCCTTTAACGGTGCTAGGTACTGAGGTGGCAAGAACCGCGCCTTGAGCTTGTCTTGGAGGTCGGCCCAATTGAAAGAAAGGGGCATGCCATTCGCGGCTTTCTCTAGGTGCGCGGCCAATTGCTCCTCTTGCCATGCTTGATACCAATTAATGGCATCACCGACAAGATACATCGTTGCCGTCAAAACTTTGCTATTTCCTGTCTTCATAGTTGTCGCAAAATAAGCATTAAATTGATGCAACCAAGAACGATAACATTAGCATCCATCTTACCGTCATACTTACTAATGTCAACTTCTCCGTAACGGGGTTGTTGGAATCCGCTTCTCAACTTGAGCTACCCCCACATCCTTGAGAGAAGGCTCTTCTCTTACCCGAGCTCGACTCTTCCCTGCGGGTGCACCCCTTGGCGGCCTTGTGCTCACACCAAGGTTGCTTTTTCGTTCCTCAAGTCGATTGGCCGGCCGTAAAGTGCACGGTCCGCTCTCAATGAGTGAAAAGAGGAACTAGGGGAGGCCGGACAAGCCCTTCTTTCTTGGGTTTCTTGTCACTCTTCAAAAACACGATTAGGAATCGACACGCCTAAGTGGACTTGGGTTACGTGCGACCGCAACAAGCAAAAAAAATTTCTTGTCCTTCCTTGAGTGATACAGAACACTGTCAAAGCTCTGATACCAATGTAAGGTGCAACGGAAGTGAATGTTGAACTTTGCCCAAGATGAGTTTTCCGAACTGTGCTCTGGGGTTCCTTTTACTTACGGAAGGGAGAGCCTTCCGTTCCTTTAGTGAGAGAGTGCAAATGATCACAAACAAAGTGAATGACACTGTGAACGAAGGTACTGAGACCGAGAGAGAGAGAGAGAGAAGAATACGACACCAGATTGTTGTCAAACTCTTCTCCAAGGGCACTCTCATGATGGCGAGAGAAGTCTATGCTATTGATTGCACAAATCTGGTACAAAGGTGCTGATGCAAGTTGTTGATGCTATGATGCAATGGTGATCTAAGTCGGAGATGACGGTGACGACGAGGGCAATGACGACGCTGATGACGGCTGGCTGAAAACGCTGACTTCAGTGGCTGAATATGCTGCTATGTCTGGGCTGAAAACACTACTGTTGCAGGGCAGAAAAACGCTAGGTTTGCTGGCTGTAAAACACTGAACTTGCTGTTGTGAAAAGGCTGGTACAGGTTGATGAAAACGCTGATGCTGGCTGTAGTAAAAATGCTGGTTTGGCTGATGAGAAAACGCTGGTAGGCTGATCTGCAAACGCTGATTTTGCTGAGGTCTTGCTGAGGAGAAACACTAGATGGCCTGCTGACATAGTTACACGGAACGAGAAATCGGAACGGGGAACGGTGACATGCATGAAATGCCATTCCCTGTTTTGGATCCTTACGTTTGAAACACGGAACGGGGATCCGGAATGGGAAATTGGGAACAGGGAACGGGGAACGGAGACCTGAAAATGGCCATTCCCTGCAACTATGCCTACTGCAGATTCTGCCTGTGCTCTCTCGGTTTCTTCTCCTCTACTGAGTGATTGCCAGGTTTCTTTTATATTAACTTAGCAAGTTTGCCCTACCAAGTGCCCCAACAAAGTCACTTATTAATAATAAGTGAAAAATGGCTAAAATAGGGAAAATGGGTTCTGTGCACTGTAAAATGCGCATGATGGCTATTGACTGTAATGCTGATGATCATGCTGTGTGCAACTAGAGGATATGCAACTACTCTAAGTGCCTGATATGCACGGCTTGCGCACAGGCTCACAAAGGTGCCAGAACACTTCCTAGTTGACCTGAACCCTGGACTTGAAGTAGCTTGTCCACATGTACATAGGGTTAGATATGCACGTGACACAGAGAGTATTGGCCCCAAACCTTCGTGCCCCTTTCGGTATTTCTTTGTATTGCATGAACACAGTACAAGCTGGTACTCCAAACTCTGCACCTTCTCTAGGAAGCATGCCTATAGCCTCATATTCGAAGGCCCTAGGCCCCAAAAGCAGTTTACATGAAAAGCCTTCAGACTCAAAAGCTTCTTGTCCAAAAGCAATGCCCAAAAATCTGCCAGCACGTTTTGCGGAAATCCGTACAGTTCTGCCATGTTAGCAATCAAGGAAAAATCCGGGCTGTATGTGTGTGTGGGTCCTGTTTTATTTTAATTCCTTGATGTCTCTTGGGCCCCATCAGACGGGGTCCCATAAGCTGGTAGGACTTCTTGTTCTGTTGTTGCTTGTTCTTCTTAGGGTTTAGGTCCCTTGGCCGTGATTTGAAGGTTGGCTTTGCTCTTCATTGACTTGACGGGTCCGCAGTTTGTGATAGGGAGAGGGAGAGAGCTTGAAAGAGAGGGAGAGGGAGAGGGAGAGAGCTTCAAAGCTTCTAGCCTTGTAGGCTTGTGGACTTGAGATTTGAGAGCTTGATAGAATTAGAGCTTGAGCTTTGAGAGGGTAGAGCTTGATAGCTAAGAGCTTGTGCATTGTGAAGGGTGGGGTGGGGTTGGGGGGGGGGGGGGAGGGGAGGGGAGGGGTTTGCATTTTATAAGGGGGAGGCTCACTAAAAAAATAACACAGTTCAAAAATCTGCCTGCTTTTTATTGTTGGCTGGAATTATAGTTGTTTGTTATGTACACATGGCTCGATGTGCCACGTGGACATTCTTCATCGACTGCCAGAGCCATTTTTGCACCTATCCCTAGATAGAATTGTCTAGATTCCTAGGAGGATTAGTACTGGCAATTTTGTGAGCCTGTTCGCAGTACCCGAACGTTTGGACAAGTCCATTAGATTAGGTTTTCCCGTTTTGGAACCCCCTGGATTGTACAAGCATTTTGATAGTTGTTATTACACTTTGGTGGGCATATGACATGATGTGCATGTAGATCTAGGTTGGAGGAATGTGTTGGTCTAGCTTGTTCATAAAATTTGTGACAGAATAGTGAGTTATTGCTTGAAAATTCTCATGTGCGCACATTTGCACATTTTTCCCGACTTGACCTAAAATTCCCGACTTGGCACTCGAAAGTCAATATAAAAGGAGCACAATCTTGGAGTGTTAGTAGAGATCCAGCCCCACCATTTTGCATCTATATAGGCCCTGGCGTTTTTGCTCCACATTGTAGATCAGCCCAACGTTTTCTATAAAAGCAAATCAGCCTAGTGTTTTCGATTTTCAGCCGTCTTCCTTGCTGAAGATTGTGTGTAGCTGTAGAGGCTATCTTTCTTGCTACAGCTTGGTACTTCGATAGCCCGTTGAGCCTCTTTTTGGCCATTCCCTCGTCGCATTAAGTGCTCCCATTGCTGTCCATCATCGGCATCATCATCATTTTCAGCCCTACTTTACGTGATGGATCAGCTGCATTTTTGCAACCAGATCTGCATTTTTGTAGCCATCTTTCATCCCTTGTTTGTTCTCACATCGGAATCGCAAATCAGCTTGAGATCTACCTCTTGGTGGCCATTAGCAACCCCTCATCGAGACAGATCCAAAGGTGCATCAAATCAGCATTGGAGGTCCTTGAGTTACTGTGGCGACATTCCCCATTTAAGACAGTAGAGGCTGCATTGAGGTATTGCATGTGTGTACATTCCATTTACGCAATTAAAAGCAAATACCACATCGGCAACGGTGTGGGGGGATCTTGAGAGGTTTGGTTGGTGTCACAAACTGCTGACGTGTCAAGCAATGTACAAATGTCAAGTGTTTTGAAGCGTCACGCTCGTCTTACTTGGAAAGTCCAATGTGGACGATCTTGTCCAAAAATAGCAGATTTTATACACAGCTGTAAAAGATGCTTCCAAAGTGCTTGACAAGGAAAAAATGGAAGTTCAACATGGAACAAGGCAATGTTTCCATAAATTTAGGGATTTTCCAAGCTTGTTTGGGCTTTTTATGGACAAAATACTAATAGATCATCTTTGGGCTAAAAAGACAAAAAATGACAATGAAATGGTAAAAAATAATCCAAACATAGCCAAAAATGGCTCAAAATGCCAAATCAACAACGATGGCGTCGTTGCTCAAGCTGGGGCAGGGACGGGGGGGTGCTTGTAGTGCAGTCTCGTATTGTTTCTACCTCATGTTCGAGCCCTTCTCTCTTTGAATAAGCATTTGGGCTTGTCTAATAAAGTGCCTAAGCTTCCATGCAATGGTCTTGACAATGAACTAAAGTGAAAAATTAGGGTTTTTAGCAGGGCGGATTAGCATTGTATTTGTGCAATTGGGAGTGAGGCTACACCAAATCATCACACACAAGAGTTTTAAGTTGATCTTGGTTCTTTTTGAGAGTGAGGCTTTTATAGTTGGAGTTTTGTTCTTTTTTATTGTCTCTTTTGTTTCAAATCATCTACGATTTTCTTGATTTGCCGAGGCCCGACGCTTTCCTAGCTGCATTGCAAACTTCTCGACAATGGGTTGCCAGGTGGCATGCTGTACAGATTGTTTGTGAGAGCTTTTGGCGCTAGCTTTTGGATCAACTGACAAGCAAACTGGGGCAGTGCCTTGGGGGTGTCTCTGGCAGATCAGCTTGGTAGGAGATTGCAGAGATCACCTCCCTCCCAACGATTGTTCTTTTATGATTGCCGATAAAGAAAGAAATACCGAAAGGGACGCTTGGCTTTCGGGCGAGTGCATGTGGAAGGGGAACTCTGCCACTTTGTGTCGACTCTTCTCTCTCTCTCGCTCTCTATTTATTCCAGTTTAATTGTTGCAATTTCTATTTGTGTGTTGCAATTGAGTTGTCGCTTGGGTGTCCAAGCTTTTTACAGTATATAAGAACCCCCAACCCTCATTGTAATAATCATATAATCTTATTCATTTCCAAGTTGGGTGGTTCAAGCAATCTCTCTCTCTCTCTCTGTGGTGCATTCTCTCTCTATCTTTATGCTTTCACATTGTCTACTTTGATAGCTTGCAGCCTTGGAGCCGGTTTGCACTTGTATACTGTGGATATTCTATCGTGACTTGACATGGACTTGATATGTTAGAGATGTGGACATTGGAGAGTCTAAGTTTTAATACACTAATGGAGACATGCGTGTCAATGGCAATATGTAAGGTGTAGCGGAAGTGAATATTGAACTTTGCTCAAGATGAGTACTCCGAACTGTGTTCTTTTACTTACGGAAGGGAGAGCCTTCCGTTTTTTTAGTGAGAGTGCAAATGATCACAAACAAAGTGGGAAACACTGTGAATGAAGGTGCTGAAACTGAGAGATAGAGAGAGAAGAATACGACATGGGAAAAGTTGTCAAACCCTCCTCCAAGGGCCCCTCTCTCAATGGCGAGAGAAGTCTATGCTATTGATTGCACAAATCTGATACAAGGTGCTGATGAAAGTTCTTGATGCTATGACGCAATGAGGATCTAAGTCGATGACGACGGCGGCGACGACGACGCTATGATTGCTGACTGAAATGCTGATTTGATGGCTGAAAAACGCTGCTGTTCTGGCTTGAGTTTCACTGCTGAAAATGCTGGTTCTGCTGCTGAAAAGCGCTGGTACAGCAAGGCTTAAGAACGCTGATTCTGCAGGTGCAAAGCGTTGGCGCGGCAGGGCTGAAAACGCTACTGCAGAAGGCTGAGGATGCTGATCCAGCAGGTATGAAAACGCTGATGAAACAAGGCTGAAAACGCTGACGTTGATCACTGATGGTGCTTGCTGAAAACACCAGGCCTTGCTGAGGGTTCTTGCTTGACGAGAAACTGTAGAGGGCTTGCTGCAGGTTCTGCATGTGCTCTCTTGAGTGACTGCCAGTTTTCTTTTATATTAACTTAGCAAAATTGCCCTTACCCAGTTTCCCAACAAAGTCACTTATTAATAATAAGTGAAAAATGGCTAAAATAGGGAAACTAGGTTCTGTGCATTGTTAAATGCTCCTGATGGAATCTGAAGAGTGATGGTAATGTTGATGATCATGCTGTGTGCAACCAGAGGAAATGCAACTACTCTAAGTGTTTGGACACTCACAAAGGTGCCGAACACTTCCTAAGCTGACCTGAACCCTAGTCATGAAGTAGCTCGTCCACGTGCACATAGGGTTAGATGTGCACATGACACAACAGATAAATATCGGCCTACTAGTAGGTGAGCATGACCGGCAGTTCCGGACACTTGAGTTTTGCGAGGGCTTGTAGCTTGTATTGCATTGTGTGTACATTCCATTTACCCAACTTAAAGCAAATACCACATTGGCAACGGTGTGGGGGCCCTTGAGTGGGTTGGTTGGGACCCCATCGGGTGTTGCTCTCCTTTTCTCTCTCTTTCTCTCTCCCTCTACACATCTCTTTTGCATTCTATCATTCCCTCTCTCAAGGAAAGGTAAATGGAACCAACAGTCAAGCTAAAAGCAATCACTAACGCAAGGAAAAAAGTAAAGGATTGTGGAAGTGTAAAACTAGATCTTCACCATCCACTGCACGTGACAACAGCTTAGAGAGGCTACTCCAATGTTGGAGTTGGTTCACACCGATCTCTGTGGACCTTTTCAGACTTCATCCTTAGGCGGAGCTCTCTAATTTATGCTGTTGGTGGAGGATCTGAGCCACTTTACTTGGTGTACTTTCTCAAGCACAATACCAAAATTAGGCTAAAATTGATGAGGTCATATAAGTTCCAATCATCCATATTGTAGCCACAATAGGCAATGGCTAAACTAATACCTTTGATCCTGATATTACAAAGAAGCTAGAAGATGTCACAACTCTTTGACATGGCTGCCCAGTACACACACACACCTCTTGCAAAGGACCCTCCCCCAACTGGCTTGCTGACACGTGGCATGACTAGACAGGCTGCCCGGAAAAGGCGGCGCATATCACGGAACTCCGTATTGCTGCTGACGCGGCGGATTTTACGGCGCTGTTTTTGCAGCTTTGGCTATGCAAATTGAGAGAGAAAAAGAGAGCTTTTGCTTTATTTCCGCGCGAGAGAGAGAGAGAGAGAGAGAGAGAGAGAGAGAGAGAGAGAGAGAGAGAGAGAGAGAGAGAGAGAGAGAGAGAGAGAGAGGGCTTTTGCTTTATTTGGCAAGGCTTTTGATTTTCAGCTTTTGGGGCTCTGCTTTTGGCATCCCTTGTAAACTCTTTAACTTAGTAGTTCGGGCTCTCACTTCTCAGAGCATTTGGACGCAGAGTCTGAGAGTGAGTCCCGACTACTCACTTGTACTTTGAGTTGCAGATTAATACAAAAAGAAATACCGAAAGGGGCGCCAGTCTTTGGGGCCAATATCTCTAGGCACGGAACTCCACCGGGCTAGTGTCGAATCAATTGTGAACTGTGAACTGGTTTGAAGTGATTTATTGTGGTGTCGCGGTAGATTCTCGACTTGGAGTGTCCAAGTCTGTTACAGAAGATCATGCTTTTAATGGGTTTTCACACCATATCCGTGTAACAACATGACATCGTTTTGAAACTCTCGTTTCTTAAATTTTCGTTTGTGGTTTACACCCTTTTTATTTTAAGTTTCAAGTTTCAAGTAAGCCATGAGTCGAAGTTTCCCTCTTAGTAAGTTCCTTGTTTTCTATGCTCGTGCTACCACTTGGGAGAATCTTCTATCTGCTTGGCATCAGATTTCTGCACATCTTCAGGATCGAGATTCCCCTGACCCTACTGTAGGTGACACTGCTTTAGTAGCTCATGTCGGTGGAGCTATTGCTCAACAAGGACAACCCAACACTACTGCCTCCTCCATTTCATCTTCTTTTGCAATTTGCTCAGTTTTTGGGCCATTATTTTCAGCTTTTGATTATTGCAACCTCTAGAATGGCCATCTTCACTTGGCAGTGAACAGTTCACCGTTTCTTGGGCCTTGGCTTGGCGCTCATTTTGGTTCTCTAGATTTTGTTAGGACTCCGGCATTTTTCTCCGTAGCTTCTCGACATTTGTTGTTGAGGGGTGGTTAAGAGCTTTACGTTCACCTTCCAAATGCTTTCACTCCTGCTTACAATGTTTTTCACATGTACAATGTACATAGGCCCCTAGTTGTGGGTTGGCCACCTTTTCATCCTTTTGGTATGGATTCTAGGCACATATAGGGTTTGCATGCGACATTTTACCCAATTAACTATTTATTCTCAGTTTTGTGGATTTTTTGTGTTGGGTTTTTTTAGAGGTTTTGCCCGACCCAGACCTGGCACACTATATCAGTGCTACCAGGGTCCACTTATTGGTCATCTTGTATCATTTGCCTTTGGACTTGTTGAGTTGCCAGCCTTAGCTCTCCCTCTCATGTTCTCATGTGTCTTGTATTTGTCTTCTGCTGCACACTTTGACAGTGCTTTATTTCTTTTCCTTGATTTTTGTGCTTTTGTATCTTCTTGCAATGTTACGATTTTTGTAGTCCAGTGATCCTTCATATAAGTCATGACACAAAGAATGGGTATCTTAACAAGTAATGATATATGCAAATGGTCAAACAATACATATAAATATACAAATACAAGTACTTGATAAGTGTGCTAAGTGTGATTGAACATAAATTCTTCTGGTAGCTTCTACCCTCTTCCTACCAACAATACATGCTTGCTCTATGAAGCTAAGGTATCCTCTTATGTTACATCTCCTCAGCAACAGGCTTGTATATAGTGGAGGCATAAATCTTGTACAATTTTTATAAGCTAGAGATCATGATATTTTGCATTTTTTTGCTATCAGGCCGTTTTGCTGGATGGAACATATGGCACTAGACAATGTTACAGGAATGGATCCACCTGGTGTAAGAGTTAGATCTGTTTCAGGACTCGTAGCTGCTGACTACTTCACTGCTGGATATTTTGTTTGGGCCGTACTTATTGAGAATCTAGCCAAGATGGGCTATGAAGAAAAGAATTTGCACATGGCGTCTTATGACTGGCGACTTTCCTTTCAAAATACTGAGGTAAACACCAGTATCCATTTGTTGAAAATTTAGTTTGACTTGCTGTTGTAATGTTCAACATGATTTTCTGTTGCTGTTCTTTTTGTGGAGTCAACAGACACGTGACAAAACGCTAAGCAGACTGAAAACCACCATCGAGCTTCTTGTGCAGACCAACAATGGAAACAAGGTGGTTGCGGTGCCTCATTCAATGGGAACACTTTACTTTCTACATTTTATGAAGTGGGTTGAGTCACCTGCACCAATGGGTGGAGGTGGAGGTCCTGACTGGTGTGCCAAACACATTAAAGCTGTAATGAATATTGCTGGACCTTTGCTGGGTGTTCCGAAAGCTGTCTCTGGGCTTTTCTCTTCTGAAGCTAAAGACATTGCAGTCGCAAGGTGAGCTCTGGTGAATCACACAGATGGCTTGTTCTTGTTCTATTTCTAGTTGTTTATGTGAGTGCAAATGTGAATGCATGACGTTGTGTTCTTTAAGTCACTCTCTTATGTCATCTGGCCCCAGTGGGAGTAATTGGAACAACGTTGCAGTTATGGGCTGTTCCAACTCTTTCCAAATAGGATCTGTACAGACTTTGAAGCATGCTCCTGCTCCATTTTAGTTGCGAAAAGTCTGTTCAGGGATAAGAAAGTGGTCAATCCAAGGTTTTCTAAAGGACATGGGACGATCTCAGATTTTTGCAGAGATTCTGTTGGAAATATTCAAGCTATTTTAGGCAGATTTCGGGACCTTTTGGCCATTAGAGCGTGGCTTCTCAATGAAGCCTCCATTTTTCCAATCCCCTCAGGCTATCTTCCCTCTTTCCTTCGAGCCCTGATCTCATTCGGTCTTTATTGCCGTTCCTGTTGTTGTCCCCATTCCCTGTTCATGTATTTATGATTTATGCATATATGTAAGTTCAGTATAGCACGGACATACACACCCACAACCCATGCTTTTAGATGTATGTATTTATACATATAGTATATATATATGTATAAATATGTATGTATAGTATATACATACATATGTGTGTATGATGTATCTATGAGTATGTATTGGATAGAATTGGTGGCAAATTGGTCTTGCTTGGTTGGCCTTGCCATAGAAATTTGTTGATGCAGTATAGTATTCATGTGTTGTTGAGAGTCAAAAACAATATGCTTACACATAGTAGATTGTAGTGCAAAGAAACACAAAAATTAAAACCTAATATCCAAATAGGCGTCTTGTGCAAGTGTGCAAAGCAGAGAACTTTTTTTTTTTTCCAAGAAAAAGATCCTTCTATTAGTTAATGAAAACTGCCCATAGGGCTACAACCACCTCTGCAAGAGAGGGCTACAACAAGCATGATGGGGAGACTCTCCCAATGAAAAAACAGCATATATACAATGAGGCTAAATCAAGAGATGGGAGGAGGGAAGAGCCACACAGGTGGACAGTAGTGCCATCTGAGCACCCCTTGGACTATGGTGTAGAAAGGCCCAGGGCGGCAGAGTCGAAGGAAAGCCTCGCGGCGCTCCCGCATGCGGTCGGAGCTGCCCTGTAGTCCCTCAAGCTATCCTCTGAGAGTATGGATCAGCTCTAGCCAAAAGTCACGAACAGTCTCTGCTGGTGGCACAGGGCGAGCCTCAGAGATGCGGAAACAGCGGGCCCGCCAGATGAACCAAAGTGTCAGGCCACTGATGAGCTCCCAACACTCCTCTCTCTCACTGCACCACTCCTGTGGAGTAAGCTCTGTAGCAGGCTGGAGTGTAGGTTGCCCCCCCTGCATCACTATCATCCTGCTGGTGGAAGATAGCTCAAACTGAAGTGCCAGGCCCGTGAGGGTGGACCAAGCCGCTGCCCCCCAAGTGTACTGTCGAGCCGTGGAGAGAGCAGGCATCAGCCGAAGAACTCGTAGCCACACCTGCTGGGCCAAGGGACAGTCCCAAAGACAGTGACGTTTAACTCTCCACCAAATGGTCACAAGCTGCACATGTGGTCGAGAGACCACTATGCACTAGCCAGCTCCCTACTGCTGTGGCTCTATGTGCGACCAGCCATTGAAACAAGGTGACTCGCCTCGGCTGTCTGGAGTCCCACAACCTCTCCCAAAAGTCTACTAAGAACTCGACTGTGAGACCCTCCTCCTGCCAATGACGTACTGCAGCGGGGAGGGCCTCTCTCTGTGCTGCTAGTATACGACGTTCCAGTCGAACAATGTACTGAAAGAATGGGACACCTGGGTGGTTTGTAGAAGAGAAGGGGTCCCTCCATAGCCACTCACCAGGATCCCACTGTACTCGTGCCAATCGACAACACTCCCAAGCCCATAGCCTCCAGTGTCCTGTCTCAAGAACTGCTAGGTCAGGGTCTATGACGCAGGTCCGCCCACAGATGCCCACTACTTGGATCCTCTGAAAACAGCACTCTGCTACCTGCGGGGCCTCTACTGCAACTCACTGTAGTCGTCCCCCACCTTGTAGCTCGTAGAACATGGCTGAGACAGACTTTGAGCAGGCCCTGACTGAAATGAGAACCTCCAGTCATGTGAAGGCTCCCATCCATCGGGGTGCTACTGGCACGAGAGGCCACTCAGCTGGAACTGACTCTGAGATGTCCTGACACATGCTCTGCACCCCTCTCATGCCCTGTAGTAGCTGGAAACCCTGCACCTCCTCTGACAAACCTGTGAACTCTAGCCAGTCACCTAGAGAGCGCGCTGGACCTGCTGCCATGGGACCCCAAGAAACATGAGGCCGACTACCAACCAAGTGGCCTCTCTGAGTGCTAACCATGGGGTTCCAGATGAGGGGCTGCCGTAGGCGCTCCTCCGTGCACGTCGGCTGTCTTTGCTCTAGGCCACGTCGTAAGAGCTCCCAAGATCGAAGCAAACTCACAGCGAAGCGGTCCTCCAGTCTCCTGCTCAAACCAACTCGGGGCAACTCTGTAAAGATCCATCTGGTCGAAGGTTGCCAAGGGCCTCCTGATTGAGGCACCCTGGCACGAAGCCTCTTCAGCAACTCCTTCAGGGGCTCCTCTCCTGGAAGAAATCCTCTGCCTACGAACTTCCCAAGAAGGGCTCTGCTCTGCTGTGCTGGATCAATGATCCCAAGCCCTCCCTGAGAACAAGGAAGTGTGATGACCGACCAAGCCACCTTGGCTCGGGCAATCTGAGTGTCACGACCTGACCAAAGGAAGTTCCTGATCAGCCTCTCTACCTGGCTGATACAAGAACTCGAGAAGATCCAACAAGAAGTGATGTACCATATAGTCGCCAACAACACCTGGTTGGCAACTACTACTTGACCAGCCAGCGAAAGTCGTGCTGAGCTTCAATGTAACAGCTTTCTCCCGATGGACAGGAGAAGAGGAGCAATCTGCTGCTCGGGGGACAAGTCCTAACCAACCTGACAACCCAAGTACTGAACTGCAGTCCCTGGTGGAATGCACCTGAAACCCTCTCCTGGCATCCAATCTGGCACAGGAGCACTGCCAACCGAGAAAGCCACTGTCAACTTTGTCGTACACCTTCTCAAAATCGAGAAGAAGAGTCACAAGGTCCTCCCCACAGAGCCGTGCCAAGGCAGAAGCCTCCCAGAAAGTGAAGATGTTGTCAAGGATACTTCGTTCCTTGACAAAACCTGTCTGAGTCCCATGTATAAGGCTCTTCAAGAGTGGCTGAATCCTCAAACTCAGAGCCTTGGCAAGAATTTTGTAGGTTGAGTTGAGGATGGTGATGGGGCGCCACTGTCGAATCTCATCCAAGGAGCCACCCTCCTTTGGAATGAGGTAAATCAGGCCCTCACTCATGCTATCCAGCATCACTCCTGTGTGCAAAATGTACTGAAAGGCACTACAAAGATCTGGGCCAAGCAGGTCCCAGTACTCCAAGAAAAAGTTGGGAGTCAGCCCATCCTCACCTGGACAGCTACCACGAGGGAGGGCCCTAAGAGCCGTGTGCAGCTCCTCAAGCTGAAGTGGCATCTCTAGCCTCTGGCGCATCTCCTCATTCACAAGACAAGGCATCTGTGCCCAAACCTGCTCCCTGCATGCATCTTGCCGCTCTGACCGGGGCTCAGCCGACAGTAACTCATGGTAGAAGTCAGTAGCAACTGCACGCATATCCTCGGGCTCACAAACAACTGACCCATCGGGTCTCCTCAACTGATTGACCTTGGCATGCGAGTGCCAAGGTCCCATTGTCTCAAAAAAAGCACCTGTCACTCTGTCACCCACGTGAGTCCATTGAGATGCCTGTCGGTGAAAGGCAAACTCATGACGCCTCTCCTCTATGCTAGCAAGCTCCTGTCGAGCCTGCTGTAATTGCTCCTCCAACCATGGACTGTCTGGATGCTGCTCCTGCATCCTCTGTAGTGAAGCAATGCCTCGTCTGAGACGTTGCTCCTCCTCTCTCGCTGCAGCCCGATGAGTCAAAGTTATTTCTTTTGCCCATGGCTTTTGTACAAGCGATACGTAAGTTTTATTTGTTTTCCACAAAGTTTCATTCTCATTTATGAAGGTATATTTTGCATAAAGTTTCATTGTCATTTATTTTTTGGATCGCTTGTGTAAAAATCATTCTCAAGCACCTATTGGTTGATGTATATCTTTTCAACCAGATAAAGATAGTCTTAATTCATTTTTTTTTTCCTTCTGTAGGCAGTAATTTGGTTAAGTTGAACATCATTTGTTACAAATTTTGCTTTTGAACATTGTGAAGTTTTCATCCGATTTACGACCAGCTGATGTTGTGCTAATTATTTCTATCTTCTATGGTGCGTATGCCTCGTCAATTGCCTCATTTTGTGGTAATTTTGCCTATTTAATGCTTCTTTTAGTGCTAGGCTTCATCATGGATGAGTCTGCCCCACATCTCTAGAGTTATGACAGAAACTCCGTACGTAGATCTTTGGATTGATGTATGGTTGTGTGTGTGTGTGTGTGTTGGGGGGGACGGGGGGTTTGCGAGATCATATATTGGTACCTAGTTCTACACCCAGTATTGGACACTAATGACGTTAGTGGGGATGTCGTAGTAGTTAGTCAATACTATACATGATTGTGGGTGACTACCATGAGTCTATACCTTGCACTTTCCTTTAAGGTTGAATCTGGGCTTATCCTGGATGATCTAAGCATAGTTTTTAGTCATATAGCGGACATGCAGACTTCACATTGTGAGTTTTTTGTCCGAGTTACAATCAGTTGATATTGTGCTAATTCTTTCCATCGTTTGTGATGCGTATGCTGTGTCAACTACCTCATTTTTGTGCTAGTGTTTCCTGTTTCATTCTTCTTTTGATGCTAGGCTTCATTATGGTTGAGTCAGCCTTGCATCTCTTGAGTTATGACAGAAACTCAGTACTTAGATCTTTGTATTGATGTATGCTCACGCGCGCGTGCGTGTGTGTTGGATTGTCTATCAGCTGGGTCAGTTATGGTTTATTGCATCCGATGCATGGATCGTGTATCATGGACATTAGCTATGGTCACTCTCCAAGTCTCAGCTGTGGTGGAAAAGAATGTTGTCTTGCATCTGGGAGAATCATCTACCTCTGAAAGAACGCACTTTCTTATGGCGATGCATGGTGGGTGCTTTGCCGGTTGGTACCTTGTTGCATGTGCGGCGCATTGCCCCCTCTCGTTGTGTCCGATGTCATGGGGCTGACGAGACTGTGCCGCATTTGCTTTGGGATTGCCGGTGCTCCAGGACTTTCTTTAGGCAAGTGCCCTTTGCTTTGCTCCTTCGCTTCCCTTCTAGAATCTTTCACAGACGGTTCTAGATTTTTGGAGTCCTCCAACTGCCACAATATCCATTGGAGGTCTTCTTCAATTGGGTCAGATTTTGGGTTAGATGGCCATATGGCACCAACGTAACTCTCAAATGTTTCATGCCATGGAAATTGATCCTTTCCCTTCAAATTTTCGCTGGACCAGTGCTACACTTTGCTCATGATGTGGGAGACAGCTCTCTTGAAGCTTATAGGATTTACTTTGACTGTTTCTAGTTTTTAGAGCCTCATGGTGCTTCGTCTTTTGTACCCCCTATTTATTGTGGGTTTTCCTTGGTTTGAGGTTTCCCACTTGGAAATTCAATCAAGACTTACACAAAAAAAAAGTAAGTGTGTGTGTGTGTGTGTTTGTGTGGGTGGGCATGTGTGGTTAGCAAGCGTTGTTTCCTTCTCAGTGCAAAAGCTGACGATGGTGTGTGTGAAAGTCATCATGAGGCAAACTGTGTTCTTGCTGATTGCTAACACATGAAAGAACGTTCATCCGCCCAGCAATGAACGATCTTTTTGAAGTATGGATAATACTTAGGGTTTTTTTTTGTGTATGTGTGTGTGTGTGTATAAAGAAGCGCGAACCCTAATCTACTGGACATGCGTGAACCCTAATCTGTTGGACATGCACGAACCCTAATTAGTTGTTGTCCAGTCTGCACGAACCCTAATCTGTTGGACATGCACGAACCCTAATCAGCTGCTGTCCAGCCTGCGCAGACCCTTATCAGCGCGAACCCTAATCAGCTGAGTGACAGTTGGGTTAGTGTAACAGGGAACGGGGGAACACAGCCCAAATGTTCCGAAATGGCGTTCCGCACGAGTCCCGTTCCCGAAACGGAGATGGGAACGGAACGCCGTTCCGAAACGGGGTGTAACCGGAATGGTGTTCCGGAATGGGGGGAACGAGGCGGAACATGAGGTGGAACGGACAAAAGTAGGCATTTGGGGGCAAAAAAGTGGGCTTTTAGGGGCAGATTTGGGGCTGATTGGGGAGGGCAAGTTAGGGGGCAGATTTGGGGGCAGTTTTGGAGTTTTATTTGGGACTAAGCTGAATGGAGGTAATTCAAGCCTTACTTTAGTGGACCGTTTCGGCCCCGTTTTCGTTCCGGTCCCCCTCCTCCTCCTTGTTCCCGTCCCGTTCCGGACCCTCCCGTTCCCGTTCCCCGTTCCCGTTCCGGGTAACTATGAGTTGGGTAGCGTGCAGACTCTGGAGGTGCTGTGCTTGCAGTAGAGTGGCCTGCACAGTCTTTGGTTGTCGTGCGCACGTGCTTGTGGGTGTTGTAAGTGTGTCCACAGCTAGCCCTCACTAGCTGTTTTATTGTTTTCGCCCCCTGTCACTGTGTGTGTCTTAGGGTGTGAGTACAGTTTCCGTCCACTGCTGCTACTCTGTTTCAGAGTGTGCGTGTGTGGGGAAAATTTTTAAGCAGCAGGGTCCTGTACAACCAGACAGTGTGTGTCTCTATAGTAGTCAAATATCAAAAATCCCAAAAAAGAGTGTGTGTGTGTGTGAGCTTCGCATGGATTCGGCCGAGCAATGTATATACAAGTGCCGGAAAGCCATGGAATCTTCGGATATGGATGCTTTAAGCCTTATCAAAGAATGTTTGCATGAGGACTTTGAGGATGCACGTCAAGCTTGGGAAGGATCCGCTCCCGTCATGGAAGTGCGCATCCCTATACAAGAGCTTATGGATCCTGTTGCTCAATATGCACTTAACGCGGTGATTCTTTTTTTCCCGGGTAGAATGCCAACGGCTTAGGATGTAGAATTCTTTTTTGCCCGGGTAGAATGCCTACGGCTTAGGATGTAGGCCAATGGGTTGATTTTCTACTCAAACGGCAAGCAGTTTGAGGGGTTTACTTTGGCATGCAAGGGTTCTATGAAGTCTTGCTGGACGACATGGATGCTCGGGATGCTCTGCTTGAAATGTCTCCTCTTTTCTTCAATATGTAGATAACTCATGTACTGTCCTAGGCTCTCACCAAGGACTATTAGAGTCTCATTCGTCACAAGTGTCCTGTCTGGGTTGAGGTGGTCGACTTTCCTCGCACTTGGCGTCACTTTCTTCGTTTGTTAGTTGCTTAGCTGGGCAAAGTTATTTGCCCTCCTAAGCTGGACGCAAACACAAACCGTTTTTGTATTTTTGCTTCCGCTGTGGCAAATTTGGTCATATGTAGTCTGAATGTCCGGAACCAAACTTGCAACCACCGCCTTCAGCTGTTCCTACTCCTCAACCTCACTCACCTCCAAAATCTTCTACTGAGGGTCAAACCAAAGGTGCTTCAACCTCTTCTTTGACAGCTGGGGCGAATAAAGGCAAAGGGAAACAATTACAATTGTCTGCACTTTGTGCTTCTCCAAATATTAAAGACAAAGGAAAAGAACAAGTTTCAACCTCCCAAACTTGGATAATGCCCAAGAAATCCGCTAAAGCTGCTACATCTCGTATTCTGGCATTTTCTCGTAATTATGTGCCCCCTTTGAAGAATGTTGCTCAGAAAAAACTCCCTTGTAATGACAACACTTCTTTGGCTGAAGCTTGGAACAATGTGGTCCGCTCTTACAAGGAGAAGTTGTTACAGGAGAAGCCTCTTCATCGCAAGGTGCCTTTATTTTCAATCATCCGGGTCTAGGTCTTGACCCACCTCCTCAGGTACCTACAGATGGGGAGGATGTGTTGATGGGCACTAGTACTTGAGTTTTCTTCCCCCCCCCCCCCCCCTTTTTTTCCATTTCCTCGTCCACTGTATATACCATATGAGAATGCATAGTTCTTTGAATTGCATCTCCTATAATGTGCGTGGGTTATGCAATCACGACAAGTGGCAGCTTACCTGGCACTATGTACATACATGTAAAGCGGACATTCTGGTCCTTCAAGAGCATAACCAGCATCAATTTGCAAGACAAACTTCTTACTTTGCAGGCTACTGGATAGCTTATGCAGGATCAGTTGGCTATTTTGGAGTGCTTATACTTGTTCGACACGAACTCTTCCCGACCTTGGTTTTCATTGACCCGGCTTGGAGATGGATGGTCATCCAATGTATTGTTAAGGGGGAAGTTTTCGAATTTGGAGGATTATATGCATACATAGCTTCTGCAAATATGGCACGATTGTGAAGTGCTATCTCCTTTTATTGTTGGCGTTCCAATACATTTCTTTGTGGGGATTTTAATAATGCACCAAACCTTGCGGATAATACTACTGGGCATTCTCCTTACTCCACAGGAGTGGTGCAGTGAGAGAGAGGAGTGTTGGGAGCTCGTCAGTGGCCTGATACTTTGGTTTATCTGGCGGGCCCGTTGATTCCGCATCTTTGAGGCTCGCCTTGTGCCACCAGCAGAGACTGTTCGTGACTCTTGGCTAGAGCTGATCCATACTCTCAGAGGACAGCTTGAGGGACTACAGGGCAGCTCCGACCGCATGCGGGAGCGCCGCGAGGCTTTCCTTCGACTCTGGCGCCCTGGGCCTTTCTACACCATAGTCCAGGGGGTGCTCAGATGGCACTACTGTCCACCTGTGTGGCTCTTCCCTCCTCCCATCTCTTGATTTAGCTTCATTGTATATATGGTGTTGTTTCATTGGAAGAGTCTCCCCATCATGCTTGTTGTAGCCCTCTCTTGCAGAGGTGGTTGTAGCCCTATGTGCAGTTTTCATTAACTAATAGAAGGATCTTTTTCTCGGAAAAAAAAATACTACTGGGCATTCTCACATGCTTCATATGGAACGACAATCATGGGATCAATTTATGTCGACACGTAATGGGCTTGATTTGTGGCCCTTTTCGCATGCGATTGATCCAGGATTCACTTTTCAGCGAATGCTCAATCTATGCATCGCGCCTCGGCTGGATCGCTGGTATCTTTTTCACATGCAACAGTATGATGACTTTGTATGCGAGATGAGGATTGATTATGCTATGTGTCTCTCGGATCATTTTCCTGTATGTTTGAAACTTCGTTTTGGCTCTCTTGATGTCAATGATCGCCTACCCAAGAACAGGCTTTTGCATGTCAATAATGCTTATCTCAAGCATGAGCCTTTTTGCGCTCTGATTGTGGATATCATCCCACCTTTGATCTCCAAGATGTATGTTGATATGGACATAGCCTGGTTCGGCCTAGTTATGCGTGTTCAATGTGTCATCCAGGATTATGGCATGGATTATTTGTCACACTTAAGGGAACAGGTTACTCAGCTAAAGGATGCTTGTAGCAGATTAATGCACTTGGCTAATCATTCTTCTCTTACGGACACTCAAATGACTGAGTTGTTTTCTGCTCGCGCTATGTTACGGCACAATGATGAGAGGAAATTGTCCAAATGGCAGACTAGAGCTCGTCAACAGGTTTTGCAGATAAAGGATGTGCTACTAAACAAATTTTCCAGCACTTGCATCACTCCAGGCGCTCTGAAGTTATACAGAGAGTTAAATCACCATAGGGGAGTGGACCTCCACTTTCCGAGAGCTAGCACTAGCCCTACACTCTCATTATGACAAGATTTTTTAGGCCCCTTCTTCTCCCACGAGAGAAGTTTGTGAAGCGCGTCACAAGTTTCTATCGCATGTTACTCCCATTGTTTCGATGTGGCAAGCTCAAGACTTGGAAGCTGTTTTCACTGAGTCAGAATTATATGCCAGCTTGCTTGATTTGGGTCGATGGAGAGCTCTTGGTTGGGATGGTCTCTGTGGAATTTTTCTCGTCTTTCTGGGATTATTTGAAGTTGCCTCTATTGTTCATGATGAATACAACTTGGGAACAACAGGAACTCCCCTCCTCTTGGAAAGAAGGTTTGCTCAAGCTGAAACCTAAGCATGCATTGTGTGAAGAATTCTCTCATTGGGGGCCTATTACACTCATGCCTATGGTATATAAATTAATGGCAAAAATGCTGGCTAACCGACTCAAGTGCTTTCTGTATGAAGGCTTGCATCAATCTCAATATGGCTTTTCCACGACGTCAAATTACCGATAACCTCGCGAATGTCATCATTGGTATGGAATATGCAAAATATACTCGACAGGATGTCTTGGTCATGCAGGTTGACATTGAAAAGGCATTTGAAACTGTATTTTGGGATTATATTGCGGATACCATGCAACACTTGGGATTTCGGCCTAGGCTATCCCGTGTAGTGTTTTTCTTGTATGCACATAGCACTTCTGCACGCTTGCCGGGGGAAATGACGTAGTTCTCCCCAAGCGAAGCCAGATGAGCTACAAGAGCGCCCAAGTGCCATTCCCCCCGGGGGGGGTCAACTTAACCTAAAAGGGGTTAGGAGGTGCAAAAGGGAGACATCACCAACCTCAGTGGACGCCACCTGTGAGCCGACGCCCTTCCAAGCAGTGTCAAGAAGTGCGCAGTGCGACTAGGAAAGCGCCAGGCCTTTGACTGTGAGGATTCGTAGCAAAATCAAGCGAGGCGTAGACGATTTGAAGCCAAAAGCACACTAAAAAAGAACAAAACTCCAGCCATGAAAGCTCCACTTTGAAAAAGAACCAATACTAACTCAAAACTCTTGTGTGTGTGAAGATTAGGTGTAGCATCGCTTCCAATTGCACAGATGCAATGCTCATTCGACCTGTTAAAAACCCTAAATTTACGCTTCGATTCTTCGTCGTGACCATTTCATGGAAGCTTCAATACTTCATTGGAGAAGCCCAAGTAGTTATTTGAGGAGGGGAAACCCTAATTGGAGGCCTCACAACCTCAACCATATAGTGGAAGCAACAAGGGACTGCACTAGCACCTTGTAAAGGAATGGCTGTATCTCCTTGCTCTTGTGCCCAAATGAGCTCATTCTTGGCTCTAAAAGTTCCCACATAGCTTGAGCAATAACGCTAGCGTCGTTGATGTTGCATTTTTAGCTATTTTGAGCATTTTTAAGGCTATTTTGGACCATTTATGGGCTATTTTTAGCCCATAAATGCCACTTTTTGTTCGTAAAAAGCCCAAACGAGTTGGAAAAATCCCTAAAATTGTGGAAAAATCTCATTGGGCTCAAATTTTATGTTGAACCTCATTTTCTCACTTGGTAAGCACTTTGGACACGTCTTTCACGCCAGTGCACGAAACTTGCTATTTTTGGCTGAGATTGACCGCATTGAACTTTTTAGGCAAAACGAGCGTGCCACTTCGAAACACTTGACATTTGTATATTCCAAAAGCAAATTAGGCATATATTTATGTGAAAAAGCATTCCATGGCACCACGTGTAGAGCCTCGCCCGCCCGGCAAGGTATGTACACGACTGCAAACGTGACATTCATTTTCGCATATATCACACTATGTACATTGTAGCATTTGGTCCCACACATCATAAACATTAAGAGTGAGGTAGATACTTTAATTTCACAATATGAACGTGCCATGGCACGACATCCACCCCCTCTAAACCTGCACATCCTCCGGCACGTGCCACTGATATCTTTTGCAGGTTCAGTCTTCATTTAAGTCAACATACATGTCGATTTCATCATTGCTTGCAACAAAATCTAACGCATCATCCTCTTGTTCTTCATACACATCCATACCATTTTCATCAGAGTCTTCATTTTGACCTTCTTGTGAATCAAAGGGATCTGTATCACCTCTTCTTTTGAATAACTTGATTCTTTTCCCTACAGTGGGAATCTTCATTTTTGTCCCATCTAATTCATGTAAGGTATAAATTGCATTCCCATGTACATGTTGAACCACAGAAGGACCAAACCATCTCTTTGAAAGCTTTCTTATTGTTGAATGTTGGTTGTCAAGACTGCTGTCATACACCAACACCCAATCACCTTCCTCAATAGCTTTAGGTTTGAGCCTATGCCTCTTATCAAATCTGTCCTAACCTTGCATCTTTCAATCGTGCTACTGCAATCTCAATATCTTGGGGCCTTCTCTCTAACTGTTGTATGCGCAAAGCAAGAAGGCCTTCCCTACTTATTCCATCTTCCCAAGGTAATACACTCCATGTGGGAATTACATCCTCAATTGGCATTATAGGTTTCTGACCATACATCAACTCAAAAGGCATATAACCAGTAACCGAGCTATGAGTTGTACGATCAGCCCATAAAGCATAAGGCAACAACCTAGGCCACTCTCCCATTTTACCTTTGCAGGCTTTAGCTAAAGCTTTAATGATAGGAGGATGCCCACGCTCCGATTTACCATTTCCCTCAGTATTATATACAGTAGTGAGAGCAAGTTTAATGCCCAACCTAAAGAAAAACTCCCTTGCTTTGTCAGCATCCAACTCACCCCTGTGCGCTGTTATTTTCCCAACACAACCATAACGGCTAATTAGATCATCCAAGAGGAACTTACATACCCCTTCTGTGCTTTTTGTTCTTAGAGCACTACCTTCAACTTGATTGGTTAAGTCTTCTCGTGCAAGCACTATGTATCTCATTTGCCATAAGCCCAATGGCATTGTAACCAGATCTACTACCCACTTGTAATGCATGGCCAATGGGTAAGTAGGGTGCAACCCATCACGATGACATACATTTGAATACATTTGACAGGTTTCATAGGACTCCACAAAGTGAGATACATCTTTATACATACCTTTTCACCAATATCTCTCTTTCATTTTAGTAAAGGTGGCCTGTACACCTCTATGTCCAGCATAAAGACTCTCATGAAACTTTTTCATAAGCTCATTTTGAGCGTCCTTATCATTCACGACTCTCATTGGCATTCCATTTCTTTGTTTTGGACGCTTCCATAAGTACCCATCTTTCAAAAAGTATCCATAGGCCTTTCTCCGTATTCTTTTGAACTCTTGATCAATCCACCCTTCTTGCCTTGTCAAAGTGCTCAGATAGCGTCCAATGAGCAACCAGTTACCTTGATATAGGTCCTCTGTAAATGACTCAAGTGCATTTGATAGGCAAACATGATCACCCTTGGCATGAGAGATGCTATAGAACTGTGTGCCTACATCATCGCCCTCGACAACCATGTCTTCTTCTTTTTCATGCCTTGCTCTTGAAAGCATATCTGCAACTGGATTATCTTTCCCTGCAATATGCTTAAATTCTGGGTTCAAGGACTTTATGTAGGCAATCCATCTCAACATAGCAATGTCAGGAGTTGAGCAACTTGTGATCATTCCAAGAAGGGGTAGACAATCAGTCTCCACTATTACATTTGCTCCTATCAAGTACTCTTTGTCACATTTCAAAGCTGTGACTACTCTTCATAAATCTCTTTTTACTTGTGGATAGTTGCGTCGACGAGCACTTAGGACTTTTGCTCCAAACCTCACCACATATCGCCTGCCATCATTATCATCTTGCCCAATCGCCCATCCAATTCTTGTGGGGCTAGTATCCACTGTCACAATTACATATCTTCCACATTCATAGTTTGCTTTTCTCAAAGTTGGAGACATAAGCAGCAACTTCTTTAATTTCCTCATGGCATGGGTATGCATTTTTGAAACTTTTTGTTCTTTCTCAAAAGCTGATACAAAGGCTCTGCTACATGTGCATAATGCGGAATCCAGATAACATAAAATACGCATGCACCCAAGAACCTTCGAACCTCAATGACATTTATACATTTCTCCTTCATTCTCTGGATTACATCAATCTTTGCAGGACAAGACCTTCTACCATATGGCCCGCACATATGTTCCACAATAAGAACTTCATTCACACCAAACACTGACTTTTGGCCAGACAAGGTAAGGTTCACCTCTTCCAACCTCGACAAGATATTATCACAATCATTGATATGGTTTGCCACATACTAGCGGCACCCCCTCGAGTCTAGAGCCACATCTTTATCACTGACATCACATCCTTTGATTGGCACATCATCAAGGAAAGGCATTGTAGTTTGAGGTATGAAGTCACGTAGGACTTTGTTCATACCATTCATCATATGTGCAACTGAATTAGTTGCCCCCTGAGGTAGGGTGCACATCCTTACTAAACCCAAGGGTGTCCTCATGGTAGTCAGGTCCCTGCTTTCCGTGGCTAGTTGGAACTGATCATACCCATAGTACAAATCTCCCATAGAATATATTGCCCTCCCTGCAAATGCCTCTGCAAACTCATCGACAATTGGCCCTATACCCACATTTCTGATTGTTACCTTATTTACAGGTTGCATATCCTGAATAAAGCGTAAAGAACCATTTTTCTTCGGAACTGTGAACCACCTGTTTGAATACGGAGCACAAGAAGGCTCCAAGATACTCATCTTGATCTTTTCATTAAGCAACTCAATGAGTTTTGGCAAATGAGCCTTTGGAACAGGAATAGGTCTCAAGTTCCAAGGTACATGAGGGATAGTGAAGATCACCATAGGAGCAACAATGGATGGATCAACACACCCTATCTCATAAGGCTCAAATGCAAAAGCTTTTCCGTGTTTGGCAAGCATGTCTTCAAAGTATATCTTTTCATCTTTTGTCAAACTATCCTCGTAACCAACCTTTAACTCTTTCAAAGAATCCTTTGTGAACTTGTGTCCAATCTTGCTTGGGTTACGAAGGCTAGGTTGCAAAGCAGCTTGCTCCATCTTATTTGTGCAATCTTTTGGTAGAGGTAATCCCACTGGTTTCACTTTCTTTGCCACGGACTTATACTTAGTCTCCACTCGTACATCAACACCTTGAGCATTTTTGAAATCCTCAATGACCTTGTACATTTCTATTGAGCATACTTTCACAACCTCACTTCCCATTTGCAAATTGCAATCCATTAAAGACTCCAAATCTTGCATAGTATCCACAAAAGAACACTCATCAAACACACCTGCAATGCATTCTTCATCTTCTAGCAAACCATTCATCTTTAAACGTCTTTGTACACTATTTACATGTTGTCGTTCACCCCGCTTTAAGTCCTCACACTTTGTAAAAGCAATAGATCCATAGTCTGATAATCCTACAAAACCTGTAGAAAATGTATCCTTTGCATGTACATCATGCGAGAACCTCTCTTCTTGTACCACTACAATCCCGCTCTACAATGGTACATGGCCAAAACCCCTCATATCCTTGTAGTCCTTGAATTCTTTGTTCGTCTTTGGCAAGGGTTGCTCTCTAAGACTTTCACGGTTCCTTTCATGGTCCACACAAACAGTAAGGAACTATACTGCACGCTTCCCATCCCTGCTCCTTATTCTTGCATAAGCTGACCCATCATCCATCACCTTGGTTTCCATGCGAGTAGTAGTGATGTATGGCTGCCCAAGGATAAGAGGGTATGTAGACATCTCCTGCACAAAGAAATTCTGGTCATCTTTCACATCCCCTATAGTCACGTTAACATTTGGACAAGCTCCGTACAGATCCCCTGATGAGTTGTTTGCTGCACGAATCATCCATCCATGATTTATATCAATTTGTCTTTTTCCTTTTTGATAAAGACTCTTTGATATGAGGTTAATTTCTGACCCATGATCTATCAACACAATATATGGCTCTTCCAAGTCTCCTACTTTTACCAGGGTCTCAGTAGTTGCTCTTGCCCAATGACTCTCCAAGTAGTAGCTCTTGTGAGTGGTCTCAACTTCATCTTCATCATCCAAGAAGCGAACATGTTTTACTCCTCCCCTGGACTTGTAGCATCCAACAAGAGTTTCTTCACCTTGCTCGCCATAGACCTGTACACCCTGTGCATTTAAAGTCTCTTCTTCACCCTGTACATGGATAGATTCAGTAAGAGACTGCCACTTTCTCTTTATGATATCAATTATTTCTTCGTGGAATTCTCGCTTTGCTATACCAAGGACCTCGCCTAAGGTAAATTCCACCTTACTGTTTAGAATCCTCTCTTCCAAAACGTTTTTGAGATCCGTTGCTGCCTCTATATCGGATTGGAGTTTGTAGGCCGGACCCTTTTGCTTTGGATTTTGTTGCATCCTTCTTCTTTTCTTTAGAGGCTTCTTGCATACGCACTTCGGGGACATACATCTGTTGTGGGGAAGGTGATCTAGGAGGCACTGTGTCATTTCTACCTCCACTCCTTGTTGCTCGCTTTGAAGGCCCTTCATCCCCATTCTCGCGCCTACGTTTCTCTTCAACAATGGCCTCATTTGCTTGACATTTGGCAATATATGCATGCACTGACAAAGAGTCCACAGGGTCATTCCAACTTGTTTCAAGCCGAATGCAATCTCCAGCTTCATGTAAAACCTATGTAGTCATTTTACCCTTCATAGCAGACTCTATAGCGCATGTCCATAGCTCTCCAATACCATTAGATTCCTCTTCTCCAACGTTGATTGATCCTTTTCTTTTAATAGGATCCACCTTCAATCCATAGGTGGTTGCCTCAACCATTGAGATGGCATGGCTAGTAGCCATGTCCTCAACTAGTTTCTTCATCCCGCCTATGCCAAAGTTTGTTCCCAAGAGCTTACCTGTTTCACTCAAGTGAATTTTTCCATCTTTAAAGAAAACAAGCTCCTTTGTCAAAGCGTCTTTAAAACTTTCACAATCCCTCCTTCCATGGTCAGTACTATCGCACCATATGCATCTATTTACAAAGCCTTTTCTGTTTTGAGGCCTTTGCCCTGTAGATTGTCTTGATGGTTGCCCCTTTTCTTCTAGCCTTGTAAGCTTTAACTTGAGCTCTTGCATTCCCTTGACAATATCATGTAGAATGGACTTGTCACTCTTTGGAACCACAATAATAGGCTTTATAGGAACACTTGGGACTTGAGAAGGGTTAGCTATCATCTTGTCTCTTCGCCGTTGTCGCTTAGTTAGGAGCGAAATGGCGTCTTCAACTTCATTCCAATTGGTCTTCAAGCCCTGTTCCGCATCCTTATCCTCAAGTAATAGCTCTAACTTCTCTTGAATCTCTTTACCTGCTGCTTGCAAAAAGAGCTCTGTCTTCTCTGAGTTTAGTGTAGCCTTTTCAGTCCTTGATAGTTGATCATAACGGCGTTTAAATTCCCTTTGGTGTTCGGTAGGCGAGAGCCCCTCTTTTGGCCGAACTACCCACTCTAAGAAAGTCCTCTTTGTTACCCTTTCGGAGTCCTCCATGAAATACTCTTCATTCAAGGCTAATTTGAATGCTTCCCAAGTTGCCCCATGCTCATTTCTAATTCCCCTTACATGCTCTCTGATCTCGGGAACCACAGCAAGTTTAAAACTTTGCACCATCTTTGCTTCGGGCACTCAGTGAAGCTCCATCTCCTTTACATATCCACAAAGATACTTTGTTACATCTTTGCCTTTAAATTGGTCCAATTTCTTCACCACAGATTGAAGCGCTTTGGTTGAGGAGAGCTTTCTCCTTTCTGCAGCTTGCTGCTGCTGCATAAACACTGCAAAAGCTTGAAACATTTGAATTGTGACTCGATCAAACCGAATCCCTTGTTGCTCTTGTTGTTCCATAGCTTTAAACCTTTCTTTTGAGACCTTCAATGAAGCTTTTGAACCCTCACCCTAGCCACTTCGCGTCGGGTTCACTAAAAATGTGTTAAGAAGTGCACAGTGCGACTAGGAAAGCGTCGGGCCTCTGACTGTGAGGATTCGTAGCAAAATCAAGCGAGGCGTAGACGATTTGAAGCCAACAACACACTAAAAAAGAACAAAACTCCAGCCATGAAAGCTCCACTTTCAAAAAGAACCAATACTAACTCAAAACTCTTGTGTGTGTGAAGATTAGGTGTAGCATGCTCCCAATTGCACGGATGCAGTGCTCATTCGACCTGTTAAAAACCCTAAATTTACGTTTCGATTCTTCGTCGTGACCATTTCATGGAAGCTTTAGAACTTCATTGGAGAAGCCCAAGCAGTTATTTGAGGAGGGGAAACCCTAATTGGAGGCCTCACAGCCTCAACCATGTAGTGGAAGCAGCATGGGACTGCACTAGCACCCTGTAAAGGAATGGCTGTATCTCCTTGCTCATGTGCCCAAATGAGCTCATTCTTGGCTCTAAAAGTTCCCACATAGCTTGAGCAATAACGCCAACGTCGTTGATGTGGCATTTTTAGCTATTTTTGAGCATTTTTTAGGCTATTTTTGACCATTTGTAGCCATTTTTATCCCAAAAATGTCACTTTTTGTCCGTAAAAAGCCCAAACGAGTTGGGAAAAATCCCTAAAATTGTGGAAAAATCCCATTGGGCTCAAATTTCATGTTGAACCTCATTTTCCCACTTGGTAAGCACTTTGGACACGTCTTTCGCGCCAGTGCACGAAACCTGCTATTTTTGTCCGAGATTGCCCGCATTGAACTTTCTAAGCAAAACGAGCGTGCCACTTCGAAACACTTGACATTTGTACATTCCTAAAGCAAATTAGGCATATATTTATGTGAAAAAGCATTCCAGGGCACCACGTGTAGGGCCTCGCCCGCCCGCCAAGGTATGTACACGACTGCAAACGTGACATTCATTTTCGTATATATCACACTATGTACATTGTAGCCTTTGGTCGCACACATCATAAACATTAAGAGTGAGGTAGATACTTTAATTTCACATTATGAACGTGCCATGGCAACACACATTTGTCTCGCATTTGGCAGAGTCATCTACCTTTGAAGGAACGTGTTTTCTTGTGGCGCTGCTTGGTGGGAGCTCTACCTGTTGGCATTACATGCTCGGCATATTGCGCCTTCCCGTTGCCCCAGATGCCTTGAAGTTGAGGAGATCGTGCCACACTTACTGTGGCGGCGCCACTCCAGAGCCTTCGTTCGACAAGTATTGACTGCTCTTCGACTGCGTTTTCCTTCATGCTCTTTTCAGAGACGCTTTTGGCTTTTTGGGATGCTCCAATCACCGCAATCTCAAATTGTTGTGTTCTTCACCTGGGTCAGATTTTGGACTCTGTGGGCCATCTGGCACCATACAAACTCCTTAATGTTCCAAGGCACTTACGTTGACCCCTTTCCCTATTGCAAATTATCTCTTGGTCAAGCGCTGCATTTTGCTTATGACGCTGGAGACATCGCTCTTGATACCTACAGGATTTACTTTGACTTTTTCTAGCCTTCGGAGCCTCATAGTGCTCCGCTTTTTGTATCACTTTCTTTTTTTGGGTTTTCCTCGCTTTGAGGTTTCCCACTTGTAAATTTATCAAAGCAGATTTACAAAAAGTGGGTGGGCATGTGAAAAAGTAAGTGTGTGTGTTTGTGTGGTGGGCATGTGGGAGCATATATTGGTACCTAGTTCTTCCACTATTGGACATTGGCGATGTTAGTGGGGATGTCGTAGTATTTAGTCAATACCATGAATGATGGATCTAGTGGTTATATTGTCTTGTGGGTGACTACCATGAGTCACCTTGCACTTGCCTTGAAGGTTTATTCCTTTAAGGGTGAATCTGGGCTTATCATGGATTCATCTAGGTATATTTTTTAGTCATATAGCGGACATGCAGACTTCATATTGTGAAGTTTCCGTCAGAGTTACAATCAATTGATATTGTGCTATTTCTTTTTATCTTTTGTGGTGTGTATACCCCGTCAACTACTTCATTTTTGTGCTAACGTTTCCTATTTAATTGTAAGGTGCAGCGGAAGTGCTCAAGATGAGTGCTCCGAACTGTGCTCAAGGGTTCCTTTTACTTACCGAAGGGAGAGCCTTCTATTCCTTTAGTGAGAAAACGCTATGGTAATTTGCTGGTCTTGCTGAGAAGGTGCATTGCAAGTTGTAGGAACTTTTGCTGCCTCTACTGCCAGAAAGTACTAGCGCTAGTTTTCTTATATATTAACTTAGCAAAGTTGCCCTACACAGTTTCCCAACAAAGTGACTTATTAATAATAAGTGAAAAATGGATGAAATAGGGAAAATGGGTTCTGTGCAATGTAAAATGCTTATGATGGATACTGATTGTCATGCTGATGATCATGCTGTGTGCAACCAGAGGATATGCAACTACTCCAAGTGCCCGAACACGCATGGCTTGCTCACAGGCTCACAAAGGTGCCAGAACACTTTCTAAGTTGACCTAAACCCTAGACCTGAAGTAGCTTGTTCACATGCACATAGGGTTAGATGTGCACGTGACGTCCCCTCCTTTGTAAAGTGAGGTATTGGTACCGAGCTGCATGGCGTGGAGGGAGAGCGTCAACCAACGTCTGGAATTGTGTGAAGAACTCTTCGCCGGCCCACTCTGATGCGTGGGTCGTGCGATATTTGAACTTCATGAAGGTTTGTAATGCTTGCTTCTTTGGGCCGCGCCGAAAGCGACACACAGTGATCTGTGGCTGCTTCAATGCTCCAACTTCGGCTATGGATGTAGGTCCACCTTCTTCAAGAATCTCCGAGGAGGAAAATTCCGGAAACCATTTCCAACATAAAATCATAAACATACCCATTTCATGTAGAGTACCTGGAAAAGGACTATGCTTTCTAAAAGACTGTGCATGCAATGCAGATGAACAAAGTGACGGAGTGTCAAGCCGTTCACGAAATACACGTAAACAGTGAGATCGAGTCTTGACTTTTCGTCCTAAACGTATCAACTGTGGCAAATCACAACGGAAATGCCGATGCTCTATGAACAATCTTTCTTGTGCTCTTGCTAAGACTGTGTCATGCCAAGGAAGAGACATGCAAAAGCGATTGACAGAACGGTCAATCGGTAAACAATGTGAATTCCTTGAATGAAAATTTTGTTTCTTTCTGAGAGAAATCCGCATACATCCGTGCTCAGCTGTGAGTGAATCATGTGCATCGTATAATACGGCATGCTTGTGAAAAGGGAACACGTAATGACAGTGACGAAAATACAAGAAACCGTCGAGAATGAACAACTCGAACAATGCGGGTTGACTAATCATGTGAACACACAATACTTCCTGAGTGGGTTCTATGGACCTCAGCTCGAGAGCCAAGATTGGTCTTGCGTGACTGATCGTATCTGCAATGATGTTAGCTTCACTAGAAAAATCATCATCTAAACCATCATCCTTGTGAACAATTACATCTCTATCATGCAAAACATGCGTGTCGTGCTGTTGAAAAGGAATGATTGAGAGAGTCTCCTTTTCTTGTTCTTTTTCGGGTTTCCATTTTTGTTCTTTGTCCTCCAACAAATGATGCTTCTGTAGAATGAGACTACGTGTTTTATCCTCGTCTAAAACATGAGAGTGAGAGATTAGTGACATTGTGTCACATTGAAGTACCACAAGAGGTGCTCCTTCAACTCCGAGACTGAGAGTGTTTTAACAAACTTGTGGATTATGATCTTTAAACCACTTAATGCCAAAAATCACATCGTATCCTGAGAGAGGAGAAATAAAAAACTTGAGACGAAAACGGACATTTTGAATGGATACGGTCACATCAGGACATTCATGCGTAAATGAAGAGTGCATGCTAGGAGCAAACCCAGAGGCCTTAATGGGATCAATGAATCGAGCTTCTAGACGTGCGCTCTTTTCAAGAGAGTCGCTAATCACATCATGCATACTACCAGAATAAAAGAAGACCAAAATGCGTTGACCATTCACATAACCATAACAATGCATGAGAGATGCATCGGCATGATCGTGAGAAACTTGGGACACGTTAGTGTGCTCTCTGACTGCATTAATAGAAGATGTGAATTCTGTGGGTTCCTTTGTGGGCTCTTTAGGTTCGTTCTTAGGACAATCTCGTCTTATGTGACCCTTAGAGTGACATTGATAACATCTTCCTTCCTTAGAATAATGACTTGTTTGTCACGTGACACATCCAACCCTATGTGTCCGTGTACAAGATACAGCATGACTAGGGTTCAGTTCAATCAAGTCAGTCTAGAATAGGAAGTGATCTGGCACTTTTGTGAGTCTGTTCGCAGATGTGCATGTCCAGACACTTAGATGCATATCCTCTGGTTGCACACAGCACGATCATCAGCATTACCATCAGAATCCATCAGGAGCATTTTTACAGTGCATAGACCTATTTTCCCTATTTTTGACTTTTTTCACTTATTATTTTTAAGTGACCTTTGTTGGAAAGTAGGTCGGCAATTTTGCTAAGCTTGTATATTAAGCAAACCTAGCGCTAGCACTTCCTGGCAGAAGAGGTAGCAGGAGCACTTGCTCAACAGGCAACTTCTCAGCAAAACCCCCAAGAGGCCTAGCGTTTTTGCATCACAGCAGAACGCTAGCATTTATGGACCAGATCAGCCAACGTTTTTGCATTGGCAACAGCCTGGCGACAGCAAGAAGCACAAGACTCCCATCGTTAGCAGATTCCCCCACAACAACAGATCAGCTCTAGTGTTAGCAGAATTCAGCCCTAGCGTTTTTGGAGCAGCACAGGTGACCTAGCGTTTTGCAGTTCCTTCGCGACGGAATCCACAATAGCACCAACGATTTCAGTTTTCAGCAGTCAAATCCCGCAGTAGAAGTCCCGAATCTCGCATATCTCACGAGTCACCTTCCCGCAGCAGATCCTCGCCACACGATCAGATCCCGCAAAGTTCGCAGTTTCAGCCCGGAGAACGCTGATTTCAGCATCTGCGTTTTCAGCGCATCGTCGTCGCATTGTCGTCATCGACATCGTCACCGACATAGAGTCAGAATTCAGCAGATAAAGATTTGTAGATTTCAGCCATTAGCACTTTCAGATTTCAGCCCGTCTCGTCGTCGACCTCATCGTCGGCAAGTCCAAAGCATTGTAGAGATTTGTGCAATCAATAGTAGACGGCTCTCGCCATGGAGAGTGGGGCCTTCGGAGGAGGGTTTGACAACATTCTGGTGTCGTATTCTTCTCTCTCTGTCTCTCAGTCTCAGCACCTTCATTCAGAGTGTTCACCACTTTGTTTGTGTCCATTGCCCTCTCTCACTAAAGGAACGGAAGGCTCTCCCTTCCATAAGTAAAAGGAACCTTGAGCATAGTTCGGAGCACTCATCTTGAGCAAAGTTCAACATTCACTTCCGCTGCACCTTACATTGGTATCAGATCTTTGGCAGTGTTCTGTATCACTCAAGGAAAGAACCACAAGATTTTTTTTTTTTTGCTTGTTGCGGTCGCACGTAACCCAAGTCCTTTTGGATGTGTCGATTCTTAATCGTGTTTTTGAAGAGTGACAGGAATCCCAAGAAAGAAGGGCTTGTCCAGCCTCCCCTTGTGCCTCTTTTCACTCATTGAGAGCGGACTGTGCACTCAGCAGCCGGCCAATCGACGTGAGGTGGGAAAAAGCAACCTTGGTGTGAGCGCAAGGCCGCCAAGGAGTGCACCCGCGGAAAAGAGCAGAACTCGAGTAAAGTGTAGATCCTTCTCTAACACAGATTGCAAGCGAAAGAAGCACCGCAAGAACCTCAAGAATCTCAAGACCCTCAAGACCCCAAGAACCAAGACCCCCAAGAACCAAGACCCTCAAGAACCCAAGTTCCTTGTGAACTTAAGAACCCAAGACCACAAGAACCCACAAGAACCCAAGACTTCAGTGGATGGTCATCACTCGAAGCGTAATGGATACTTCGCTTGGAGGTGATGAGCATGAGAGAGGAGAAGAAGAATTTTCCCCACCAGGAGGTTTTTCTGACCCTCCCCCTTCCCCAGGTACGCCAAGGATTGCACTAACTCCTATGGAGCTTTTCGACAAGATGATGATGGACATGAAGTTAGAACGCGAAGCAAGAGAAGCAGAAAGAAAGGCAGAACACACAGAAAGATTGGCAGCCATAGAGTGTACATACAACGCAAGAATGGCAGCCATAGCACGTGACCGCGAAGAGTTGTTGCGACTCTTTTCTAATGTGCAAGCACAGATTCCAAAGGATCAGGAGAAGGAGACTCTCTCAGTCTCTTCCTTTCCACAGCGTGACACACATGAAGATTTGCATGATGATTTGAATGAGAATGATAAGCATGATGATTTGCATGATCAAGATGTGATTTCTCACAAGCATCATGATTTGCATGAAGATGATGTGATTGTTCACAAGGACGATGGTTTAGTTGACGCTTTTTCTAGTGAAGCTAACCTCATTGCAGATTCTCAATCACGAAGAACTGACCATGGCTCTCGAGTCGAGGTCCACAGAACTTGACAGCAAGCTTCGATCAAACAGGAAGAACCGATCTTGGCTCTCAAGCCTAGGTCCAAAGAACCCCCACAAGAAGTACTATGTGTTCGAATGATTAGTTAGCAGGCATTGTTTAAGTGTTTCATTCGTGATCGTTTCCTGTATTTCGTGAGCGTCTTTATGTGATCCCTTTTCCCAGGCATGACATATTGTACGTTGAACACGTTTCACTCATGAATGAGCACGGATGTGTGCGGATTGTTCATGGAAAAATGAAATGTTTGCATTCAAGGAAGTCACATTCCATGTCTCTTCCTTGGCATGACACATTCGTAGAAAGAGTACAAGACAGTATGAGCACCAAGCATGGGCATTTCCGTTGTGAATTGCCACAGTTGATTGATTTAGATCGGAAACACAAGATTCCATCTCATTGTTTGCGTGTGTGTGGTGAATGGTTTGACACTCCGTCTATTTGTTCATCTACATTGCATGCACAGTCTTTGAGGAAGACGAGATTTCCTACACTCACTTTACATGGAATGGGTATGTTCATGTTTTTGTGTTGGAAGTGGTTTCAGGAATTTTCAGCCTCGGAGATTCTTGACGAAGGTAGATGCATGACTATCGACGAAGTTGAAGCATTGAAGGAGACTCATAAGACTTTGTGTCGCTTTCGGCGCGGCCCAAAGAAGCAAGCGTTGCAAACCTTTATGAAGTTCAAGTATCCCATGACCCACTCATTAGAGTGGGCCAGCGAAGAGTCCTTTCGAGGATTCCGGGTGCTATTGGCGATCTCCCTCGACGCCATACAGTTCGGTACGAGTACCTCACTTTGAAAAGGAGGGGATGTCACATGACACATTTAACCCTATGTGTCCGTGGATGACCAAGGTTCAGTTCAGTCAAGTCAGTCTAGAATAGGAAGTGATCTGACACTTTTGTGAGTCTGTTCGCAGACCGTGCATGTCCAGACACTTAGAGTAGATGCATATCCTCTCGTTGCACACAGCACGATTATCAGCATTACCGTCAGAATCCATCAGGAGCATTTTTACAGTGCATAGACCTATTTTCCCTATTTTTGACATTTTTCACTTATTATTTTTAAGTGACTTTTGTTGGAAAGTAGGTAGGGCAATTTTCGTAAGTTTGTATATAAGCAAACCTAGCGCTAGCACTTTCTAGCAGAAGAGGCAACAGGAGCTTTCGGTCAACAGGCAACTTCTCAGCAGAACCCCCAAGAGGCCTAGCGTTTTTGCATCACAGCAGAAGGCTAGTGTTTTTGGACTAGATTAGCCAGCGTTTTTGCTTTGGCAACAGCGTGGCGACAGCAAGAAGCAGAAGACTCCCAACGTTAGGAGATTCCCCCACAACAGCAGATCAGCCCTAGCGTTAGCAGAATTCAGCCCTAACGTTTTTGGAGCAGCAGGCGACCTCGCGTTTTGTAGTTCCTTTGCGACGGAATCCACAGTAGCACCAGCGTTTTCAATTTTCAGCAATCAGATCCCGTAGTGGAAGTTCCAAACCTAGCAGATCTCACCTTCCCGCAACAGATACTCGCCGCACGGTTAGATCCTGCAAAGTTCGCAGTTTCAGCCAGAAAACGTAGATTTCAGCATCTGCGTTTTCAGCGCGTCGTCGTCACATCGTCGTCACCAACATCGTCACCGACATAGAGTCAGAATTCAGCAAATAAAGATTTGCAGATTTAAGCCATTAGCACTTTCAGATTTCAGCCCGTCTCGTCGTCGTCCTCATCGTCGTCAACATCGTCGGCAAGTCCAAAGCATTGTAGAGATTTGTGCAATCAATAGTATACCGCTGTCGCCATAGAGAGTGGGGGCCTTCGGAGGAGGGTTTGACAACATTCTGGTGTCGTATTCTTCTCTCTCTGTCTCTCAGTCTGAACACCTTCATTCATAGTGTTCACCACTTGTGTTCCATTGCACTCTCTCACTAAAGAAACGGAAGGCTTTTCCTTCCATAAGTGAAAGGAACCTTGAGCACAGTTCGGAGCACTCATCTTGAGCAAAGTTCAACATTCACTTCCGCTGCACCTTACATTGTTCTTCTGACGCTATGTATCCTCCTATAATTCCTTGTGTGGCTTTTTCATCTGGGCAGAGCTTAGGTTTAGCAAGTGTGTTAGCTTTATCCTTGGATTCATTTTGAGAGTTCTTTTCCGAAGGATTAGAGGAAGATTGGCTAGAAGAGTTACCGTTCTTACCATTCATACCGTTTTGTGGGTTCTGAGGAGTCTGAGAGGTATTGTGAGAAGACTTGTTCTCCTTAGGTTTTCCTTTGTTATGCTTCATCTCTTGTGCAAAAGCAATCGCTACCGCCTTGTTGAGATCTATTGGATCGAGTACTTCGACATCATACTTGATATACTGGTCCAAGCCATAAAGGAATGCCTATTTGCGCTCATCATCTGATTTGCGTAATTGGGTGCTGAGCTGCAAAACACGATTAGAGAAAGACATAATTGGCATCTTAGTTTGCTAGAGAGTGCGCCAATCGTCTCTTAACCGTGCTAGGTACCGAGCTGGCATAAACCGCGCCTTGAGCTTGTCTAGGAAGTCGGCCCAATTGAAGGAAAGGGGCGTGCCTTCTTCGGCTTCCTCTAGGTGCGCGGTCAACTGGGCCTCTTGCTATGCGTGGTACCAATTAATGGCAACACCCGCAAGGTACATGGCTGCCGTCAAAACCTTGCTATTTCCTGTTTTCTTAGTTGTTGCAAAGTAAGCATTAAATTGATGCACCCAAGAATGAATAATAGTAGCATCCATCTTACCGTGATACTAAATGAATGTCAACTTGTCAGTGACGGGGTTGTTGGAGTCCGAATCTCTGCTTGTGCTACTTGATGAACTACCAACATCTTTGACCGGCTCGGGCTTCGAGGTGAGTACGTGTAGGACCAACTCTTGCATGCGTTGGTCTCTCTGCGCCTCATGCTCTAACTCTAAGGCCGCTCGTCTTTCTTTGGTCGCTATGCGTTGGGCTTCACGTGCTTGCTCACGCTCAAGCTCAATAGCTGCCTTTCTTTCTTCGGCCGCCATGCGCGCTTGCTCACGCTAACGCTCCAAGGTTGCCTTTCTTTCTTCGGTCGCCAAGCGCGCTTGCTCATGCTCACGCTCACGCTCCAAGGTTGCCTTTCTTTCTTTGGCCGCCAAGCCTGCTTGCTCACGCTCACGCTCACGCGCTAAGGCTGCCTTCCTTTCTTCGCGCTCGCGATCCAAGGCAGTGCGTTGCGCTTCTTGTTGTAACATCATGTCCATCATCGTCTTGACCAAATCCTCCATAGGATTTGGTGCAAACCGTGGTGTAGATGGGGAAGGGGGAGGGCCGGAAAAACCTCTCGGTGGGGAAAATTCTTCTTCACCACCTGCATGCTCATTACCTTCATGCAAAGTATCCATTCCGCATCGGATGATGACCATACATTGAGATCTTGGGTACTTAAGTCCACGAGAAACTTGGGGTTCTTGTGGTTCTTGAGGTCTTTCTTTGGCTTGCAATCTGTGTTAGAGAAGACTTTTCTCTTACCCGAGCTCTACTCTTCCTTGTGGATGCACCCCTTGGCGGCCTTGTGCTCACACCAAGGTTTCTTTTTCCCACCTCATGTAGATCGGCCGGTCGCAAAGTGCACAGTCCGCTCTCAATGAGTGAAAAGAGGAAGAAGGGGAGGCCGGACAAGCCCTTCTTTCTTGGGTTACCTGTCACTCTTCAAAAACACAATTAGGAATCGACACGCCCAAGTGGACTTGGGTTACGTGCGACCGCAACAAGCAAAAAAAATTCTTGTGGTTCTTTCCTTGATGATACAGAACACTGCCAAAGCTCTGATACCAATGTAAGGTGCAGCAGAAGTGAATGTTGAACTTTGCTCAAGATGAGTGCTCCGAACTGTGCTCAAGGGTTCCTTTTACTTACGGAAGGGAGAGCCTTCTGTTCCTTTAGTGAGAGAGTGCAAATGATCACAAACAAAGTGAATGACATTGTGAATGAAGGTGCAGAGAGAGAGAGAGAGAGAGAGAGAGAGAGAGAGAGAGAGAGAGAGAGAGAGAGAGAGAGAGAGAGAGAGAGAGAGAGAGAGAGAGAGAGAGAGAGAGAGAGAGAGAGAGAGAGAGAGAGAGAGAGAGAGAGAGAGAGAGAGAGAGAGAGAGAGAGAGAGAGATATTTTGAGACATTGTTCACTGCTAATGTATGCACTACTGAGGTTTTACTTGCCCGTGAGTAGATGTGGCATCACACTCGACACCGTTGTACAAACACTATGGCAGAGATCTTGTTGGCACCCTTCACACTTGCAGAGCTCCATGCTGCTATCGAGAGTCTTGATCCCTCCTCCTGTCCAGGAGAGGATGGCCTCACTGGAGCTTTCTTTTTGACTTTTTGGGACGTATTGCATATACCACTGCTTCGCAGTTGTCAGGACATCTTTGCATCAGGATATATGCATCCGGATCTTTGTTCAGGTCTCATATCTCTTATTCCGAAAGGGGGTGACACCACTCAGCTCCGTCAGTGGAGACCTATTACCCTACTCCCTTCGGTCTATAAGATATTAGCGTTACTTATCAGCCATCGCTTGCGACCGTTCTTACCAGATATTATTCATACTTCTCAGACAGGCTTTGTCATGGATCGATGCATACTGGATAATATCTTCACTTTTTATGAGGCAGTAGAGTGGGCCAGATCATCTTCTGAACCTCTTTTCATCCTTGACTTCGAGAAAGCATACGATCGTGTTGAGTGGGACTTTCTCGAAGGATCATTAGCCAGGATGGGTTTCCCTTCGAGATGGATCTCAGGCATTTCCGCTCTCTTCAAGACTGCCAGCAGTGCTATTACTATTGGTGGCCGTGTCAGTCGCAGTTTTGAGCTTTCTCGATCTGTCCGTCAGGGATGTCCTTTAGCAGCATATCTGTATCTGTTTGTAGGAGAGACTATGCCCAACTTTCTTCGTGCTCAGAGTCATGCATTTCGTGGCTTGACCATGCCAGTACCTACAGCTCCGGACCTTATCGACCAGGAGTTTGCTGATGACACTATGCTGATGTTGCGCTATTTGCTAGCTGCTCTTGATGCTGTGCGGGAGGCCCTAGAGGTTTTTTGCATTGCCAGTGGTGCACGCATTAACTGGCATAAATCCTATGGGTTACTGGTTGGCGGTGATGACATACCTACTTGGGGGGTAGCTGATGGTTTCACATGGCTGCAGCCGGGTCAGACATGCAGATATCTGGGCTTTCAGGTTGGATTTGATGTTTCCTCACAGCAGCAGTTTGCACCCGTACTACAGTCTATTCGCAGGAAGCTATGTCATTGGTCTTCACGTCATCTGTCGTTGGCTGGCCGTGCATTGGTCGCCAACCAGGTCATTCTGGCTACAATATGGTATACGGCCTCCTGTTGGATGCTACATTCTGGTGTGATAGCTTAGCTCCGCCGACTAGTGCGGAACTTTTTATGGAGTGGCACAGATGGGACTACTGATACTCGTGCTCGAGTTCGCTGGTCCACGATTATTCGTCCTAGGTCAGAGGGAGGCCTTGGCATTATTGATCCAGAATTACAGAGCCGCGCCCTTCTTACCAAGCTTATTGTTCGGGGTCTTTTTCCCGGCCAAGAACCTTGGAAGATGCTTCTTCAGGTAGCTCTTTGCACAGTGACTCCACGCCTCGGCACTAGAGATGGTCATACTTGGCATACAGGGTATCGTTTTCTCTTTACGGATGCCCCCTTGTCCACCACCACCCTCTCACCCTTCATCCGATCGCTCCTTCAGATTTGGGTTTCCATGCGACGGGCTATCATACGCTCACCTCCCTCATGTCGTGAGGAGATTGGGCGCCAGCCTCTCATTTGGAATGATGCAGTTCTTGATTCTTCTGTTAATCCACCTCGTCAGCTTGGAGAGAGGACTCACATTGATTGGGCTGTTTGGGACACTGGCCCTGTTGCCTCTATGCGGTTGTTTCATGAGACACGTATGCTGGATGCAGATTTTGTGGCAGAATATTATGACATTGGTCGCGGGGTGACAGACAGATTGCTTGAGATTGACTCTGCCGTTCCTTCACAGTGGGATGCAGTCATGCGAGGCACGGTTCAGATGCCTCCACATTGTGGCTAGGAAGGCCTCTTTGCTCAGAGCACTCTCTTATTAGTTCGTTTAGACACCATGCTGTTCACAGTTGATACTGACTACTCTCAGGGGATTCATGCTAGATTGACATATGATACCACCTCTCCGCACCTTGTCTCCCATGGCGCTCAATGGGAGGCCATACGAGTAGTTGGCTCCCGCGGGAAGTGTCGTCGTGTTGACCCCCGTTTCGCTTCCGCTGATGCTCCACTTTGGAGGCTTTGGGTGTGGGAGGGTCGTGCCCTATCTCAGCTTTATTGGGACCCAAGAGAGTGGCATTGGCCTCATTCTGACCCCACCGGTGCACTTGTATCATTCTTTGAGTACACTGTCAGGATTGGAAGGTTAGCATTGATGAGACAGCAACCAGAGCAGCCCACTCGTATGCGTTTCTGGTTACATTCAGGTCTCTCCCATGCCTATCTACAGCAATTTTGGTCAGCCATCTGGGATTTACATGCGGCTCGTCGTATTTCTTTTTCCATGTGGATGATTGCACATGCAGGACTTCCAGTTGGGACTTGGCTAGCTACTATGGGTCATGATCCGTTATGTACTCGCTGTCCTTTGCGACTACTTGAGTCACCTGCACACTGTCTTTGGTCATGCTCAACTTCTCATGTAGTGTGGCTTGTAGTTTGCTTTTTACTTAGCAGAGCGGGTGTTCAGCATGGATTTCTCACTTGGGGATCTGTCTCATGGTTGATGCCGATGCCCGGACCGCATTTTTTCTGCGAGGGCTCAGACGCAGATCCAGCCCTTATGCTTACCTCGATTGGTTATCGTCGAGGGACTTTGGCTATGCTACCACAGATTGCTTGGCAGGGGGATCCTCAGACACGTGATGAAGTTTTTTCAGCCATAACTAGCATTACACTATGGAATGTTTGGAGAGCTCGTTGTCTTCACATTCTCAGTGCGGCTCCACAACTCCTCTAGGATACCCTCACTGCCATTTGGCTGGACATCATTCACACCCTGATTTGGCAGTGGGATTCTTCCTTAGGTACATCTCGAGCAGCCTAGGCTCGTCGATTTGCCTTCCTTCGGCGTTAGGCCCGATCCCCACTCTTCTTCACACATACAGGTGGCCAGATTACATGGCATTATGCCCCTCCTCGGTGGTTTCTCCTCCACTCATCACACCGACCACCATGAGATTGTTCTAGTCGAGTTGTCACTATAGTGGCTCTCATCCTTACATTCAGCTTGCACACCCCACATGATAGGCTATTTTGGCATCCGTTGGGGATTATATTGTACTCAGTAATATACAGCCCTGACTTTTCCCAAAAAAGAGAGAGAGAGAGAGAGAGAGAGAGAGAGAGAGAGAGAGAGAGAGAGAGAGAGAGAGAGAGAGAGAGAGAGAGAGAGAGAGAGAGAGAGAGAGAGAGAGAGAGAGAGAGAGAGAGAGAGAGATGTACACCCCACGTGATAGGCTATTTTGGCATCCGCTGGGGATTATATTGTACTCAGTAATATATAGCCCTGACTTTTTCCGAGAGAGAGAGAGAGAGAGAGAGAGAGAGAGAGAGAGAGAGAGAGAGAGAGAGAGAGAGAGAGAGAGAGAGAGAGAGAGAGAGAGAGAGAGAGAGAACTGAAATGAAATGAAATGTTAAATTAACGTCTTCAAAAGGCCAAAGTGACCTATGAGACCAGAAAGTTACAATGTGGTGGATCTGATACAAAGTCAGAGTAACAAGATGACAAAATGACAGAATGACAAAATAAAATACTATGGAATCCTAAACTGCTAGGTGTGGACTAAGTAGCTAAACAACTACCTGGGATAGCTAGATCACACGAGATCCAGCATCGGTCGCTCGCGGATCTTATCAATCTCCTCCATGGTCAGTAGTCTGACCGGGCGTCGTGCATGTCGAGCCAAAGTGACCCGAATCCTCTGATGCAGCCTCCGTCGATGCTGTGTAGTCCTCCGCAGTCGTGGGCGTCTGGATCTCCCTAGCTCAGTCGCTCGGTCGATCAGTATGCCTCTGGCGTAAAGCGACGGGCTCTGCTGTGGTAGTAACTCCCCCAAGTGTCCAGTGGCAGCGCTAAAGAAGTTTGTGATCTGTCTCTGGGACTGGCTAGCCTCTCCTCTCATCAGGCTCTCTCTGTGTCTCCGCAGCTCGAGCAAAAACAAACCTAGGCATCTCTGATCCTCGTACGCATGACTCTAGCGAATGGTCCAAAGCCCTCTCTGAACAAGCAAAGGAAGCGGCCTCGTATCTCGTAGTAGACGGGGCAGTGGCATGCGTAGTGCAACTCAGTCTCAGGCTTGATGTCACACGGGGGGCATGTCCTGGCCTCTGCTGGTATTCCGTTGTATCTCTCGGTCTCGATCCGCAGCTGGTGTGAAGATGTTCGTATCTGGCCAATAGCACATCGTATTCCATGAGCCCCCCTCTATGGTGAGAGAGGTCTATGCTATTGATTACACAAATCTGGTACAATGGTCTAGATGCAATGGACTTGCCGACGATGTTGATGACAATGATGACAACGACGAGACAGGCTGAAATCTGACAATGCTAGGGGCTGAAATCTGCAAATCTGCTAACTGCTTAATTCTAACACTGTGTCGGCGAGGACGGCGATTGCGACGATGCGCTGAAAACGTAGATGCTGAAATCTGCAGACAGCGGGCTGAATCTGAAAACGCTGGCTGATGTGACGGTGCGGCGAGGATTTGTTGCGGGTAGGTGAGACCTGCGAGGCTAGGGGCTTATCTGGCGGTGTCTATGTGCGGAAAACTGAAAATACTGATGCTAGGGGCTGATCTGTCGCCGGGAATCTGCAAAACGCTGATGCTGTGAGCAAGGTGTAAAAACACCAGGGCTGTTCTTGGACTGCTGATGAAAAACGCCAGAGGGTCTGTTGGCTGCTAGGGTGATCTGTCGGTCTTGCTGAGAAGGTGCATTGCAAGTTGTAGGAACTTTTGTTGCCTCTATTGCCAGAAAGTACTAGCACTAGTTTTCTTATATATTAACTTAGCAAAGTTACCCTACACAGTTTCCCAACAAAGTCACTTATTAATAATAAGTGAAAAATGGATGAAATAGGGAAAATGGGTTCTGTGCAATGTAAAATGCTCATGATGGATACTGATTGTCATGCTGATGATCATGCTGTGTGCAACCAGAGGATATGCAACTACTCCAAGTGCCCGAACACGCATGGCTTGCTCACAGGCTCACAAAGGTGCCAGGACACTTTCTAAGTTGACCTAAACCCTAGACCTGAAGTAGCTTGTTCACATGCACATAGGGTTAGATGTGCACGTGACATTAATGCTTCTTTTAGTGCTAGGGTTCATTATTGCCGAGCCTGCCTTGCATCTCTAGAGTTATGACAGAAACTCAGTACGTAGATTTTTGTATTGATGTCTGCTCGTGTGTTTGTGTGTGTGTGGTGCGGGTGTGTGGAAGGCTGAAGCTTATATTGGTGCCTACTTCTACAGCCAGTAGTGGGCATTGACGATGTTAGTGGGGATGTTGCAGTATTTAGTCAATACTATGCATGATGGAAGTGATGGTTATATTATCTCTAGATGGGTCTATACCTTGCACTTTCCTTTAAGGGTGAATTTGGGCTTATCCTGGATCCATCTAGGTATATTTTTTAGTTGTATAGCGGACATGCATACTCCCCATTGTGAAGTTTTCGTCCGAGTTACGACCAGTTGATATTGTGTTGATTCTTTCTATCTTCTATAGTGAGTATGCCCTGCCAACTACCTCATTTTTGTGCTAATTTTTTCAATTTAATGCTTCTTTTAGTGCTAGGCTTCATTATGACCGAGTCTGTTGTGCATCTCTTGAGTTATGACAAAAACTCAGTACACAGATCTTCGTATTGATGTATGCTTGTGTGTGTGTGTGTGGGAGCATATATTGGTACCTATTTCTACACCCAATATTGGGCATTGACGACGTTATTGGGAATGTTGTAGTGTTTAGTCAATACTATGCATGATGGAGCTGATGGCTTTTTTGTCTTGTGGGTAACTACCATGAGTATGCTTATCGTGGATTCATCTAGGTATATTCTTTACTTTGAGAAGATAAGACTAGAGGAAGGGTCAGCTTCCTTAAATGGGTGTTATTAGTGTGCTTCTCAACATTTCCGTTGTCTCATTAAGAAGGAAGAAATAGACACTTGCTTTGGTGAACATATTAATTTTGGTCGACGGTGGCGTTTTTCTTTTCAATCCTAAAATTAGTGATGCATCTTGGAGAAAGATTTCCTCAAAGAGGAAACTTTCTCCTGTTTGTGGTCCCTTTGTTACATGCATGTGAGCAAATGGATTAGGTCATTTAGCAAAAGGGTGATCCTCAGGGTAAGTTTAGTGCATTTGAGATCAAAAGCCTTATACCGGTGAAGAGTTTTTTATGATAATCATGTGGTCATGTTTGTTTATGAAGAAAGTTTCTAATGCAAAAGTTGACTGACTGAAAGCAACAAGCTGTCCTTACCCTTTAATGTGTTGGATATGCATAAAAACAGGGCCATAGCACCAGGAGTCTTGGATTCAGAAATGTTCGGTTTGCAAACCCTCCAACACATCATGCGTGTGACGCGGACTTGGGACTCAACCATGTCAATGATTCCCAAAGGTGGTGATGTAATATGGGGAGGACTTGATTGGTCAGCAGAAGAAGGTTATCGCTGTTCGCAACGAAAGGATAAGAACGACAACAATCAAGACTCATCTGTGGAGCAATATTCAGATTCGAAGGATCTAGGCCCCCATGGGAAACCAATGGCTCATTATGGAAGATTGGTTTCTTTTGGCAAAGATGTCGCTGAACTTGCATCCCACAAGATTGATAGAAGACCTTTCCAGGTAATGGTTGGGATGAATTTTTGTCGCTATTCTTTCTTCATGTGTTCATCCTGACACATTTCTCTATATTTAAAAGAACATTAGGGGGGGTCTTCCAGTTAGTGCAAATCTCTCTTGTGGGGATGCATGGACAGAGTATCATGAGATAAGCTGGGAAAGCATTCAAGCAGTGGCAGAGCATAAAGTGTTCACTGCTGGAAACATTCCAGATCTCCTAAGATATGTTGCTCCTGCAATGATGGAGCGTGGTGATTCTCAGTTTTCACATGGTATTGCAGATGATCTGAATGATTCCAAGTACGAGCATTTCAAGTACTGGGCAAATCCGTTGGAAACAAGGTACACACTTTTTGGGTTTCTGAACTAAGCCTTAGTGAAGACGAAAGATAGGCATACATTTTACTTTTGCATGTGAAGCATTGACATGTTCTTTGGTATTTTAGTTTTGTAAATATTTAAGAGCCTCGTATGGGTCCTTTTCATTTCTTTTTCTTTAAAATGCCAACATGACCCTTCACCTTGTTACATGGTGGAAGAACTTCCTAGCCTCAGTAAAAGCATGATTCAAGACCTGCAAAACTTTCGTTTGTTCACTCCAAGCTGCCATTGAAGTGGTTTGATTGAGAAAACTGTCTGGGTGCATCTAAAGTACCTTGGGGAAGGTGGACTGCTGGTAGTTGGGCCCTCACAATCCTGTTTTCTTGCTTTTGTCTTGTACACATTTGCAAAGCTTTGTTGTGCATGCTGGATCAGGACCAAGCATCATTGCCTCCAAAAGCTGCTCAAAAAACACAAGCAGAGTCATCTTTTGCAATTTCAGTGTTAGAGTCATCGCTTGCAACTTTTTGATAAGAGCCAACATTTTGTCTCAACTTAGCTATAGGCACATGACACCGTGCATTGTGTAGTTGTCATGTGGTGTTTCCTCCTTTACCGTCTCCTCTGAGAAATGGTATAGTGCTACACAAGGAACTACATTAGGAAGGGAGGTGGATAGTACGTTTGGTTGGCAGACACATGCTGGTCAACGGGCTTTTGTGGATAAAGGTTGTGCTTGGACGTCATCCAAAAAGGAACTTGCTGATGCCATGGTCTCACATTATTGGCATGTATTTACTGCTTCTCCTCAGGTCTCTGCGGCAGCTCATGAGGCATGACAATTGTTGCTCTCTCATGTACATCCCATCCTTTCTTCACAAGATGCACAATGCCTCCAGGAAGCGTCCACTGATCTGAATTGCAATGCGCGTTGTTTGCGGTGGGCCGTTGATGATCCCCTGGTTGGGAGGGGCTCACTGTGGAATTCTTCCTCTGTTTTTGGAAGACTCTCAAAGAGCCCTTGCTCTTCATGATGAATGCGGCATGGGAGAAACAAGCCGTGCCAGTATCCTGGAAGGAGGGTTTGCTTAAATTGTTGCTCACATTGGGACATACCTCTTTTCCCGCTTGGGATGAGATTCTCCCTTCCCTGAGACAAATTGAGGCCGCATTCCGAGCCGGAGGTGCTGTTGATGCAGATGGAGCTTTGATAGCTTAAGGAGGTAACAAGAAAGGTAAAGGTACGAAGAAGAAGAAGAACAAGGACATCGAATGTTACCACTACCACAAGAAAGGGCACAGAGAATCAAAATGCAAAAAGAAGAAGCGAGACGAGGCCAACAGGAAGAAACAGAAAGCCTCAAGTGCAGGTGTAGCCTCTCATGAGTCGACGGGGACCGCTCTTGTCGTGACGACGGACCACACTCTTGCTACATGGCAGTCAGGTACTTGGGTTGTTGACAGTGGAGCCACCACTCACGTGACTCCTCAACAATCTTGGTTTAGCTCTCTCAGAGAGACTCATGGGCAGACCGTCAGTATGGGTGACAACCATGAGATTCCAGTGTCTGGCACAAGCCAGATTACTCTCTTTCGTTCTACCTCAGACCCGAAGTTCAGTTCAGTGGAGGCACTTTACGTTCCGGACATGGCCTTCAACCTCCTCTCTGTGTCGAGTTTGGACTCTTAGGGAGCTGACATACACTTTGGGAGTGGCACATTGACCATTTCTGATTCTACGACAGATACTATCCTTGCACGCGTTGAGCGCGATGGTTCTCTATACCGCCTCGCTGCTCTTCTGTCTCCGACCACGGAGTCTTCTGCTCTATGGCATGCACGAATTGGTCATCGATGTTATTAGCAGCTTTAGCAGGCTGCTAGGACCTCTATGGTGGAGGGTTTACGAGCGATACGCTCCTCATCAGGCCTGTGCGAGGCTTGCCATATGGACAAGCAACACAGGGTTGCCTTTTCGAAACAGGCATCCAACAGAAGTTTGGCACCGCTTGCATTGGTTCACATTGATCTATGTGGCCCGATGAGCACTCCTTCATTTTCTGGCTCACAGTTTTTGCTTGTGCTTGTGGATTGTTTTAGCAAGTACACTTGGAATTTGTTCTTAAAGCTCAAGCCAGAGGCTTTCAGTTTCATTCGAAATTGGAAGACGATGGTTGAAAAGGAGAAGGACTTGCACGTCAAATGTACTCGCTCAGACAGGGGGGTGAGTTCACCTCGAAGGACTTTGTAGAGTGGTGCAAGTCAGAGGGCATCCAACGCTAGGTGACTACTCCTTACACTCCTTCCCAGAACAGAGTCGTTGAGTGGAAGAATCGGACTATCATGGAGATGGCTTGTGCGGTGCTTGCGCATGCTTCTTTGCCCCGGGTTTACTGGGCAGAGGCGTGCAACATGATGGTTTACATCCAGAACCGTTCTACCCATGCTTTGCAGAACATGACTCCTTATAAGGCTTACTACGGGCGCAAGCCCTCGGTCTCACACTTTCGAGTTTTTGGGTGTCCGGCCTTTGTCCATGTGCCAAAAGAGAAGCGACAGAAGTTAGACTTCAAGGCGAAGAAGCTCATCTTCCTGGGCTTATAGTAAAAGGGGACGGAGGGGACGGAGCCTAGAGACGGGGGACACTCGATTCCGCAACGGTGAAGGGTGGGGATGGGTGGCAAATTCCCTGCCAGGTGGGAACGAAGGCAAAACGTCTCAGGGACAGCATGGGACGGTAGTCACAAACAATCAAGTTTTTTCAAAATTTGGAAAATTGACCGTTTCTAACGGCCAGTTCCTCTCCAACAACCATATTTTTTAACTTTGAAGCACCCCAACGGTGATAAAAGCCACCCTATGGGTCCTCATTTCTCGATGTTCTATTAACACATTTGCGTCTATATGACTCATGTTCTTTGGTCTATTTAGTGTCAAAGTGATGCTCTATGTGTGTAGATAAAAAAATGCAAAAAAACTCTTTTTTTTTTTGCCGTTCCGACCCTCGTCTCCGTTCCCTAACTTTTGCCGTCCCCGTCCCCTTCCCCGTTCTCGACCCGCCGTTCCATGTTACTATGCCTGGGCTATTCACAAGAGTTTGATGGATACCGGCTTTATGATCTTGATGCCAAGACCACTGTTAGCCGTGATGTGACTTTCATGGAGCTTTTCAGCACACCTGCAGAGGGGGCAACATCCAAGCCTATACCTTCTCTACCTCCTCCTCGTCCACCTCCTACACCTGATCCTACCCCTATCCCTGTTCTTGTACCCTCTACACCACAGCCAGTTACTTCACTCAATCATGCCATGTCAGATTCTGATTGTGATGTGGATGATGGTTCTCCTTCGATGGAGGCGATCTCACCTCGCAAGGAGAAGTTAGTGCCTGGTTGGCTCTACTCTATGGTTTCTTCCTCTGGAGCCACAAAGCTACCAGAGTTGCCAAACCTTGGACAACCTCGACGTTCTGCACGCCTCCAGGAGAGCAATTTTATGACGGCGCAGAGTTTGTGAACTTTGCACTCATGTCTCAGATTCAGGCTTCACCAGTTGATACTTCCTCGGTGGAGGAAGCACTCCAGCATGATTGTTGGATGCGTGCCATGCAGACAGAGATGGACGATATGGAAAGGAATAAAACCTGGACTTTGGTTTCTAGGCCCAACAAGCGGAAGGCGGTTTCTACGAAATAGATTTTCAAGACAAAATACAAGGCCAATGGTTCCCTCGACAAACACAAGGCGAGACTTGTTGCTCGGGGTTTCACATAGCGACCGGGCATGGACTTTGATGAAGCCTTTGCTCCCACCGCTTGCATGACTACCATATGCATAGTGTTTGCTCTCACAGCCAACTTTGGTCGGCCTATCTTCCAGATGGATGTCAAAAGTGCTTTTCTGAACGGAGATTTGGATAAAGAAGTTTATGTGTGCATTTCGTATACCAGGCAAGGAGGATTGGGTCTGTTTGTTGTGGAAAACATTGTATGGATTGAAGCATACTGGAGAACAGTGGTACCTCACACTTGACCAATTTCTCATGAAGTTGGGATTACGATGTACCTCATCAGATTTCAACTGTTATGTTGTTTCTGATGGCTCTTTGGTTGCAATAGTGATTGTTTGTGTGGATGATCTCATTTTCACAGGCTCATGGACCAACAGGATCAACTCGATCATGAAAGCTATGGAGACGCGTTTTGATGGCTTATCTTGGGCTTCTTCACTATTTTCTTGGATTTGAGATCTTTCAAACATCAGACGGTATCTTCTTTTCTCAGCGGAATTATGCGAAGGCTATCCTGGAGAGATTCCAGATGACATGATGCAGACTGATTGGCACTCCTCTTGAGCCTGGAGAGAACATATCGCTTCACGATGCTTCCCCACGGATTGACTTGGAGCAGTACAGGAATGTTGTTGGCTGCCTCGTATGGCTGATTTATTCCCGACAAAACATCTGTTACACAGTTTTTGTCCTCAGTTCCTTCAACACCCGACCTTGTCAGCGACATTGGCAGTGTGCCCAATGTACTTTGCGGTACATCAGCGGCTGTCAGGTGCAACGGAATTAAAATGGTGAAGATCTAGTTTTACACTTCCACAAAAACCTTTCCTTCTTTCCTTGCGTTAGTGAGTAATTTGTACTTCAATGAATGTTCCTTTTATGTTCCCATGAAGAGAGGGGTTGAGAGAATGCAATAGAGATGTGTAGAGGGAGAGAGAAAGATAGAGAAGAAGAGAACGACACCCGATGGGGTCCCAACTAACACATTGATCTCCGGTGGTTCTTCTTTTAGATTGCTCCTTGGAAGTCCACCCTTGTGGCGGCAACTCGACGGTTCCACTTTGGAAACGCGCTGTGCCTCCTTTGGAGGCTCCAAAGGAACGGCCATGTGAGGTCTTGGCTTCCGAAATTTGACCATCCTTGACTTGAGTACCTTGAGATCCACACAATTTTATTTCTTACGAACAAAGAGAACTGGTAAACCAAAAGCCCGTACCTTGGAAGGGCGAAGCTTCCTAAATGAGAAATCACTTCGTTTTGGCTTCTCTTTATCCGATGGAGAAAAACTTTTACCTACATGTTCCTCGTTATGCAATGTCCATAGGTCGATGGGGAGGGTGTGTAGGGGAATGATGATCCTGGGAAAACACTGAATTGACCGTAACAAAATCTTCCTTGATGTGGGGTTGACATAGATGACTGCCGCTTGGGCTCCTCGAGGTAGCTCTCTGTTTGCGTGGACATGAGAGATGAGAGAGAGAGAGAGAGGGAATACCGTTTTCGCCTCGAATGAGGACGGGTTGCGACACATTAATTGTCACGTGACACATCCAACCCTATGTGTCCGTGGACAAGCTACAGCATGACCAGGATTCAGTTCAGTCAAGTCAATCTAGAATAGGAAGTGATCTGGTACTTTTGTGAGTCTGTTCGCAGACCGTGCATGTCCAGACACTTAGATTAGATGCATATCCTCTGGCAGCACACAGCATGACCATCAGATTTCTATCAGAACCCATCAGGAGCTTTTTTACAATGCATAGACCTATTTTCCCTGTTTTTGACATTTTTCAATTTTTATTTTCATGTGACTTTTGTTGGGAACTAGATAGGGCAATTTTGCTAAGTTTGTATATATAGAAACCTAGCCCTAGCACTTTCTGGCAGAAGAGGCAGCAGGAGCACCTTGCTCAACAGGCAACTTCTCAGCAAGACAAACCCCTGCGACAACTCTTTCGTTTTCTCTCACCAGAAGGCCTAGCATTTTTGCACTTGCAGATTCTTGGCGATAGTAGATAGCAGATCAGCCCTAGCGTTAGCAGATTTCCCCGAAATAGCTGATCAGCCCCAGCGTTAGCAGTTCCATCAGCAAGGACAGATTTTAGTCCCTAGTGTTTTTGGTTTGTCGATCGACCGTAGTGTTTTTGCAGACCTTTGCGACAAGGACATCAAGAACACCAGTGTTTTCAGTTTTCACCAGTCAGTACCCGCTGAAAAAGTCCCAAACCTCACAAATCTCACCTTCCCGTAGGAGATCCTCGTCGCATGGTCAGATCCCATAAAGTTCGCAGTTTCAGTCCGGAAAACCCAGATTTCAGCATCTGCGTTTTCAGCGCGTCGTCGTCGTACCGTCATCATCAACATCGTCACCGACATAGAGTTAGTATTCAGCAGATAAAGATTTGCAGATTTCAGTCCTTAGCATTTTCAGATTTCAGCCTGTCTCGTCGTCGTCCTCATCGTCGTCGACATCGTCGGCAAGTCCAAGCATTGTAGAGATTTGTGCAATCAATAGTAGACCGCTCTCGCCATAGAGAGTGGGGCCTTCGGAGGAGGGTTTGGCAACATTCTGGTGTCGTTTTCTTCTCTCTCTATCTCTCAGTCTCAATACCTTCATTCACAGTGTTTATCTACTTTGTTTGTGTCCATTGCACTCTCTCACTAAAAGAACGGAAGGCTCTCCCTTCCGTAATTAAAAGGCACCCTTGAGCATAGTTTGGAACACTCATCTTGGTTCAACATTCACTTCCGCTGCACCTTACATTGGTATCATAGCTTTGGCACGTTCTGTATCACTCAAGGAAAGAACCACAAGAAATTTTTTTGCTTGTTGCGGTCGCACGTAACCCAAGTTCTCTTGGGTATGTTGATTCGTAATCGTGTTTTTGAAGAGTGACAGGTAATCCAAGAAAGAAGGGCTTGTCTAGTCTTCCCTTGTGCCTCTTTTCACTCATTGAGAGGGGACCGTGCACTTAGTGATTGGCTAATCGAGGTGAGGTGGGAAAAAGCAACCTTGGTGTGAGCGCAAGGCCGCCAAGGTGTGTGCCCGCGGAAAAGAGCAGAACTCGGGTGAAGAGAAGATCCTTCTCTAATACAGATTGCAAGCGAAAGAAGAACCGCAAGAACATCAAGAACCCCAAGACCCTCAAGACCCTTAAGAACCTCAAGAACGCAAGAACCTCAATAACCCAAGATTCCAAGACTCGCACGAACCCAAGTTCCTTGTGAACTTAAGAACCCAAAATCTCAGAGTATGGTTATCACTCGAAGCAGAATGGATACTTCGCATGATAGTGATGAGCATGAAAGTGGCGAAGAAGAAATTTTCCCACGAGGAGGTTTTTCTAACCCTCTCCCTAGGATTGCACTAACTCCTATGGAGGCTGTCGACATGATGATGATGGACATGAAGTTAGAACGTGAAGCAAGACAAGCAGAAAGAAAGGCCGACTTTGAGCGTGAGCAAGCGTGCTTGTCGGCCGAATAGAGAGCCCAACAGAGCAAGAGTTGTTCCGACTCTTTTCTAAAGTGCAGGCACATGTTGCAAAGGATCAGGAAAAGGAGACTCTCTCACTCTCTTCTTTTCCAAAGCATGAATCACATGATTTGCATGATTATGATAAGCTTGATGATTGGAATGATAATGACAAGCATGAAGAATTGCATGACAATGACAAGCATGATGATTTGCATGACAATGACAAGCATGATGAACGAGGTAGGACTGGGCATGGGCAGCCATATGGGCCGCCTCTTGCTTCTCCATCCATTCATCCTTCCAAGTGATGGCATCACCCGTGAGATGCATGGAAGCCAAGAGAACCTTGTTATTTTCAGACTTTCTAACATCCGCAGAATAGGATATAAATTGATGCAACCACGAGTAAATTGATGCATCCATCTTACCATCATACTTACTGAACGTGATCTTCTCGAGAATGGGATCATTGATCGTCCGTGTAGCAATGATTGCCTCCGCGATGGTCTTGGCAAGCTTTTCATAATCGGGCTCAGAAGATGGGGGATCGGGTCGCACCACCAAGGCGGTGATGAGATCACGCATGGAATCCCTTTCCAGCCTACGAGCCTCGGCTTCAACCGCCAATCGACGCTCCTCTCTCTCCGTTGCTTCCAAACGCTCTTGTCGTTGAGCTTCGTCTTGCCGCATCATCATCTCCATCATCATGCGCATCATAGCATCCATGGGATTTGATGGCAAAGGAGGAGGAGTGGGGGGAGGACTAGGAGGATCCATAGGTGGCACTTGCTCTCCTTCTTGATTGGTGGAGGTATTCATACTGCTACGAGTCTTGACCATGCAAGGACTTCTCCTCTTTGTTTAAGGAAGCTTGCAGATTAATCTTCGGGAGACTATCTACCCCCTTGTCGGCGCACCCCGCATACAACACTTGGTATACAATTGGTTGCTATTTTTCGACGCTCAAGGCGCACGGCTGTACGTGCAATGGCATGCCTGCTGTTCCAAGAGTGGGAGGAGTATACAACGAAGGGCTGCCAACACAACCAAAAACACAAGAGAGGAAAAAAACTTTTTGGGAATTAGCGGATTAGTGCAAAATCTTCAAAGCTCTATTACCAATGTCAGGTGCTGCGGAATTAAAATGGTGAAGATCTATTCCTTTTATGTTTCCTTGAAGAGAGGGGCTGAGAGAATGCAATAGAGATGTGTAGAGGGAGAGAGAAAGAGAGAGAAGAAGATAACAACACCTGATGGGGTCCCAACCAACCCTCTCAAGGGCCCCTCACACGGTTACCGATGTGGTATTTGCTTTAGATTGCGTAAATGGAATGTATACATAATGCAATACCTCAATGCAGACTCTAATGACTTGATGACGACAAATCACCGCGGTAACTCCTCGGGAAGAGGCAGCTCCGGGGCTGATTTGATGCACCTTGGATTCTTCTCGATGTGGGAATTGCGGATGACCACCACGGGCTGATTTGTATTCCCGATGTGAGAAGTATGATGGGCTGAAAATGCAGATCTCGACGAGGCCGATGATGGACAGTAATGGCGCACTCGATTTCGGCGAGGGAATGGCCGTGGAGAGGGCTGAATTGGTTGCTGAAGTACCGGACCGCATCCGTCAAGGGGGACTGCAGTGGATCTCTTGCACACCCGGCAAAGGAATGGGTTGAAAAACCAAAATGCTGGCTGCTGAATTCTGGAAACGCTAGGTGCTGGCTGAATTCTGCAAAAATGCTGGAGCTCTTGCTGAAAATGCTGGTTGAGTTGGTTGCTTCCTCCAAAACGCTGGCTCAATTGCAATCCGTGAGAATGAGAATAGCACTAGCTCCTTGGGTGCCTTTATAGGGGAAGAATAAGTAATTATTATGCCTTAGGTAGGGCAAGGGTCCACCAGTTTTCCCAACAAATAAATCATGAAATGATTTATTAAAAATTGATCCAAACTTGGTGAGATTGTCGCAAATCTGTCCACGTGGGAATCCGATCGACGCGCGGTCTGGCACGTCGGATTCCCCTAACCTAGAACTACATGCTCGTCATGCCAAATGCCCACCGTAGTGTAATAACATCTGTCAAAACGTGTATACAAACCATTTATGGAAGAGGGTTCCAAACTGGAAAACGTAATTTAATGGACTTGTCCGAACATGCAGGTCATGCGAACAAGCTCACAAAATTGCCGGTACTAATCCACCTAGGATTCTAGACATCCCTATCTAGGAAGAAGAGGAAAACTGGCTCTGGAAGTCGATGAAGTATGTCCACGTGGCACACAGAGCCATGTGCACGTTACAACGGCACCTTGGACCATGGTGTGCTCTATGGTCGCTTCAAGGGTTGCACCTTACTTGGTTGGTGCGATTCAGATTGGGTAGGAAATCTAGATACTCGGCGCTCTACTACAAGAGTAGTTTTCACACTCGGCTCAGGACCCGTTTCATGGAGCATTAAGCGGCAACCCACCATTGCGCTATCTTCCACAGAGGCGGAGTACATAGCAGCTTGCTATGCTGCTTGTGAGGCCATATGGCTATGGAGATTACTGGGAGAGTTGTGTTTTCCCAAGACTGCGACGACTTGTCTTTTGTGCGACAATCAGAGTTGCATTGCTATTGCCAAGAACCCTATCTTGCACGCTCGAACAAAGCACATTGTGTAACAAACTTGGACACCCCAAGTCAAGATTCTACCGTGACACAACAGAGATTCACTTCAAAACAGTTGACAATTCACACTTTAGTCGACACGGCCCGACGTAGTTCCGTGCCTAGAGATATTGGCCCCAAAGACTGGCGCCCCTTTCGGTATTTCCTTTTGTATTAGTCTGTGTTCAAAGTACAAGAGAGTGGGTAGGTGCTCACTCCCAGACTCTGCATCCAGATGCTCTGAGAAGTGAGACCCTGCCCACTTATTTATTGATACTAGGGATGCCCAAAAACAGAGCCCCAAAAGCAGTAAGTGAAAAGCTTCTTAAAATAAAGCAATTATCTCAAAAGTTGCCAGGGATTTTCAGCCAGTGTAATTTCAGGGATTCCGTATGTTGCCACGTCGTCAACAGTCTACGCAAAAAGTTGATTTCCGTACAATGTGCCACATCAGCTTGTCAGCAGGTTTTGTGCCGCAAAATCCGAGCTGCCACGTGTATGCTGTACAGTGTCACATGTATCTGCAGTGAGTGTCCGGGTCTAATGTCAATTTGTGACCCCCGACCCCCCCCCCCCCCCCCTCTCCCTCCCTTTGAAAGCATTGTAATCGTCCGCGATTACGCCTCCAAAACAGACGGAGGCCATAAACTATCTTAGCAGACATTGACTGTTAGTACCGACGCACTAGGCACAACACATCTAGCACATGTACCAACCGATAGTCACATCACAGGACATCAAAGGACAAATCACATTCAAAATCATTCCAAATCTCAGACCATGATTAATCGGCAACGTATTTAGTAATCGCATCTAGATCTAGTCGGGACCTCACAGATGCCCAATTAACTAATCCTTATTCTAATCATGTCTATAGAGATTTATGAGACCGAAATGCTGCAGTCATTTCGTCTTTCAGTTCCAGCACTCAAACAAGTCAAGTACAAATCAATCAGTTTCATTTTCATTTTCGGGAATTTCAGTTCATAAAGTCATTCAGCAGAATATTGTTAGCCCAACAGTATCCCTGAAACCCAAAGGGACATCAATGACTCTATATCAAAATTGGGGTAATTCGTTGACAAAGAAGCGGAGCGACTCCCCTCTTGTGCAAGCCCGTTGCACTCATGCTGAAATCGGGGTTCTATCGGAGTAGACTATGCTAAACCGAATGCTTCAAGGTAAAGTTCCAAGATCTGAGGAGTATCTGCTAGGTCCTCCTCCTCCATCTACTTTGCATCCAATGCAGGATAGTTCTTGAATTTAACCAAGAACCGCCTATTCACTTTACCTTTTATCTTTCTTTCCTTGTGTGCCAAAATCTGTTCTGGAACGAGTATCTCCTAGCTTTCCTCCACTTCGGGCTGCTCATCTGGCTCCCCATCATCGGGCACATCGCCTTTAAAAGGCTTCAAGAGACTCACATGAAAAGCATTGTGAATTCTCCAAGTATCGGGCAGCTTCAGTTCAAAGGAGACATCATTTATCTTTTCTTTTATCTAGATAGGTACATAGTATCTCATGCTAAGCTTTGGAAAAAGCCACTCCTTTCCCTTTTTTTTCTCAGGCGTGCCTTTTCAAGACGTAAGAGCAGCCAATCGTCTTCCTTATGTCAAATTCCAACGGTATACCCTCTCTCACTCCTCTCTTTTGAAGCTTCAGTGGTCGACTAGGAAGAACCACTCAAACCAAAGGCTTTGGAACTCAAATTTTCTCACCCAAAGCATGGTTTCTCAGAGACAACTAGACACAAAGTACCTTCGTGCGAGCAACAATTCTTGGAAATACTACAGTTCTAAGCAACCTACTTCTTATTCCAATCATCAGCAACAAAAGCAGCAACATGAAGCTTGCAAAGGATCATCAACGATATCAAGACGGGCTTACTTAGTGGCACATATATCCGACCCTAGTTGAGTACTTGGTCGTTGGATAAGCTCCCCCTTGCGAGCCATGCCCTACATTTAAGTCTTTCTTGTCTGATGGTGGTAAAGTTGAAGATTTATTGATCCCTTCCTTGTGCAAGAGGATCCTTTAGAGGTCTAAGAAGCAACAACTCCCTCAACCTCCCCCTTCTCAATTGGAAGCCTCAATACCCGTTGAAACAACTAAAGGTTCAGAAGATTCTGGTTCTTGTGCGACAACCAACAAGCACATAACCCCTTCTCTGGCCGTGATCCGGATAGAATCTCGTCACCGCCCTTCCAAAATAAAGTCTGTCTCTGGACACATACCCAATGCAGTGGTGAATGATAATCCTTCAAACTTGAAGATTCCAGTCCTTGCCTTAAGGGATGCAAAGGATAAATCAGATGCAGACTCTTTCAACACGACTTTAGTCGGTGCAATTGAATCTTTGGACACAACTTGTTCCAATAATAAACCTTTACAGATGGATATACCTTCAAACACTATGTCTCAGTCTTTCAGGACGAATTTATTGTTCTAGATAAACCAATGGAATACCTTACAGATTTTCAACCAGTGGTCATCACTGGTTGAAAATAAACCAATGGAATACCTTACAGATTTTCAACCAGTGGTCATCACTCAACAGAAAACTCAAGTCAGTTTCCCAATAGTTTCACTTGAAGCAAATAAAGATTTAGTCTTTTATTGTACAAAGCTCGAAGTTACAAATGATTTTGACAAAAGCACTAATCGAGTTGCAAATATGATGAGTTTTCAGTTCGGCAAAATCGTTACGGTCAATAATAGTGCCATGACGTGGGACTTAACAAAAAGAGCTTTGAATGCAGAAGCAAGCAGAAATACATTTTCCTTCTCCCGGAGTTTCTACAACTAACCTTGGGTTTTATTTTAAATGGGAGGGAATGTCACGATTGCGACGATTCTTTGTCTTGGTATTACCTTCTTGCTTGATTCTTTTGCAGATAGGAAGACATACCAGATCCGAGACCCCCGATTCTCCAAAGGATGTGTCCCATCGCCCAAGAGTGGCACCTGTTCGGCGAATAGCCATGTCTCTTTAGCGAATGGATACACCTTTACGCCGAAGGGTTACAACTCTACTTGCGCATGCATGTTCTTGCCAGAAAGGCCATGATGTTACCAACTTTAGTGCAGCAAACTCAGCCTTGTACTCTTATGATTGTGCCAACATGTTGTTACTTCCTCATTTGGTCATTGGCAATCATCTCTATGGGAGGTTTTGTTAAGATGGAAGGGCACATTCTTGGTTGTTCTTTAACTTCGAGTTTTGTTTCTGCTTGGAAAGCTGTTACAATTCATTTATCATGGCACAATTGACAAAAACAAGAAGGGAATCCGCTTCGTTTGGAGAGTATTCATCGGAGTCAGGCATTCTCTCTTACTTCGGTTGACCGTTCACATCGTTAGGCATATTTTCTCTCTTGTCGTGGCCTTCATGTAGTTGATGATGTGCTTGATGAGGTGGGCTACACTTTCCAGTTTCCACTTGCAGCTCCCCGATTTGGATTGGGTATGCATTATCGTCCGCTCTGGAGAGAGCTTTTGTTGACTTTTTACCCATTCCGCCATTGGCTGATGGTTGCCGCATGTTTGATTGGATTTTCCGGGACACCTTTTGAGGCCATTTCTGCCAGTCAAGTATATTGCTCTTCTACTACCGGGACCTCAGCTTGTTGACCATTGTAATGCCCTATGGTCCATGCAAAAGTCTGATACCTCGTGGAGGAAACCTCTCTCTAACCTCTGGAAGAGCCACTTGCCTTTGAAGGAACGTTTGTTTCTCTGGCAATGCTTGCTTGGAGTTCTCCCGGTGGGAACTTTCCTTAGTGCACACCATAACATCTCTTCTTTTTGTGTCCGTTGCTCGACTTTGGAAGAGACTATTAGTCACTTGCTTTGCGATTGCTGCATTACTTAAGCTTTTCTTCGCCGGATATCAGCTTGTATGCGGCTCTGTTTCCCCTCTGGGGTGTTCCACAAACTGTTTTAGGCTTTGGCATTCTCTTGCCTTCCCTACAATGATTTGCGGTCTTTTTCATGTGGGTCAGATATTGGTCTTTTTGGACCCTTCGGCGTCAAGTAATGGCTGCATGTTCCATCGCCTTGAGGAGGATCCCTTTCCGTTTTTCAAGCTTTCCCTCTGGCAATCTTTACATTTTACCCTGGATGTTGATGACATCACTCTAGAGATACATCAGCTTATTTGTGAATGCTTTTAGCCTCTTTTATAGTCGAACACTTTTGTGCTCTTCTATTTGTACATGATCTTTTTGGTGGGTTTCCTCGCTTTGAGGTTTCCCACTTGTAAATCAATCCAAATGGATTTACAAAAAAAAAAAAAAAGTTTGGTTGGCTTGTTACATGTCGAAAAACATGAATATTGAGTGACCTCCCCAACAGGAGGCATTGTACAAAGCTTCTCACTTGTATATGCAGAATAGAGTGATCTTGTTTTCATGCCCTATTTTGATAAGTTATATCTAGACTTGGTTACTCTCCGAAGACCAAGTTGGAGGCCTTTGTGTATTGTCGAGTTTGGAAGTCACTGGTAGATAAGGAAAAAAGGATCTGTACACTGTAGATGTATTTTTTTGTTGATAGCTTATTCGAGAAATGAAGACTTCGCACTTTTGTCCCATGACTTTGTTGCTGTATGATTTAGAAGTTTAGGTTATGTCTTTGTACTGTCTTGTCCTTGGTGAATGACTGTAAAGTTGCTTTTTTGCGGAAAGTTTTGTTTGAGCACCTTTCAAAGCCATCTAGCAAGAAGAGTTGTTTTGTTGTTACTCTTTTTTCATTTTTAAGGTTTTTGTATGCCTTGATACAGCATATGTTTTAGCCCCTCCTACAGTTTTTCAGTTCAAACAATTTGGCCCCATAAAGCTAACCCCCCCCCCCCCCCCCCCCCCGCCTCCCTCCCTCCAAACATCCACAATGCATTCGCTCATTTAGTGACATATCTCCATTTGCATGCATACATGCCACCAAGAAACAATTTTTTTGAAAAGTCTTGTACACGTTCTGTTCCAGATGTGTTGTTTAGCCTGTTGATGTTTCATCCAATTTTCCAGGTTGCCAAATGCTCCTGATCTTGAGGTGTACTGCATGTATGGAGTTGGCATATTAACAGAGCGCTCGTACATTTACAAGGTGTCCCCGCAATCAGATTCTTGCCGGATACCATTTCGCATTGATACAAATGCTGAGGGCAATTCGGAAGGGTGTCTCAAAGGGGGAGTGCAGTTTGTAGATGGTGATGAGACAGTCCCAGTTCTGAGTGCAGGTTTTATGTGCGCGAAAGGCTGGCGGGGCCGCACGAGGTTCAATCCTTCTGGAGCGGCAACATACATAAGGGAATACAACCATGCGCCTCCATCCAACTTGCTCGAGGGCCGCGGGACGCAGAGTGGTGCGCATGTCGACATAATGGGTAACTTTCATTTGATCGAGGACATCCTCCGAGTTGCTGCAGGGGAGTCGGGAGAAGAGCTGGGTGGGGATGAGATCCACTCTCACATAAGGCAATGGGCAGAGAGAGTCCCTTTGAAGCTATAGCAGGGCATTCTTTTATTTTATTATTGGTCAACCAGTGATGGGTGCTTTCCATATAGTAGCAGGTGGGCTTTCCACTGTGAAAGTGCACGCCGTCATCGTAATGCACATGTTGTAATTAAGAGTTTATGTTGTCTCTACTCGGTCCATGTGGTAGCGTATGGAGCTTCAGGTGATAACGTCCCAAGTGGCACCATTATGAGAGACATGCGCATACCTGTGCGTCTGCAATATACTCCCTGAAGAGCCTGTCAAGTGAACCTTTCTATGTATGCCTGCCGCCTGCACAGCTTCGGTGCTTATGGCCACTGTCTCAAGTTGTACATGACTTTTCTAGTGGGTTTTATGAACATACAGCTGTAATATCACAGGTATTGGGCCTCTTCCATAAATCTAACACAGAAGAGCTCTTTTGTTGGCTCTGCTATCACATGCTGAGATTCCTGTACCGCTTGACATTACTGGACATTGATTAGACTTGTCTTATATTAGTGAAGCTGATTTGAGAATGGCATTGCTGTGTGCTTGTTTGTGTTTTTGTGTGTGTGTGTGTGTGTGTACATTTTTGATAGTGCGAGTGGTGTTCGACCACAGCGGCAATTCTACGAGGTTCGCGACTTTTGTGGGCTGAACTGCAGCACAAATAATAAGCAAGAGAATTTCTGCGCGCTGCTCCAGCTCACTGCGCCTGCTCCAGCGGGGGTGTGTGAGTGTGTGCGAGTGTGTGAGGGTTGAAATTCTGCCCGTCGCGAAGATCTCCCTGTTCCCTGCTGTGGTGTTCTGCGCCTGCGTCAGCAGCTCTGTGGTGCTCGTGAGGTCTCCCACTTGCTCTGTGTAACTGCTCCAGGCCTGCAGGTGATCTGCCTTGCTGCCCTCAGCCTGCTCGACCACTGTCAGCTCTGTGCGACCTGCTACAGCAACTGCGCCAGAAAATCTGCAGCCAGTGACAGTATGTAATTTTACAGGCAGCGACAGTACACAGTTTCCCAGACAGTTTTTAGTCTTAATCCTAAACCCTAAACAGTCCATCTCAGTATTCAGTTTTCCAGGTTTTTTGCGAGATGTATGTCCTTTGTGGGAGATGTATATATTTCTGAGGGCTTTGTAAATAGATACAACAAATCAATATACAAAAAAACTCTTTTGTTTTGGTTTTCGCTCGTGGTTCGCTTCTTGTATGTCAGAAATTCAGTGTGTTTTCAAGCGTCGTAAAGCCATGGACAATGTCTCAGAGAGTGCTTCGGAAATCAAAAGCTGCCTGTACGAAGACTTCGAAGAGGCCCGGAAGCATGGAATGGATAGGCACCTGCCCTTGAGGTGCGGATTCTTGTACAAGACATGATGGATCCGGTCGTGCAATATGCCATGAATGCGGTCATTTTGTTTTTCCCGGGCAAAATGCCCATTGCGTAGGATGTCGGACAATGGGTTGATTTCCTTCTCAAACTCAAGGCTCTCCGAGGAGTTTATTTTGGTGCTCCGGGTTCTATGAGGTTTTACTGGCAGAAACTGAAGCTGGAAACCTTTTGTTGGAAATGTCTCCGCTCTTTTTTGGCACGCAAATGACTCATGTTCTTCCGTGGGCTATGAAGGACTATCAAAGCCTTATTCGTTACAAATGTCCTGTGTGGGTGGAAATTGTTGATTTCTCTCGCACGCGGCAACATTTTCTTCCGTTGTTGGTTGGTCAGCTTGGCAAGGTAATTTGTCCTCTGAAATTGGATTCGAATACCAATAGGTTTTGCATTCTTTGGGATACGGATAAGCATACCCCGGATGGAATTATGGTGGATTCAGGGGATCCATGGGTTGGCAAGCGTCCATTTAAACTCAAATGGTGCAAATTTGCAAACTCTGTTTCCGACGTGGTAGATTTGGTCACATGCAATCTGAATGTCCTGAACCAGTTCTACAGCCCCCTCTTTCGGCTGTTTCTGCTTCTGCCCCTGCCTCTATAGGCAAACCTGTTGGTGAAGCTAAATTGAATTGTGTTTCTACTATGAAGGTGATTCCCAATGTAGACAAAGGGAAAGACAAAAATCCGTAGTCTTTTGATGTCTGGAATGTGAAAGTAGTGAAAGGCAAACATGTTGGGTCAGGTGATGTTGGCTCACGGGCGGTGCCTAAAAAGACAGTGAAAATTCGTACTTCAACTTCCTTCCATAATTATGTTCGTGTGGTTAACGCCAACAAGAATGTATCATTCAAACAACTTCCCTGCAATGACAATCGTACGTTGAATGATGCCTGGGAAAAAGCGATGCATTCTTATAAGGATGTGCTCTTGGGTGAGGCTTCCACCTCTCAGGCAGATCCTATGTACAAGTCTCTTGCTTTCACTCAGCGGATGGGTTCTGGCATGGATGTGGTGGATAGAGATGTCCATATGGGCATCTCGACTTGATCCATGTGTTCTTTTGTCGTTGTACATATAGTTTCTAATGCACAGTTGCATTAAATGCATTACATACAATGTGCGTGTGTGCGTGGGTTATATAACCTTGACGAATGGCGATTGACCTGGCACTATGTACATACATGTAGGACCGACATAGTGGTTTTGCAAGAACACAACAAGCATGACTTGGTTGGGCAGTGTTCTTATTTTGCTGGTTATTGGATCGTATATGCTGGTTTGTAAGACTATTCAGGTTTATTGATGCTGGTTCGACATGAGCTTCAGCTAGCCCTCTTGTACAATGATCCGCAGGGCCACTGGATGGTGGTTCAATGCCTGTTGAACGGTTATGTTTATGAATTTGGAGGTGTTTATGCGCTTACAACATCTGGGCAACGGGTTGCTCTATGGCGAGAATCTCTTCTCGTTTGTGGACTTCAAATGCATTCCTTTGCGGTGATTTTAATAATACCCCTGCGATGCATGATAGTACCACAAGAATGGGATAATCTATTTGCTACTGCTTCGATGATTGACTTATGGCGGCAAATGTCTCTGGATTTACTTTTCAGTATGTTGCTCACTCTTCTTATCGAGCGCGGTTGGATCGATGGTATTTGCTTAATCTGCAACAATGTGAGGATTTTGTGTGTGAGGTCAGCATCAATTACACCTTGCAGTTATTTGATCATTACCTTGTTTTGTTGAATGTGAGTTTTGGGCTATCTCTTTGTGATCGACCTCTTTCTAGGAAACGTCTGTTACATATTAACAATGCCTATCTCACTCACGCGGCTTTTCGCGACATGATTTCTGACATTATTCCCCCGCTTCTTGCTCACATGCATTTAGATCTTGATGTTGCCTCATATCGCTTTGTTATGAGGGTGCAAAGTGTCATTTATGACTATGGCATGCATTATATGCAGTGCACTCAGGGGGATGTTAAGGATGCGAAGCAAGCTTGTCAACAGTTGCAAGTGTTGATTGATTTGCGGCCTCTGTCTGACTCTGAGATGTAGGAATTGTGTGAAGCTTGTGTGTGTATTCAGCATAATGATAAGTGTAAACTTGCTAAATGGCAGACGCGTGCCCGTCAACAGGCTTTCATGGATAAAGGCTGTGCTTCGAAGCAATTTTTGAAGCATTTGCATCATACAAGGGTCTCGCAAGCAATCAAGCAGTTATGCTTTCGCCAAGTATTTGGACTTCTTCGAAGCAAGAACTTGCTGATGCCATGGTTCTGCATTATCGACAAGTGTTTGCAGCTCCTTCTCAGGCAGCCTCGGTTGCTTTCCATGCGCGTCAATTAATGCTTTTTTGTGTTCATCCGATCATATCCCCACAGGATGCATGTCTCCTTGAGGACCCATTCACTGCCTTGGAATTGCATAGTGCGTTGCTTGCTTTGGGCTGTTGACGGTCTCCTGGTTGGGATGGGCTTACTGTGGAATTCTTCCTTTTCTTTTGGAAAGCTCTTGAACTTCCATTGCTTTTCATGATAAATGCAGCATGGCAGAAACAGGATTTGCCACTATCTTGGAAAGAGGGTTTACTTAAATTGTTGCCTAAGCAAGCGCTTTGCGAGCGATTCTCTCACTGGCGCCTGATTACATTGATGCCGGTGATATACAAGATATTGGCTAAGATACTAGTGTACCGCATTAAGGACCATCTTTTTGCAGGACTGCATTAGGCTCAATATGGTTTCATTCCACGTGGCCAGATTATGGACAATTTGGCTAATGCTATGATTGGGATGAAGTATGCTAAGTATACTTATCTGGATGTGCTGGTTATGCAAGTTGATATTGAAAAGGCCTTTGACACTGTACAGTGGGATTTCATTGCTGCCACAATGAGTTGCCTAGGGTTTGGTCCTAAATTTGCAAATGTGGTTTATTTCTTGTATGCATGTAGCACGTCTTCGGGGATCTTGGAAGGCGAATTAACAGAATCTTGGCCTCTTGGTTGTTTGGTCAGGCAGGGTTGCCCCCTTAGTGCTCTCTTGTATGCTTTAGCCACTCACCCGTGTTGATTTATCTTGATTACTTGACTTTTGTTGAGCGTCTTTATGGTTTGTGGTTACCTTCGGGTCGTACGTTTGTTGGCTAGGCATATGCAGATGATTCGTTGTTTATGCCTCGTAATCAGAAGGCTGATGTCAAAGTGATTATGGAAGCCTTGAAAATTTTTGGCATTGCGGCTGGGCTTAAAGTCAACTTCTGTAAATCGAAGCTTCTGCCTCTTCCTTCTTGTGATTGTCACAGTCTGCTGTGGCTGTGGCTAGGTGAGATTGTTTCTCCAAACATGATTACTAGGCATTTGGGTTATCCAATTGGATGGAATGTCACTCATTCTCAGAAAGTGGATTGGGTTATCCAGCGTTTGAATGTCAAACTGCAATACTGGAAGTTATCCACTTGGCCATTACATTTTCGTCTGCGAATTGTTCAGAGCATTTTGTTGGCTTATGTTCAGTTCTTTTTACCGCTGATGCATTGGCCTCGTCGTTGTCTTGATTCTCTTATGTCGGACATCATGGCCCATCTGTGGTGGACCCATGCTAAAAAAAAAGGCTTGCGCTTGATGTCTATGGAGAAGCTTTGCACTCCTAAACGCTTGGGTGGCCTTAACATCTTGGATTTGCGCATGCATATTCTTGCTCGGAAAGCTATGTTGTTGCCGACACTTGGGCAACAAATTCAGCCTTGAACTCTTATGTTTTCACACCTTGGTCAGCATGTTGTTACTTCCTCTTTTGGCCACTGGAAACCATCTATTTGGGAGGTGGTTTTCGGCAAGATGGAAGGGTACATTCTTGGATGTCCTCTTGCTTCCACTTTAGTGTCTGCCTAGAAAGAGGTTACGATTCATCTTTCATGGAATCCTCGGCAGGAAGGTGATTCAATTAGTTTGGAGAGCCTCCATTGGCGCCGAGCATTTTCTCTTACTTTGGTCGATCGCTCCTCTCGCCAGGCTTACCTTCTCTCTGGCCGTGGTATTCGTTTGGTTGAGGATGTAGTCGATGAGGCTGGATATACTTTTGAGTTTCCCTTCGCCGCTCACCGTTTTGGATTGGGTACGCATTACCGTTAGTTTTGGAGAGAACTTCAAAGTATGTTGCTTGACTTTTTGCCGGTTTTGCCCTTACCTGATGGTGATCGCATGTCTGATTGGGCTCTTCGGGAAACGCCTTTTCGAGATATTTTTGTGGGGCGAATTTATGCTGCTCTTCTACCACAATCATGGCTTGCTGATCATTGCAATGCTCTTTGGCACATGCACAAATCTGATCTCTGGTGGAGGAAGCTTCTCTCTGCCTTGTGGAAAATCCATTTTCCATTGAAGGAGCGACTGTTTCTTTGGCGCTGTTTGCTTGGAGCGCTTCCTGTTGGCACTTTTCTTTGGGCGCGTCATATTCGCCCTTCCTCTTGTGTCCGTTGCTCCAATGTAGAAGAGAATATTTGCCACTTGTTGTGGAATTGTTGCATTACTAGAGACTTCCTTCCCCGTGTATCGACTTGTATGCGGCTCTGCTTTCCTGGGGTTGTTTTTCACAAACGGTTCTCGGTATTTGGCATTTTCTCATCGACACTACAACGGTTTGTGCTCTTCTTTATGTGGGTCAGATACTGGGCTTATTGGACCCTGTGGAGTCAGCATAAGGCTTGCATAATTCGTCATACTCATGTAGACCCTTTCCCACTCTTTAAGCTTTCCCTTAGGCAATCGTTACGATTTGCTTTGGAAGTTGGTGATATCACCGCAAAGATACATCGGCTTTCCTATGACTGTTTCTAGCTACTCTGTACAGCTGAGTAGTTCCTTGTACATTACCCTTCGGTGGGTTTTCTTTGCTTTGAGGTTGCCCACTAGTAAATTAATCAAATAGATTTACAAAAAAAAGCAAGTGGTGTTCAACAGCATGTATTCAGGTTTTCTTTGGATTGTCTCTTCACTCACCACTGTTGGGGTCATTTCTATGGTAAATGCAAGGGTCTGGAAGGATGGCATCTTGGTGGTGACATTCATTGCTCGATTGTCTAGCATGACTGCTTTGCCATCTTGGTTATGGGTTTTTCATTTCATGTTCATGTCCCATATTGGGACTTCAAGCCTTTGTACATAGTTGTTTAATGGGTGTCACTGCCACGCGAGCGCCAGCCTGTGGCCTTGGCTTCAGCGTGTAAATCCCTTTCGGATGGACATTCCAAAGTGGCACACTTTTATTGGTCCTCAGTTTTGTCCACCGAACATGGCCGGATGTTTGTGAAAGCGTCCTTAGGCCCGTCACATGCTTAGGAGTGTCTGCCAATATTGTAAAGCCTTGCTTGCTGTCGCTGCTATCAAAGTACGGAGAATGAGAAAAACGGCAGCTTGAAATCTCTTCTATTTGCATGGCATATAAGATCCTTTTTGAGGCAAATGCTTCTTTGGCGAGTCATAGCGGGGTGGTTTACCGTTGGCCACGAGCCTCAAGTGGAAAATACTAATTACTGCGTTAGCGTAGAAGGCAAAATTTCAGTTCTGGCTCCACGTTCGTCCACCTGGCATCAAGCTCAACCATCCGATAATCAAAATCTGGGTCGTTCGTAGAAAAGCAAATGATCGAGCAATTTAAAGAGCGAGAGACTCAGACGCACAGGAAAACGTGATGCAGCAGGGACGGAGGGCCGTGAGCAGGCGAGATTAAGTCTTTGCAGCAGCAAGCCGGGAAGAACCAGAAACCAGTACTGGAGACCTTTCAAACCCTGGTTATATTTTGCAGATCATCAAGCTAGAGGGTACTTCGGATGCTTGGCAATGTGATGAGCACGGACCGTTCAACACATTTTTTAGCTGATGCTATTAGGCTGTTGGCGATGCAGACGGCAGAGGCCGATGAATGCACAACTCCTTTTGTCATCAGTCCGTAACTAACAATATCCTCGTGAAGTTTTTTGCCCCTATCAGCTTCTTGCGTAGTGCAACATGCCTTAAAGATGAAAGCATGGGCGATTCCATCTGGAGCGATTCCTCGCTTTGCATCTCCTGAGAACACTTTTCAAACCCTGGTTATATTCAGCAGATCATCAAGCTGGAGGTCATCAAGCTGGAGGGTACTTCGGATGCTTGCCGACGTGATGAGCACGGACCGTTCAACACATTTTTTAGCTGATGCTATTAGGCTGTTTGCGATGCAGACGGCAGAGGCCGATGAATGCACAACTCCTTTTGTCAGCAGTCCCTAACTAACAATGTTCTCGTGAATTTTTTTGCCCCTATCAGCTTCTTGCGTAGTGCAACATGCCTTAAAGATGAAAGCATGGGCGATTCCATCTGCAGCGATTCCTCGCTTTACATCTCCTGAGAACAACCCAGGTTTTCCTAGCCTACCACATTTGGCATACATGTACTCCGATCTTCCAAGCAAAGCAAACCAATGAGAGTACAAGTGCTGGTATGCAGCATTGAACAACAATCTACTTCTAAATCCTCTTGCAGCCTCAATTCCTCAAGCACACATCTTGGACACATCACAAACTTTCAAGCTTGTCAAGCTCATGAGCACCCCAGCCAAGGTATACTCACGAAAGCATAAGGAGTTCTTGATCGGCTTCATGTCCGAACTGTCTTCACTATTACAGATAAGCCCAATATGGTTGCTGCAAGAAAGCACTATGTTGTTCTCACAGCATGAGAAATGAAGGCCTCTTTCCAATTGTTCAAATGCAATCACTTATGCTTGCACCCTGAAGGTGTGTGGTCTTATGCAAGGCGTTGACATGGGTGAGAGAATTCAAGATAAGAGTACTAGTCAAGGGCTATTGGAAAGCGCTTGGTAGTGCTTTGCTCGATGTCCTCATGAAAGCACAAAAGGCTCCTTGTCCAAAATATTGGAGCGCATTGATTGCATGATATACCCATCAAGAACCTTCTGTAATAACAAACCTCCCTTGCCACAATGCCGTGCATCTTGAAGGCATGTGGCTCTATGCAAGATGCTGATATGGGTGCAAAAATTCACAAAGATTCTGATGTTGAAAAAAGATGTCGTGCTTGGAACTGTCTCGGTCAATATGTATGCCAGATGTGGTGCGATTGAGAAAGAACAGAAAGTGCTTGAGGAGCTTCCTATCCAGAATGCCGCCTCCTTGGAATACAATGATTGCGGGATGTGCACAACAACAGCAACGCCAGTAAGCTCCAGGCCGTTTTCAGTGGATGCAAAGCAAGATTAGTCACCTATACTTTGGTCTTGAAGGCTATGCTTACATCTTGAAGGCATGTGGCTCTACGCAAGTGCTCGAGGAGCTTCTTATCCAGAGTGTGGACTCTTGGAATGCATCGATTGCAAGATATGCCGCATAGGCACAGGGCCAAAAAGCTCTAGTTTGTTTTCAACAAATGCAAAATGAGGGTGTCTCTCCAGTTGCAATCACCTACACATGCATCTTGAAGGCATGTGGCTCTACACAAGATGCTGATATGGACACAAAAATTCACAAAGATGCTGATGTTGAAAAAAGATGTCGTGCTTGCTACTGTCTTGGTCGATATGTATGCCAAATGTGATGCGGTTGAGAAAGCACAAAAAGTTCTTGAGGAAGTTCCTGTCCAAAATGTCGTCTCTTGGAGTACACTGATTGTGGGACATGATTAACAAGAGCGGGACCAAAAAGCTCTAGGCTGTTTTCAGCGGATGCAAAGCAAGTGTATCTCTCCAGTTGGCAATCACCTATGCATGCATCTTGAAGGCATGTGGATCTACGCCAAGATGTTGATGTGGGCACAAAAACTCACAAAGATGCTGATGTTGAAAAAAGATGTCATGCTTGGCACTGCCTTGGTCGATATGTATGCCAAATGTGGTGCGCTACACCAAGTGCTTGAGGCGCTTCCTATCCAAAATGTCAAGTCTTGGAATGCATTGATTGTGGGATACACGCGATAGGAGCAGGGCTAGAAAGCTCTATGCCGTTTTTACAGATGCATCTCTTCAAATTCAATATGAATGCAAATGCTTGCACCTTGAAGGCCAGTGGCCTTCCATGAGCCGTTGACATGGATGAGCGTACTAACGAGAAGATACCTGATCCAGGACGCTTGGTGAAGGATGTCATGCTTGGCAATTCTTTGGTTGACATGTATGCCAAATGTGGTACTGTCACAAAAGCATGAAAAGTTCGTGATGGGCTTTCTCTCCAGAATGTCATCACCTGCAACATGTTGGTTGCAAGATATGCCCAATATGCCTATCTCAAGGGTATCAGAATCCACGATGTGATTGCTAGTCGGGGGCTGTTGGGAGTATGATGTCATGCTTGGCGGTGGATTGATCAATATTGTGGTTCCCTTTTACGAAATGTAATGCTTGGCACTGCCTTGGTCGACATCTATGCCAAATGTGGCAGGGCCACGGAGCCCTACGCTGGGCTGTTTCCAATAGATGCAAAGCGAGGGCATCTCTCTAGATTCAGTCACCTATGCTTTTGTCTTGAAGTCATGTGGCAATGCCTTGATGTCCGGAATGTCATCTCTACTAGGAAGCTCTTGCTGGCTATTTTCAGGATGCAAAGCAAGGACATTTCTCCTGATGTAATCACTTATGCTTGCATCTTGAAAGCATGTGGCACTACATAGGAGCAATGATCATGTATGCGAGATGTGGTGTACTTAAGAAAGCACCAAAAAGTGCTTGAGTATGCTTTTGTCTTGAAGGTAGGTGGCACTACGCAAGATACTGATATGGGAAACAAAATTCACGATGATATTGTTAGTCAGGGAATGTTGAAAACAATCCAGACCTTCCTGGACCCTTAGTTCCAAGATTCCTGATGAGATTCGTCTCCGAAATGTTGTCTCTTGGAACGCATTGATCGTGGGACATCCCCAACAAGCGAAGGGCCAATAATTTTTAGGATGTTTTTAGCAGATGAAAGTGAGGGCATGGAATCACATCTGCTTGCATCTTGAAGGCATGTGGCACTACGTAGGACTCGGCTGCCATCTCGTGGGGCACATTAATTGCAAGATATGCCCCTCATGGCTGTGGCAAGGAAGTTGTGGGCTGATATTGCCTCAAAGCCAAAATCCAGATGCAAAGTGAGGGCCTCTCTCCAGCTGCAATTACCTACGCGTAGGCATCTCGAAGGCATGTGGCTCTGTCGCAATTTTTTAATCATTGCAGTCAAAATCCAGATGCAAATTGAGGGCCTCTCTCATGATGCAATCACCTACGCAGGCATAGATGCAATCACCTACACAAGCATCACATGTCGCAAGTTTTTTTAATCACTCGTCGATCACAAGCGTTGACTACTTTCAAATCTATCATGCTCCCTATCAGGTGTTCTGTTTGCAATGTCTGTAGATGCGAAGTGAGGGCCTCTGTTTAGATGCAATTACCTATGCATGCATCTTGAAGGCATGTGGCTGTATGCAAGAAAAAAGATGTCGTGCTTTGCACTCTCTTCGTCGATATGTATGCTAAATGTGGTGTGCTTGAGAAAGCGCAAATAGTGCTGGAGGAGTTTCTTGTCCGGAATGTCTCTCCAGATGCAATCACCTACGCAGGCATAGATGCAATCATCTACACAAGGATCACATGTTGCAAGATTTTTTAATCACACGTCGATCACAGGCATTGACGACTTTCAAATATATTATGCTCCCTAGCAAGTGTTCTGTTTGCAATGCAATAGATGCGAAGCGAGGGCCCGTGTTTCGATGCAATCACCTATGCATGCATCTTGAAGGCATGTGGCTCTACGCAAGATGCTGATATGGGCACAAAAACTCAGAATATATTGTGAGTCGAAGGCTATTGAAGAAAGATATCGTGCTTGGCATTGTCTTGGTCAATAAGTATGCAAAGCGAGGGTCTCTCTCTGATGCAATTACCTTTGCACGTATCTTGAAGGCATGTGGCTCTACACAAGATAGTGATATGGACACAAAAACTCAGAAGTATATTGTGAGTCGGAGGCTATTGAAGAAAGATGTCGTGCTTGGCAGTATTGTCTTGGTCGATATGTATGTCAAATGTGGTACTCTTCAGTAAGCACAAAATGTGCTTGATGAGCTTCCTATCTGGAATGTCGTCTCTGGGCATGCACTGATTCGAGATGTGCGCAACAAGAGCAGGGCCAGAAAGCCCTAGGTTGTTTCTAGCGGATGCAAAGCAAGAATCCTTCATCCACGTGGCATCGACCATCCAACGGCAATTGCTTGCTCACCTTTTTTAGGGCCTTCATCAGTCGACTTGTCAAGACATGCAACTATTTAGCTATTCCTGCTCTAAACTTTTGTTTTAGCCCTCTGACGTCTTTCTCATTGCAAACTGAGAAATCGTCAGAATTACAGCCTTTCAATGAAAACAGGAGATCAGCTTCCTTTTTTCTTTCTTGGTACCTTCACAGAAAAACCATGGGTAATCACTTCGAATCGATGCAGGATGTTGGCAAGGAAGCTCGTCAAGCCTGTTCCAAGCATATGCAAGCAGAAGGCCTTTCTCCAATGCAATCATCTATGGAAGCAAGCACCTATGCTAGCATCTTGAAAGACTTCGTAATATGCTGCCATGGGTGAGAGAATTTATGATGAGAGTGCTAGTCAGTCACAAGCTATTTAGAAACAGGTTGTTCTTAGCAGGGATTTTCTTCATATGTATGGCAAATGTGGTGCCCTTACAATGTCCATAGAAAGGCAACAAATCCACCAACAACTCTAGAGAAGAAGCAATACTCGTGAAACACATCAAGCAGACTCACAAAAGCATGTCAAGTTCTCATGTCCGAACAGTCATCACTATTACAGATAAGCCCAACATTGTTGTTTCAAGGAAGTACTTTGTTGTTCTCATGGGATAGCGAAGGCCTCTTTCCGATTGTCCCAATGCAATTACTTACGCTTACACATTGGAGGTGTGGTCGTTGCCGCACATGGGTGAGAGAATTAATGATGAGATTACTAGTCACGGGTTGTTGCAAAAACTTATCGTGCTTCTTGTGATATGGAGTGTGGATGTAAGATTTGTCCCACGGGGGCAAGGCCAAAAAGCTCTAATTCTCTTTCAATAGATGCAAAGCGAGGGCCTCTCTCCAGATGCAATCACCTATGCATGCAACTTGAAGGCATGTGGCTCTACGCACGATGCCCAACATCATTGATGCAAGGAAGTGCATCAACAAGACATTCAATCCCGTGGTGAGTAAGCATTATCATTTTTTGATTTTTGACACTGAGAACGCAATTAATGAATGCACTAAAAATTGCACGTTGCCATGGGAATGGCACGTTCCCTCGTATTATAAAAATTGGGGAGGATTGTGCAAACTCCCCCTTGTAAGGAGACTTGTATGTTTTCTTTTTTTGAAACATGAAAATGTAACAACAAACAATTAATAACATTGACATTTTGTATGGTCACGAACGTTGAGCTTGACAAAATTATAACCCTCGTGGTTTTCTGCGAGGTACCTTTTTGAAGCACTACGATCGGTATCCCATTTTTGCAAAGAACGCCTCTGAACCACGACAATCAGTATCCCAAACACTCTCAGGTAAACAAATCTAACACGCTTTGATAAAATCTCTCTCTGTGCTTCATTGCCTCTCGGATAAAAAAATCAAACACCCTTTGATGAACTCTCTCTCTCTTCTCTCTCTCTCTCCTTCATTTTGAAGTGTTGAAATGGCATATATAGTTTTTGATATTTTACTTAATCTTAATTCGATACGAACACAGCTAACGAAGCGCTCTAGTTACTATTGATTGGCTCATCTTTTTCCTTTTAGACTTGCCTAGAGACTAGTCAAAGAGATGGACCAAACTAAGCTTGCCTTGCTCTGCAATCTTCTTGGCATACACACACCAATCAATATTGGCGTGTCCGCCAAGGCACACCAATACACCACAATGTGGTGTACCCAAGAGATGGACCAAAATAAGCTTGCCTTCCTCTAGGCAAGCGGCTGCTCGTATTGAGAATCGTGGAGCCACAACAAATGGTGATCTTCTTGGCAGACACACACCAGTTAGTACATACTATTGGCTTGTCCAGCCAAGGCACACCCATAAACCACACCTCCCTCCTTTAGGCGAAAAAAGATGGACATCCTTTTTAGCTTTTGGATCGGATTTGACACAATTCATGGGTTGCATCAACTATAAATGGATAAAAAAGGAAGGACTAGGGGTTGCGTCATAACGGTAAGGACAAGGGATTCAATGTGGTATTTCTTTAGTCAACTAAAACAAGGTGTCCAAGAGACGATGGCATTGCCGCACTAGAGATGGCGTTTTTAATGATGACATAGTGTTAGGCCACGTGTAGCAAATGTTTAGGAGGAGTTTCTTGCTGAAATTACCTCTTATGAGATTAAACAATTTTTTTTAGTGCCATAATAAAATTCATTTTTTGATGATCACAATTTTTATGTTGAGGTTTTGGAGATATTAGTAGACACTTCGTAAAGGTTAAGGGGGATGGAGGAACAAAAAAGTGTCTCCCAACATAATGGCTGAAATCATGGGATCATAAAGGAGCTAACATATATGGAGGAGGCTATGAATGAACCAAAGGGAAAAGGAGCATTGAAGTTTGAGTATGATAGACAATCCAAGAACAAAACTTGAGAATATGATAGGCTACCGAAGCAGGAAGTCATTGGCACCAAGTACAAGGCTAATGGCTCAATTGTTAGTAAAACCTTTTACCCAACAATGTAGATAACCAATATGTGCACAATATTTGCCTTGGTTGTAGTTAACATCATTCCAACTTTTCAAATGGATGTTAAATCATATGTATATATAGGTGAGACCTAGTCTAGATAGGGCGAGCTATATATAGCTCCAACACCCCCACTCAAACAAAGGTCTCTTGCTACGGATGAAAAAAAACAAGGGACAAACCCGAGCTCCTATATACAAATATGTACAATGATAAGTAAGAAGAGATGTAGTGCATATGTGAAGTGAATATACATATACAAAATGACCAAGAAGATCAAAGTATGAATGTGCATGTGTGAGGTGTATAGTGCCTATAAGATCACAATATTGCATATACAATAATACTTCATGATGAGAATAGTTTAGTCTCCAAAGAGTGAGCCTGAGGCAATCCCAAGATTTGAATGTAGGAGAGTGAATCACAATTCATTAAGCTCTTTCGTGAAGATATCTACAACCATATAATCACTAGGACAATGTTCAACCATGATGGTGCATTTCTTTATTTCGTAGCGCACATAATGATAATGCACTGCAATATGTTTTGACTTGTGCTGGACATAGTCTTTAGTAAGACTGATGGGACTCTGATATCATATCAAAGTGGTACTTAACAATGGAGGATGACCAATACTTGCAAGCATTTGTCTTAGCCATACTAATTCTGAGATGCTAAAGATGCAGCTACATATTCATCCCCACTATGATAGAAATTGCTACACATCGTTGCTTCTTGTTGGTCCAAGAAACAAGACAACCATTGATAAAGAAACAATTTCTACTTGTAGATCACATAGATAAGTAAGAGCTTGCCCAATCGGCATATGTATATCCCAAAAGATTAAGTGAACTTATAGAATTAGAGTTTTTGCCGGTATTGATAAACCAATTCAAAATCTGTAGTGCCTTTCAAGTACTTCAAAACCCATTTTGTTGCAGACCAATGCTCAAAGAGATTTTACTTTTCAATTTAACTACTTTTATTGCATGATTTGGGCTTATTGTTGACGGGTTGTCTACGACATAAATTAGCTTTTTGTGGCCTAATTGAAGTATTTTTGTGAGTGAAGAAGGGTTAGAGAGGTATTGCTAAGTTGTAAGAGGCCTTTTGCGTTGATTTTGAGTACCTTGAAAATGATCAATCATGATTTTTTTGCATACTTGGATTGTTGTTTTGTCAAGTTTAATAGGTGTCCTAAGGCTAGTATTTACTCCCACTTTGTTTTGTTGCATTCCAATTTCTTTTGCTCATCAAAATGTCCAATCTATTTAGTGGGCATGTATTAAAGACCATATACCTATTGGCCTTGATTTTTTTTTCTTTGTTTTTGTTAATTCATTAGTCATTGTAGTAGGCCATTCTATGTGCCTCACAAGCCCATGTAGTCTCTGTGCCCCTACCAGGTTGAATCCATATGTATTGCCACTAGTATGTTAGTGCACAAATACCTATGTTGCATTATTTGTTGCAAAGATCTAAAGGAAAAAATTCCTTCAATCTATAACAAAAAATAAAGCCTTATTATGTAAAGCACTATGAATTTTGATCGCCCTCTTTGTGTGTAGGAGAGAATTGTGAATCCTGCCTACTATATGATTAAGGGGAGGCTTATCTCTTGTGTGCCTCACTGTTTGAAAGTTTTGAGGGGAGGATTGTGTAGTGTGTGCAACAAAACCCACAAGGGGAGAATTTTTGGGATACAAGTTTTTCTGTGTGTGAACCTTCTCTCCATATTGAGTCCTACTAAATGGAAAGATTTGCTAGTGGCAGGGCCACCGCCAAAGAAGTATGTGCCTAGTTTTCCAAAGAAGAAGTCAGGGTTGCCAACAAGGAAGGTGAAATCAAGTTTAATAAAGAAGCTGTTGGGGTCGGGATGGTAGATAGATAGGTTATTGAGTTTGCTGACAAAGGTGGTACTACAGGGGGCGGCTAGATTTGAGGCCAAGGTTGCTAGCTTCATAGTTGAGGTTGCTGAAAAAGATGTTGGAATTGTTGCCAAAGGGGCCGGGATTGTGAGCATTGTTGGGGCTTCCTGTGTAAAGAAGCTTGTAGCTTGCCCACGTGCAAGTGAGGATTCTTTCATAGGTTGCACATCATTATTCTAAAAAATTCCTATGCCGCTTGCTGAGCCTATAGGTCATGATCTCATGTGCCATTACACTTGGCCCACATGATTTGAAAAGCCATTGGCATCATTAGCAGTGAGCTCCAACATGCATCCTTAGTATAGCCCTGCATGGAAAAAATAATTTAAGTAGTGATGCAATTACTTGATTGGGTATAGACACATCAAATGTTAGCTTTCATTGCCTACCTTTGAATCTTGGTTGGCTATGGGCAACCAATATCATCTCTAATGACTAGCAACTCTATCTACTCCTTGAAAGCTACCTCTAACCATCCATGCCATCATGAATGCCTAGAGGTAGCTTTCAAGGTCGAGGGGGAACCAAGCCTTTGTTGGGCTATGAGGCAAGGGTGTAAGTACATATAAAAAGCCTATCAATATTGGGAATCATGGGTAGCAATTCTGAAAGAGCTATGTAGAACATAGTTTGTATTTTGTTGGAGCATGATTGTAGCCAGAGAGTAAAGCTCAACAGTAGTCCATATTGCAGCGTGTCAATTTCTCATAAATGCTTATAGACATCGTTCCAATCCACAATAGGTACCCAAGTAGATGACATTTCTTTTCCATCTTCAAATCTACCTTGCCATCCGTGATGACGCGGATGGCTAGAGGAAGATTTCTAGCTTGAATTTTTCCACACAAGCATCGTGTATGGGTTGATGTGTCCAATGGTTATGCTTCACCAATTTGATGTGGGTTTGTTAGCAATTTATTGCATGAAACTATCAACATGATGTTGTTGCCCTGTGATACTTGTATTAGCATCCATGGGAATACTATGCCTTGCATATGATAGTGGACCATTTTAAATCTCTCTATAGGAGTTGACGCCGGTGTGGACGACCACTTATAGGTTTAAATTTTGGAAGGCTATCATTTGAGTGGATGATTTCTTTTGCTAGCTTCCTTGCTAGTGTCTAGTAGGTGGCTGCCCCACAAGTGCAAGCAAGAGGTGTGAAAAATGTGATACTTCTAAAGTAGACCCTTAAAATAAAGATGATGTAAAGATAGGGCCGACCACATCTACTGCTCGGAATGGAGCGTTTTAAGGTGTGGCATGCCATGGCACCTCTTGAGAGCCTCTGACTCTAATAATGACTGCATCATGAAACTTGTGTGAAGGAGTACATTTATTTATGAAAAGACACCTAGCATGCACTTTTAACTAATTCGTATCTTATTTAAACTTGAGGAGCTCTACTTCTAGTTGGTCCTTAAGAAAGCATGGGAGAGGTGATCACCCATCATATGCAATCTCCAAAGATTATTAAGGAAATGGCAACGAGGAAATAATTGCCTGGAAAAAATGAGTAACATACTTAAGGTTAGTAACCCTTTGGAATTAGAGGTGTGAAATTGTTCTCTACTTGAGGTGATGCCATCATGTCATGCCATCCTTGTCTCTTCTAGTAGTACCTCCCTTAAGCAACTCAGCCTAATGGGCCATTAAACAAAGGAACATTTTTATCTTTTGTTCTTTTTTTATCATTCCAAAAACAGTGTAATCAAGGTATTTTTTGGTTGACAAGTTTACTTTTCTACAACCCCATCTTTGTGCAAATGTGCCTCTTTTCTCTTCTTTAAGTCGCTTGCAATTTTATCATCTTCTTGCTGCATGACATCCTACTAGAAAAATAGCTCCAATGTATGCATAGGAATAACAAATCTCATGTGTTCGTTCATGAATCTACTGTAGTGTAGAATATGCATATGGAATGTGCATGAGAAATTTCTTTTTCACTATATATGTTTATCATGTACAACAATTACTTTGGTATGTATGTCATTGCATAGATGGGTAGTTGGTGTCGGACAAAAATAGATTTTGCTATGTCTCCTCAATTAGGAAAGTATGTTTTTGTGTTGTTAATGAACATGGGTGGTTACTTTCTTACTTCGTGTGTTTTTTGTGGCTATCCCTATAGTTTCCATGTGGACCAAACTCACTTTATGCTATAGAAATAAGGGTGCCCCTATTTGTCTAGAGATAATATATTTTAAATTGTTAATTTTAAAGCCTAGATTTGTGCTTTTAGCTCAATTTATACCCTCTAATGTTTATGCTAGGTGGGAAACCATTTATCTAGTGCTTACGTCCGATCTATTTAAGGACCTGTTTGGATTGCTTATGATTGTTTCTATTACTAAATAAATAGAAAATTGTCCAAAAATACCTATGCAACAATTGTGAATTTAGCTTTATTACCTCTATTATCAAGGTTATGTTGAGGTGCTTTATGGAATCTTACTCGAGTGCTTTAGCTCGGGATGTTTGCTCAGAGTGTGGATTTTCTCTCCATGTCATGTGCTTATGTATAAGCATTGTAGACATAACCCATGTGATTTGTTCTTTATGGAAGGTGATTTGGAAAGTGCAGTCAAGCCAATGATGTATAAAGCTGAGAATGATCCATGCAATGTGCTTGCACATGTCCCACCTACACTACCCTCTCTAGCTCTACAAAAGATGTGAGAACCCCCTCTCAAGAGGGGGAATTTTCAAATAGGAATTTAAAAAAAAAGACATATGGCATTCATCAACCATCGTACTCCCTTCTCTTCCTTTGTAAGTTGCCTAATGTCGCATTCCCTCTCTCTCTCTCTCTCTCTCTCTCTCTCTCTCTCATGTGGAATTCTCCCATCCACCACCCTCCTCCTCTCTTTTATCATTAGAAAGAGAATGGGATCTAGGAGGGCTTCTTTATTTAGCAGTTTAAAGTTGTCGAACCTTGAATATTAAGAAAACAATCAATGGACGACTTCTGAATTCAAACATGTAAAATAGTTAGTTTATTTTAATTCAAATTTCCCTGCAAAATGGAACTTAAAATCTAGTCAATAAAACCATATCATGTAACATATCTATGAAAAGAGCTTGACATGTAGAACACTTATCTATCTCTCTCTCTCTCTCACACACACACACACACACACACACACACACACACACACACACACACACACACACACACACACACACACACACACACACACACACACACACACACACACACACACATCATTCCCTCTCCTCTCTCTCATAGATTTTCTCCCCTCTTTCTCACAGGCTAGCTCTCTCTCTCTCTCTCTCTCTCTCTCTCTCTCTCTCTCTCTCTCTCTCTCTTCATTCCAAGTGGGAGCTCTTTTTTTGTCTCTACTCTTGCATTGACAATGAGAACTCCTGCCCTCAACTAGTAGGTCCGCTTTCACATCGATTTCACACGTGCACGTGCGCGCACACACGCACGCACGCACACACACACACACACACACGCACACGCACACGCGCGTGATGCTCTTCCCACCACCAACTCTCCATGTTGTGTGTGTGTGTGTGTGTGTGTGTGTGTGTACTGTTTTACTCCTTTCAAACTATTCATTCTCTCTCTAGATATTTCGTATAAAAAGAAATCACCGTGCTCATTGTCTCTCTCATGCTTAAAATAATCTATGGTAATATGTAATATATGCAATCTCATCTCTCTCTCTCTCTCTCATGAGACCATAAAATATTATACACACACACACACATATGTACATATTCTTATTTTTTGTACACACACACACAAATAAACAAATACATGTATATATCAATTTATGCCATTAGTCATAATGGATATACACATTTAAGCAGGACAAAAATATATAGATAATATATGCACATATATAAATGTCAATGAAAGAAGAAAAAAAAGGGATAAAAAAAGGGGTCACTCTAGTGTGGTTGATTGGTTGTACCAGCTCCCTCTCAGATAATAGGACTTGAGCTTCATTGAGATAGATCTTTGAGGTCTCTTGGGGCTGATACTACGACTTTGGATTCGAGTCCAAAACACATGGGCTATATTTTGATTGCCTACAAAGAGTTGCTTTATCTATTGCTTCAAAGTCGAAACCGCATACCCATGCTTAAAAAGTAAAATAGTTCTCTTTTAATGAATAAACCAATAGACCTTTTGTCCATGAACTTGCAATAACTTTCTCCATCTACTCTCTTCCCACACCTCTCCCTAGACTTGGTTCAAGTCCACTCTTTTCTCTCAAATGCGAGAGAAAAGAATAGTTCTATGTTCACACTCTTTTCCCACAAATGGAGAAAGAGCTCCCCCCTCGGCAGACCCCCGCCCCCTTTTCTCTTTCCCATAAAAGGGGTTTCCTCCTTGCACTTGAGGGCATGTTGCGAGCTCTTAAGATTGGCAAAGATCCTCTTACGTCCTCCTCTCCCCTTGGTCCCTCCATTGGTGAGCATCATACTACCTTTGATCACCATCTTACCCTCTCTCTTTCTCTCTTTTGCTAAGCATGCCTTAATCTCAAGGGTACTCAATCATTCCCTCTCTCTCTCTCTACCCAAAAACATCCTATCCCTAAACCCTATTTACATTATAAATAACCCACTCAGGTTAGGGTTCTCTATATAATCCCTTGTTGATGTTTCACCACTATGTCTTTGTTTACTTTGTATTGAAGTGGTGGCATAATTTCTCAAACCATCTCCTCTGCCGAGAAGATTAGGATTCTACAAGGACAAGGTTGTGTTCAAATCCAAGGAGGTTATTGATGATACACACCTACCATGGAGCCCAACATCAAAGAGATGCCCAAAGTAGAGACTCCTCCTCTTTACCCTCCTAGCAATGATGAATCTGCTAACCCTCGCCCCATAGTAGTGGCTTACCAAGTGCCTCCTCATCTTAATGTAAGGAATATTTTCTCCCTCTAAGCATGAATGTAAACCACCAAAAAGGGGCTTGGAATGGTGATAGCATGCCACATGGCTACCATCTTCTCACTTGTCTAGCTTTTTTCTTGGTTAATGATTAGCATAATTCTTGCGTTGGCATGATGGGATCAAAACTCAATGGATAGCAATGTTTCATTTGATACAAGATTTTATTGCTAAATTATTTTTAGTTTAAAGTTTTAATAACTCAATATTGTTGGGGTAATTTCTTAGCATTTTGATTGATCAAGCAGGGGTAACCAATGCCAAGCAGCCGATTGGAATAATTGTGGGCATATCCTCACTCCATAGGATAACCAATATTGATATGGGGAGATCGCATTGGGGTTACTACTTAGGATTGGATCCAAATCTTACGCAGGGAATAGAGTTCCTATTTGAGGGTGCACAACTAAGCTAGGGATCTACTAGCGGCCCATGTGACGGAGTGCAAGAGACACCTCCTTATGCCACTAATCCTTGTAGCAAGTATGGTGTACCCCTCCACACGAAAATAACTTAGTGCGTAGAGGAAAAATCAATTAGGTCAAATGATTGAAGGCTTTTGATTCGTATTTATATATTATTTGATGATGATTATGGTTTTGCTTTGTATATGCATCTATGGTGTAAATAAACTCTTTTAAATGTTTGCACTGCATAAGGGATAAAAGAATATGTTTTAAAGCACCAAAAAAACTAAGCCACCCAAGGAATTTATTTGCGTATCTCACACAGACACACACACACATTTCACCACTTGCTGGTAGCCTTTTGTTGCTAGACATGGGATAAGACCCTTAAAAGGGTATGGTGGTTACAAGGTGTGGTTAAAATAACTACTTACTAATTTCATTTACCATGCCGTGAGGCGCTATGGTTAACCTACTATGCCAAACGGCATCGCAGGCGGCTACTCTTTTGCAAATCCCCAGGGGGAGCTCTACCTACTCAGTATAGTATGCAAGAAATTAGCCATGGGTGATGGCGGCTTTCCTTCTTCTATTCAAAGAGATGAGGGTGCATTGTGCCCCATACTTAGCTCTGCGTGTGTTTTACTTGCGTTAAGAGTGAGGAATGTGTGGTTTTTTTACCTCTGTTGCACCAAACATGGAGCTTACGACTCACCTAACTCAGGTTGGTCATTAAGCTTAACATCAATGATCTCGTTTCTGTCATTTTTTTGGTAAGCGTTGTTGCATATAAAGCCTGTACTTAGCAATGATTGACTTAAATGGTGGAGATGGCTATACTTAGCAGTACATGGTATAAATGGTTGGACCTCTGTTTGGTTGGCTCAGTTTGACAATAACAAGCATTACTAAGAGGTGTTGTTCTTCGTTCTTCAGCTTGGTAAGGACCACTATAGTGGTTGGCTATGACTTGCATCATATGGTAAAGGTTGTTTTTGGGCATTACTATGGTACTGTTACTGGTTTTCTCACTGCTATTCAGTATTCAACTGCATGTACATGATGTTCAAATTTTTGAAAAAAGGGCCTTTCCTTACCCGGTATTCACTGCTTTTCATTTTACTGCTGATGACGGTACATAAGCAAAAATATGGAAATTTTTGGGTGGCATAATCGGCCGCTTAGCCTGATGAAATAAACCAGTGTGTGGTTGGCCTTGAAAAATTATGACACTTCTGAGGATTGATGTTCTTTATTATTGCTGAACCGGATAAAACCCATCATATGGGTTGGCTAAGTTTATATGGTAAGGTCTGAATGGGCTAAGCAAGCATAAGGTAATGATACTGCTACTGCTTTTACGGTCGCTTTGCATTGTACATTGGTTGAGGATTAGCCGATTGGCTTGTGGCATACTAGCTGTACCTTATTGTTTACTTCTTTTTTGGACTTGGTAAAGATACCAGTTGTTCTCTTTCACTTAGCGTATGAATTACTGTAAAAAACCAAGGGTGTTTCCCAATTGCGTACTTGACTTTCTGATAAAAGTGGATTCGATGGATTGTTTTGGGTGAGATCCTCACTGGATGCGTACTACCGCTAGACTTGGTGGTTTATTGGATTTTTTTTTGGGTAATGCTATATTGTTTCAGCATTCCTATAAACATGCTAAATTTTTAAAAAAAGCGCATAAAAAACACACACACTTACTTTTTTCAATGCACTTGGTCTAGCTAGATATCGTGTTATATCTAAAGATCTTTGCTAATTGGCTTACCCATTAGAGAATGAAGGTAAGTAACATTTGAGGAAGGAAAAGGGCATAAAACCTAATTAGGGTTAAATTTTATTTGTCATAAAAAGAACTTGTTGGTTATTCTTAAAGGAAATGTCATTTATACTGCTTTGCTTTATGGCAAAGTGAGTGTGAAGCTTCATCAATGGAGCTAGTTCACTTGGCTCTAAAGATAGTAGGGCCTTCTAAAAAACCTTACACTTTGGGTGATAAAATAAATACTTTGGACTAAGGCTTGAAAGTTTTTAAAAAAACTTGTTAAAGATGGACATGGATAACAATTGGTATAATCCATTTGATACCTGTAAAACACATTCAAGACTAACATATCTGCTGTCTTGTTTGGATGGATGCAAGGTAAGGACTCTATCTTATCTTTGGAGGGGTTTTTGTGGCTTTAAGTAGTTGTCCTTACATTGTCCTTACATGATTACACATACACCTATGGCAAGGAAAGTACTTCTGATATCTGTATACTGAAATGAAGCTTCATTCATATAAAAATTGTACAAAAATGATTCTAAGACTGAGTTATTTTGTACTTATCATTCCTTCTCTCTCAAGCCAGCGTCTTTTGAATGTAAAAAGTCTAATTATGTCTTATTATTTATGGTAAAATATATGTACACACACACACACACATTAACTTTCCACCCTATAGCAAGCAAGATCCATAGCCAATCTGGATGATGCTCTGTCTCTCTCTCTCTCTCATGATCCTTGGTAGTGGAAAAATATCATAGGAGAATATATCTTGAATGAGTCATAGATACTCTCTCTCCTGATGTGATGGAGGGTGGTATGGGCATCAATGAATAGACACAAATCCATTCTATCTCCAACTCCATTGAGACAAGTACCAATACTTAAGATTTATTTTGTAATTATTGGGGTGCAAACAAAGAAGCAAAGAAAGGCATCCTTCTTTTGCACTTGGATTACCAATAGCTAGGTCAAGGAAGAACATTTGTGCAATCAAAGTCAAGGGATATCAATGAGCAAACAAAAGGATATACTTTAGAAACTCCTAAACCATCAATTTTTTTTGAAGCTACAAAATTCAAATTTTAATGATATTGAAGACACTATTCTCTCGGGTGTACACAACACTTTGAATCAATGTAAGTTTCCCCCACTCAACAAGTGAGATTTTTGTGAAGAGAACCTCTTTAAAAATGATCTTGAACAACTCTAGAGGTATGACGTCTGTGAACCAATGTAGAATTACTAGCATCTAGAGAATCCATCAAAGGAATATAGTAGCTATGAATTCTCAACTAGAGAATAAAGATGAGGATGAAGTCTTTCCGTGCTTGCCAAGGACAATTTTCTTGAGGTAGCATTATCACCAATGAAACAAAACATTTGGTGTATGCCTTTTGGACTTCAAAGACTAGAGTTTCACCTAACAAGAAGGACATGTGCAAGAATAGAACTGGAAGGAAAATTGTTGTCAAACATCTTGTGCATCTACTCGATGACTCTCAAGTAATAACTACTCTTTGCATTTGTAATTGTTTGCTACATTCTTTAAGGATAGTTTGGTGGAGAAAATGCCAAATTTGGTACTCTATTATATGGTAGTAGGTGTATACAGCTCCTTACAAAACTTCTATACTGAATACCGAGACATTTCTATTTAGTACCAAAGTTATTTTATATACAACCAAAGCCTTGTGCAATACCAAATTTGTTGTTCAATTGAATAAATACCAGTGGTTCCAAATTCCATCTATAGAGTACCAAAGCCTATATATAGTATCGAGTTTCCTTCTTGCTCATCACCAAAGCCTCTACTCGATGACTCTCATGTAATAAGTACTCTTTCTAGTTGTAATTGTTTGGTACATTCTTTAAGGATGATTTGGTGGAGACAATGCCAAATTTGGTACTCTATGATATGGTAGTAGTTGTATGAAACGCCTTACAAAATTTTGTAGACTGAGTACTGAGACATTTCTATTTAGTATCAAAGTTATTCTATATACAACCAAAGCCATGTGCAATACCAAAGTTGTTGCCCAATTGGATATTTGTGTATTGCTATGTCTTGGTTCCATATTGTACCAAAGAAGATAAATATGAATAATTTTTGCTACTCAGTAGTACATTTTTGGAAGTTTTTTCCTTTGGAGTTTGGTAGAGTACCAAAGGTGTCTATGGAGTACCAAAGGTGGCTATGGAGTACCATTTTTGGTACTCTCTACTAAGAGATAGTACCCAATTTTAATTCAAGTTGGTACTATTGTACATAAAAGAATTTTTGTCATCTGCAAGAAGTTGAAATCTTCTAAGGCTTATTGGTTTGATGTCATAGGTTGAGCTATACCAAAGACTCAAGAGGACTCATCCTACGGTGGACGTGTTTCTTAGATTCTTTGAGGCATTGAAGATGTACTTTGTTCAAAAGTTGAAAGGGACATACACTTGCTATTGTGTATTCCATATATAGATTCTCTATTTCAAAGATTCTTTTAATCTACCTAGGTCACAATATTTGTGCACATCATCTATGTAAGAAATGCAGCAGGTTTACATATCAGATGACAAACAACATGATACATTGTTCGTACATCATTGTTTCATGGTTCATGACAAGTGGTTAAAATAACATGGATATTGTTTGCAACATCATTGGGTGTGGTCAAATGGTGCTTCATAGTTGAAAGCACATAAACCTTACTATTTTGTAGCCAAGTACTATCAAATGATGGGCTTGTGCATAATGGATAACTTCTCAACATCCGAAGTTGAAATTTTGGAGAGCATGATGGGGTAGAGGTAATTATCAAGAGAGCCTCAACACCTGAGGAATTGAAACCAAATGTTGGGCCTATGAAGTGTGGGACAGATGTAGTCACTTTTTTTTAATGCAACATTTTAGTCAAGAGAACAATCCTACAAATGTAAACCTATAAAGAGTCTTCTGGCTTAGCAGGGCAGATGATGTGCATCATAATCTTAAATGGGACTATGAGCACATTGCAAGCTCTCACTCATTTCATTTTGTTGATGGGTATTCAGACGACAACACATGCATTGTATGCTTTAGAACACTTTCTTGCTTTTGTGATCCATTTATGAGCGGACTATGGAGAAGATGCAAAAATAGAATGCACGTAAAAGAATGGAAATATGTCTCCATCAAACCACTATTGGAGTCTATAAATACAGGTAGGGACAAAGACCATGCTGATGGAAATTCAAATACTATGCCAATGAGTCAAGTTTCTAGCATACTAATGTAAGAAGGAAGCCTTGAAATGTTATGTGAAGTGTTATCCATTGGGAATAACTTTGTAATCAAAGTAGCCGAGGCCAAAGATGACTTCTACCTTATCAAATGCATAAGAGAGTTGTACCATATGATGGTGAGAGCACAAAAGGATAATTGGCATAATATGATTTTTAGAGGGGGAAAGGTTGTTAAAGGCTTTAACTGTGGCCAAGGAAAAGGCAAAGTTGGTACACATAATCTTTTGGATCATACATCTCTAATCATGATCTATTCACATCTTGTAAGGGCCATACAATTCTTGATGGATCCTATTCCTAGAGTTTGGAATCAATCCAAGCTACCTACTGTTATATATGAGAACACATTCAATAACATTCCATAAGATGTTGATAGTGGAACACAATCCTAGAACCTCTAAGTGGGCAAGTGTGTGCTTTCTCTCCTAATTAGAATATAACTTTCTCTCCTTATGATTTACTGCATTCTAGTCTATTGTTCACTTCCTCTATTCAATTTTGGATATTGTTGTACATTAACTCTCAGGATCAATACCAAAATTGATATTAACCAATATCGAATTTGGTATTGTAGATGAACTACTATACATGAATTGTTGGGCAATAGAGTTTCCAAAGTCTTTTATACCTAAACTATTTGGCACATTGCCAAATTTGGTAATATACAATGTTTTACAGGAGCTACTGTATAAAGCTACTCCAAAATTTGTTATACTGCATGAAGGTTTTTTATAGTGGTCTCTCTCCTTGGTAGTGAACCAAATTTGGAAGTAAATAGTACCAAAATGGGTATAGGGTATCACTGAAGCTTTGTACATACCATTGGTAGTGAGCCTTACAAGAAACGTTTACAATATACAATACCAATTGTAGGTCTGCTATACCAAATGAATAGTATAGCACCAAATTTGGAAGTAAATAGTACCAAAATGGGTATAGGGTATCACTGAAGCTTTGTACATACCATTGGTAGTGAGCCTTACAAGAAACATTTACAATATACAATACCAATTGTAGGTCTACTATACCAAATGAATAGTATAGCACCAAAATTGAAACTCTATAGAGCCTAATTTGGTACCCTATAGTACCTATAGTACCCAATTTGCTACTATGATAGAACCTATATCACCCAATTTTGTACTCTATAGCAACAACCTTTGTGCGGGTTTGACTCTAGAATTCCAAAGTTGACACTTTGAAATGTTGCTAGAATTTTAGAACCACAATATAACACAATTTCAAAAAACATGCTAGGATAATAAAAACTCTTACATAACATAAAAGAGGACACTAGACATCAACACCCAAGACATGTACACAAGAAGTGGTTTTACATTAAATAGTATGTTTTATGTTACAAAATTCTGAAGTACAATATTCTTTTAAATCAAGGGGATCAAACCTATAAGAGTAACACACCTAGAAACATCTGTAATGGAATTGATATTTTATTATCTAGTGCAGAGAACATGTGGAAAAGGCTAAGGGTTATGCAAAAGAATATCATCTTTATGGAAATTTTATTATTTAAATTCTCTTTATGAGCTAAGACCATTTAAGTCTGTCTGGCCAATGTGTATTCTTTTTTGAGCATTGAAGAATTTATAAATAAATACGTGCAAGAGGGAGATGCTCACTCTTGCACGGGGGGAGATTGCACCCAGTGTCCGTGTTGTTCTTCTCCCTTCTCCTCTCTTATCTCACGTCGTGCCAGTGTAGCACTCCGCTATAGGAGGTGCGCTTGCACGTGTTTTCCTAGTCTCTATTGCTCTCTGTTTATCTCCTCTTGCATATAGCTTGGATTATGGGCAAGGACGATTAGCAGGTATGCAAGCTTGTCGTTCATGAGCTATGTTGTGCTATTTTTGGTATTTTGTAGGGATCTCCACACCTCCATTTGTAGAAGCATCACCTTCTATGTCAAAGATTGGGTTCTATTGTGAGTGTATGTTGTTGGGTATAAGTTGCATATCCATCCAAGCAACCAGAGCAAAATGAAACCCACCAAGCATAAAGGATAATCATTCACTACCACCAAAGGTTTGTATGTTCTAATTGCAAGATAATCCTCATAGTTGTTTTTGAGTGACTTGTATCTAGAGTCATCGATCATCAGAATTGTGTTGCTAGCATCACACTTGGGGTGCCTTTCCCACACTATCCATAGCTTCTTTAGGAAAAGTGGCTTGTTGACCATGCTATTGAGCACATGTGGTACCCATTAGAAACATTTTGGACTCAAATTTGGTCCTTTTAGTGCTAGAGAGAGAATGTTGTGTGACCAATGGATGACGGGATACCATAACGGTAGCTCGATATTCCTTATTTTTATGTCAAATTTTTGCATTTTCAAAAAATAACTTTTAGTTGTTTTCCTATTTTAATAATAATGTACATTGTGATTTTCTTGAATCTCTCTCTCTTGTCAGCATTGAATACAAGAAAAATGTGGCATAACTCACACTCAATGCAGTTGTGCGCACTTTTTTGATATGAGAGAGTTCATCGTATTCTTGCTCGTTCCCATCCACTTCCGCTCAACTTACTTGTCTGCTCACAGTTGACTACATGCTCTTTGTGCTAAGTCACACTAATAAACACTCCCCCTCTCTCCTCTCTGTTATGCATCTTAACACCGTAGAAGAAGCACTAATGTAGAATACACCTTCATGACCATTTGCAAGTATTGAGTGGAAATATTCAACAACTTCAATTTGGAGAATGGTCGTTGGCTTTCCACCCTCATTACCATTGGAAGTTGGGTTCTTCTACATACAAGAAAGCACCTCTTTGATTTTTTTTCTTGTTTGTGACAATAAAAATTCTTTTATCCTATCTTTGTAAAACTTCTCATAGTTGTTTTTGAATGACTTGTATCTAGAGTCACTGATCATCAGAACTCTGTTGGTAGCATCACACTTGGGGTGACTTTCTCACAATGTTCATAGATTCTTTAGGAAAAGTGGCTTGTTGACCATGCTAATGAGCACATGTGGCACCCATTAGGAAAATTTTAGACTCAAATTTGGTCCTTTTAGTGCTAGAGAGAGAATGTTGTGTGACCAATGGATGACGGGTACCATAATGGTAGTTTGATTTTCCTTATTTTTATGTCAATTTTTTGCATTTTCAAAAAATAATCCTTAGTTGTTTCCATATTTCAATAATAATATACATTGCAATTTGCTCGAATATCTCTCTCTTGTTAGCATCAAATGCAAGAAAAATGTGGCATAACTCACACTCAATGCAGTTGTGCGCACTTTTTTGATTTGAGAGATTGCATTGTATTCTTGCTCATTTCCATTCACTTGCACTCAACTTACTTGTCTGCTCATAGTTGACTACATGCTCTTTGTGCTAAGTGACACTACCAAACACTCTCCCTCTCTCCTTTGTGTTGTGCATCTTAACACCATAGAAGAAGCATTAATGTAGAACAAACCTTGATGACCATTTGCAAGTATTGAGTGGAAATATTCAGCAGCTTCAATTTGGACAATGGTCGCTGCCTTTCCACAATCATTACCACTGGAAGTTGGGTTCTTTTGCATACAAGAAAGCACCTCTTTGATTATTTTTCTCGTTTGTGACAATCAAAATTCTTTTATCCTACCTTTTTAACTGCTCATAGTGTTTTTTTTGAGTGACTTGTATCTAGAGTCATCGATCATCAGAATTGTGTTGCTAGCATCACACTTGGGGTCCTTTCTCACATTGTTCATAGCTTCTTAAGGAAGAGTGGCACGTTGACCATGCTATTGAGCACATGTGACACCCATTAGGAAAATTTTGGACTCAAATTTGGTCCTTTTAGCGCTAGAGAAAGAATGCTGTGTGATCAATGGATGGCAGGCTACCATAATGGTGGTTTGATTTTCCTTATTTTTATGTCAAATTTTTTGATTTTCAAAAAATAATTCTTGATTGTTTCCAGATTTTAATCATAATATACATTGTGATTTGCTCGAATATATCTCTCTTGTCAGCATCAAATACAAGAAAAATGTGGCATAACTCACACTCAATACAGTTGTGCACACTTTTTGATATGAGAGATTGCATTGTATTCTTGCTCGTTCCCATCCACTTGCGCTCAACTTACTTGTCTGCTCACATCTAACTACATGCTCTTTACGCTCGATGACACTACTAAACACTCTCTCTCTCTCCTTTGTGTTGTGCACCTTAACATCGTAGAAGAAGCACTAATGTAGAACAAACCTTGATGACCATCTACAAGTATTGAGTGGAAATATTCAGCAGCTTCAATTTGGACAGTGCTCGTTGGCTTTCCACCATCATTACCACTGGAATTTGGTTTGTTCTGGATACAAGAAAGCACCTCTTTGATTGTTTTTCTCATTTGTGACAATCAAAATTCTTTTATCCTACCTTTGTAACTGCTCATAGTTGTTTTTGAGTGACTTGTATCTAGAGTCATCAATCATCAGATTTGTGTTGCTAGCTAGCATCACACTTGGGGTGCCTTTCTCACACTGTCCATAGCTTCTTTAGGAAAAGTAGCTTGTTGACCATGCTAATGACCACATGTGGCACCTATTAGGAAAATTTTGGACTCAAATTTGGTCCTTTTAGTGCCAAAGGGAGAATGTTGTGTGACCAATGGATGGCAGGCTACGATAACAGTAGCTTGATTTTCCTTATTTTTATGTCAAATTTTTGCATTTCAAAAAATAATTCTTAGTTGTTTCCATGTTTTAATATTACTATACGTTGCGATTAGCTAGAATATCTCTCTCTTGTCTGCAATGTGGCATAATTCACACTCAATGCAATTGTGTGCACTTTTTTTATATGAAAGATTTCATTGTATTCTTTTTCGTTCCCATCCACTTGCGTTCAAATTACCTTTCTGCTCACATTTGACGACATGCTCTTTGTGCTTAATGACACTACTAAACACACCCCCTCTCTCCTTTGTGTTGTGCATCTTAACATCATATAAGAAGCGCTAATGAAGAACAGACCTTGATGACCATTTGCAAGTATTGAGTGGAAATGCTCAATAGCTTCAATTTGGACAATGGCCGTTGGCTTTCCACTGTCACTAGCACTAGAAGTTGGGTTCTTCAGCAGACAAGAAAGCACACAAAATCTGTTTTTTGAAGAGTTACAAAGGTAGGATAAAAGAATTCAGCTTGTCACAAATGGGAAAAATAATAAAAAAGGGGCACTCATTGAACAAACATATATGCAGTCAAAGCTATGTTTGAGAGCAACATCGATAGGGTTTCCAACTAACGAAACAAATTGTGTGTTTTCTGACCTCCACTAAAGATTTTTTTGATCACTTGTTAACTTGTGTATAACTTGTTTGTTGCAAATATCTATCCCTCGTACAAAGAAGAATGGTAGCCGGTGGATTGCATTAAAGACATTTTTGATGCATTCCATGCATTGGTGGGCGAGCTACTCTATAACACTCATGCTAGAAGAGCGCGTGATGAAAGGGTTTTTTTTGTATACCAGTTTTAAAATGGCCTTAGAATGTTGTGCTTGGATTTGGCACTCTACAATATCTCTCGTTTCCTCCAAAAGAGAGTCCATAGTGACCAATCCCTACCTTTGAAGCCTCCGAGTGTTTCATAATAAAGCTTCATCAAGAAACACAAAAGTGCTTAAGACCAGACATTGCAAGTAGGGTGGTACGTGTTTCAATCTTCATGCTCATGCATGTGTTCATCGACTTATTACATGATGAGGAGCTTAGGAAGACTGCAATGATGCTAATCTACAAGTCAAAGAAATGCCTCGATTTTTTGGATGATTCTTGGGATGTCCATGATTTTAACGATATCTTGTGCAAGGTAGATAATAAATCTTTTTTGTGTGAATGCATGATAGCTTCTTAGCACTTCTATAGCTTGCTTCCACAACATAAGGTGGCATCAAGTGAATGGTCATCTGGTAGCTATTGATCATGATTTACATGATGACATGAATAATCCTTTGAGGATGCTTGAGGTGTGATGTGGACATAAATTGCTGACCATTCTTAGCATTCGAGGCAATGTGAAACTACAATAGGTGTGTGAGGACTTGGAGAATGAGGTTGACCTCAAGTGGCTTTCAAAATTTCTTTTCCAATGCAACATGCAAAAGGTAGCATGTTTTGCATCTACTACTTCCTTGTTTGTCATTTTTTTTTTTTTTTGGTTTAATCTTAATATTGGATTAACTGTCGTATGTGTCCCTTAGAGAAATGAGAAGGAGATACTCTGTGCAAAGATAAATGACATGATGATTGAGTGTTTTTGGTGTAGTGCAACTCCTGATTGAAGAAGACAACTCACACAAAGCATCATGATATTCTAAAGCCCAATTCTAAAAACGAAGATGTAGATAGAACATTTGTAATCGTTATTCATATGAAAATGAAATACAATTTTTCTTGCAACAAAATTTGAGCACAAATATTTTTTTGAATTTGACTCGACTTGTCTTTACATTGTGTATATGATAATGTACATTGCATTGTCCAATTCAATACATTGATTTGCAACTCTCATTTGCAATAGTGCGGGTGGTACCTCCCGAGCTTGATTATCATGACTTGAATGTAAAGGCTTGCTATGGGAGGAATAGATTGAGAGTTGGTAGGGATGGAAGGTGAGAGAGCAGGTGAATCAGTAGCCTTGGCAGCATGAGGGACCGAGTGTGATGGGTCATGCTCAGGAGACACTCTGGGTGTTGGATGATGGGCTAGAGTTGAGGAGAGGATTGTGCAGTGGGCTTGAAGTCCTCTATAAAATCAACGATAACAAAAAGGCTAGAGGTGGATTGACAAAAGAGATGAGGAAAGGCAATTGTAGTTGCTTGATATCTTGCATGAGGCACCGCTTCGTACCTCTGAGGTGGAGGCCGTGGTTGTGATGGTGGGACAAATGCATCGGGGACTCCTTCATGTTGTGTCTCCACAAGATCATCGTCATTGTGAATACCTCAACTTGGAAATTGGAATAATCTGCTAAGTTCCTTGCCTGCGAACAAAACTCCTACCCCAAGTAAATATATATAGAAATCATTTAAGGATTGCAAAACCAAAAGAGTGCACTTACACTTCTACGCTCCTCGACATGAATGCACTCTAATAGAAGCTATGCAGTTTCAAGAACTTCTTATCCACAAGAATGCCCATCGTCTTGTTTATACACCTTACAACTTAGAATTAGCATGCTTCCCATATATTATCCTAGGTCAATGCTTCCCAAGCAACCATAAGTTTTGAACAAACCTATAGGACATAGCTGATGATGATGACATGTTGCATATAATTTGCAAAATCAAATTAAAAAAACTACCTTCAACCATTCCATGAAACCCATGCACAAAGTTTGCAAGGTAGCAATTCTTGGCTCAATGTTCAGTTATCTCATGAGGGACAAAGGCAAAATAGAAAATCTGTCCCCAAGCAAAAAGTGCAACGTTGAAACTGTGAACCAAGAAAAGCACAGTTTGTTTGCTTGCTTCACCAATAGCCATTAACATTTTCAAGTCATTTGACTTGGCCAAGACCGCTTCCTCTTTCTCCACCTATTCTTAGACACATTCTACATTCATATGTGTGTTATATGTGTTGGGTGGTGCTCACATCCTTCACCTTGACTTTGTTCATCAACGAAATTGTCAAAGTTCTATCCATTCTCTTATCAAATAGATGGACTGGTGCAAGCGCCTTGTAGTACTTGAAGCATAACAACCTAAGGGAACTGATACCCCAGGGCGTCAGAGTCACTCTATGGCATGCACTCCAAGGATGTAGCTATATTGGAATAGCTTGATCAAAAATTATTTGGTTGCCTCATAAAGGCAACCCATCGCACTTCTGACCCATTGAAAATTCAGGTTCACTCTCTCACACATCTGGCGCACAACTCTCTAAAAAGGTAGCATAGGGATAGCTAGGGATATATGCCTTTGGAGTTTGCAAATCTCAAGTAGTACGCTTCAATTCCACTCGTACCTTTGACTCCACATAGTTGCCCATAAATTGGGCAAGGTTTTGCCTACATCACATGAAGATGAAGGCTGACTATCTTGCGGGTATACCTTCCTAGAGTTGTCTGCTTCGTCAAGCCATGAAAACCTGAATTATTTGTGGAAAATAAAAGGGTGTAGGAAAAGAAGAAGAATGAGCAATTAGACAACAAAATTGCAAATGCAAGCTCTCAGGTGAGGAGAGAGGTCAAACAACATTGGGCTCTACAGAAATAGGAACATTATATATTGGGAAAGACATCATCATCATTATTAGTCATGAAATATTAATTATGGTGGCACTTGCAATTCTCATTCATGTCATTGAGAAGTGTGCATCATTATAGGAATGACACATGGTAGTGTCATGCACGACAATGTTGGGGGGAGGGGGTAGGGCGACTAAGTATTTGTCATGGTGTAGCACATATGGGGGGGCCTTGGAAAAATGCACCTACCATCTCACGTTGTGGCACAACAAAGGTAAATGTCATGCCAGAAACGATATGGAGATGTGCCTACGATCAACATGCCTCCATACCGCGTTGTGTCGTGAAATTTTTATGTCAGACCACAATGTGATATGGAGGTGTGCCTACGATTGACATGCCTCTATATCGCATTGTGACACAACAAAAAAATGTCATACCACAATGCAATAAGGAGTGGTGCTACAATCGATGTGCCTCTATCTCGCATTGTGGCACAAGAGAAAAATGTAATGCCACAATGCGATATGGAAGTGCCTATGATTGAGGTGCCTCCATTTTGCATTGTGGCATGTCATTTTTTTGCCGTGCCACAATGCCTTATAGATGCATGGTAATTGTAGCACATCTCCATATCGCATTGTAGCACATCATAAAAATGTCATGCCACAATGCAATATAGAGGCACTTTGATCATAGGCACACCTCCATATTGTATTGTGGTGTAAAATGAAAATGTCATGCCATAACGTGATATGGAAGTGTCACTAGAAGCCTCTTGCACTATTCGCATTGTGGTGCGACACTGGCTTTCCAATCTAGATCAACCTCATAAATTGGCATAAGCACCTGGCTAAGATCTTGGATGGAACTATTGATAACAAGTCATTCATTACCATTGAGTTTGAGTTTGGGAAGCCAATTTCTCTACTTCTTGTTGTTGACTTTTTGGTGACAAGTCTTTAGAATGGAGTAAGAAGATCCCTTCCCACTTTTGAGAGCCAAGGGGACTAGTGTGTTATGGAAGTTTTAAAATACCTAACTGCCTCACCCCTCTCTAGTGTCTGTCATGCTTTGGTACATTTTCATTCTAGCTCGCCTATACTACTGCCCAATTTCAAGTTTTCCTATCAAGGGTGCCAACAGTTTGTCATGGAGCCCGACCTCTTTCCACAAGCCCCCCTAGGACATTAGCTTCACCTTGGCAATCATGTCCCATGTTATGATGGAACATGATTGGTCTTGTTTGGAGATTAAGACCATAAATTTAGCAAACTGGGATTTAGCATGAATTGTAAGATCAAAGATCCCAACACCGTCTTGCTCCAACATCGTAGCACATCTCCATATCCCATTTAGCCCATTGCTAGGGAACCATATCTTTGGTGTCATTTTTCCATATGAATCTTTTCACGGCTTTTAGAAATTCTTTCCAATTGAATTTTTATATTTTGAGGAGAGGCCCAATGAAGAATAGACACAGGATCATGAACAAATTAATTACCTTCACCCTCCTATTTCCCATCCTCGCATTTGAATTTTTTTGATGGCCCATTGGAGTCTTTGTTTATGAGATATTCCTATCCCTAGTTGATCAAGGTGGCAAAAGATCTTGAAATAATCTCTCTTGACCATTCAAAAGGGTCGAATGAGTCATTCTTTGTCAAAGAGACCATTCTAAATTTTTCCACATTGCACTTAGATCCAAAGGCTGTGGCAAATGTCTGGACTAGAGACTTCCTTTAGCACCTCAAAGCTGGATTTCAAAAAAATAAGTACTTCATCAACAAAGAGATTGGCCAAGAGCTATTTGTTATGAGGTAGAGATAGCACCTTAAATCTCCCCTCTTGCAGCACTTGCCTCTAGCACGATGACTGGGGGTGAGATCGATTGTGAATAATAGTGTGGCAAGTGGGAAGCCTTTCTTGATCAATATTTTGACTTTGAATGCACCCACAATCCTATTCTTAAAAAGATTTCCAGAGTGGTTGCCTGCTCCAAGGGTGTGTATGATCTGAAAAAGTCAAGAACCAAAATACTTTGCCTTTCCAAAGGATTTGAATGAATGATTTATCCAAGTCAATCGATAAGAAGATACATTCCTTGTTGATGAAGTTTGTGTACGCAATGATGACCACTGCTGCCAGTATTTTATCAATCATAAATGATCTTCCTTTGATAAAGTCATGTTGATGATTGATAGCTTTCTCCAAGAGTAGAGGTAGCCCAAGGACAACAACTTTGGCAGCGATTTTATATGCTATTGTCATCATTGTGATGGGATGCTAGTCTTTCACTTCAGAGCAATACACAAGGTTTTGGATAGGTTTGATGAGACCTCTTTTCACACTTGTATCCACATTTCTATCGAGCACCCCTTGTTACAAGGCTTTGTTGGGAAAATGCATTATAGGGGATTTTGAATCCTCCTTGAAATCCTTGAAGAACTTGGTAGTCATTCCATTCCATCCCATCCTAGAGACTTATCCTACCTGCTAAATGAAGCACCATTAAGCATTCATCTTGGTAAAGGATTTCTCTAGTAGGTCTACTTATGAGTGTGTAATTGGTCTATTGACAGTGTTGAGGAGTGCAGCTCTTCCTTTTTCCATTTCTTTAGTCTAAGCTTTTGGTTGTCTTACAATTTAAGTAATTGAGCATTAGCTTAAGCCGTGGCATCAAGGTCTTGTACTGCACTCCCTTCATTGTCCATGATTGTGTTGATGAATCCCCGATTCCCCCATGCTTTTTGACTTTGAGTTCTATGAAGAAATGGGCTTGATTGATAACCTTAGGTTGGAGGAAGATCTCTCTAGATCATTATCATGTCTTCCTTACTTCTTTCAATTGTCGTTAAGCCAAAGCTACTTTTCCTTTGAGCCACCTCCTTTGTCCTTCTTTGGAGGGTTTTCCCTCACTCTTTTTATGTTTAGTATTTCTAGTTCCTCTTTAGTATGATTGTTGTTTTCTTTGAAAGCCCAGGGCTTGATATTTTAATCATTGTTTGTATATTTTGAGAATAGATATCCCAAAGTTTTAGGATTCTCTAACTCTACATCTTTGTTGAGTTTGCATAGGGCCTTTCTAGCCAAACTTTAAAAGAGAGGATCTTTGAAGAGGTGAGCCCTCCCCCCGTCCCCGTGACTAGCTTCATTCTCTTTCTAAGGCCCATTTCTCACATAGTCTTTGCCATTTTGCTGGTTTATACAAGCAAACATGATGAGCTGAATTTTTCTTTTCTATTCTCCACCATCTTGAAGTCTCTTGCCAGACACTAGTCACCCTCAACAACAAGGGATTCTCTAAGATATCCTCATAGTTTGGCTTTGCTTTTGGTATTGCACGGGCCATACACATTTTATAAGAATGATTGTCATCCCTACCCAATTAATCTTTACCCCTAGGATTTTCCCAAAAGCATGATTCAGGACTACCTTCAGCTCTAGGTCGCTATCCACAATGGTGACGACTCCATTGTATCCATCTTCTATCTCTCCATAGAATTTCAACCTCCTCCTACTTGCTTCCTTCTACTATGAGCATCAAGGTGATTCTTTTGAATAGCCCAATGTTAGCAGGTTGCCACGATTGGACATCTGTAGCATAACTCTCTGGCGCTAACAAAATGTCAATACTCAGGAAAACGACTTGGATGGGGCGTGGATACTCTTTGAGGGTGTAAATATCAAGAAGTGAACCTACAAAACTAAGCTATCATCAACACTAGCAAATCTATCACTCTCTACTCTTGAAAAATTTCCTATGTTCTATCTCACTGCTCTATGTTATCACGCCATTTCATCGACCAAATGAATTTGAAATACAATGAAAATTTAGGAAGAGCTATAATAATAGGCCTGGAGGCACTATCCTACAAAGTCTAGAGGTCATCCAACATGGTACCAAAATGACAATCCATCATGGTCCAGGTTCTGAAAACTACAACAAAACTATCCAAAAATGTTGCCTTATGGTCTAGGAACACTCTCCTAAGGTCAAGACATTAAAAAAAAAACCATTTTTACACTCAAAACTATAGATTTAGCTCACAAATAGGTAATCACAAAACCACAACAAAATTGCGAATATTATACTTCTATGAAAGAACAAGAGAGAAGGAACACAATGAAGTTTTCGGAATTAAATCTTGACTACTAGAATTGGGAAAATTTGATTATAAGAGGTTGCTAATTTTCCACTCTCAGTCATACATACAAAGCTCTCAAAAACTTTAGATAATTTTTTAATGGCGTGTTAAAACTTGAAAATTTGAACCTTATACCTATGGCTTCTCATTGGCCAATGTCGGGCTTACAAGGATTTTGGGTTGAAGACAAAAGAATTACAACTTGGAGTGTACAAAATGCGACTCAACAAACATGATTTCTCTTTTATACAAAGATTTTCTAAAAAAATAATGTGATTACATCTTAATCATGGGCTTTGTGATAGTGTTCACCCAACACTTCCACCTCCCTATTTGTTGCATGTTCTTGTGCAAGCTTTGACTTTGGCCAAGTAGTGAAACTGTCATTTCTCTAGTGTCTTTGTGATTTATCTGCATTTTTCAGCCCAAGCTATGATGTCCGATTGAATAGACAGGTCTTTGAATGGGTTTTTGGGGAATACGCGTTGATAGGCAATGTGATGTGCTTGTAGATCTTTTGTGAGGGGGTTGAAAATGGTAGAGTCCATTTCAAAGAACCCTATCATGAATGCCTCTTCAAATGTTTGCATGTAATGTGAAGGAAGAAACATGATCCGTGCATACATTCCCATAAGGATGTTTCTGTTTGTCACTTCAGTTTCTAGATTCTAGGCTATTCCCTATGTGCCTTCTAGGAATAATTTCCATGGGTGCTCTATAGCTTCAATGTCCTCAAATTCCTGAATGCATATGATAATCATCTTTGCAATCTTTGTGAGCGTTTGATAAGTCAAATTTGGTACATCCTCATTTGGTTGATTACTGCTTGCATTGTGAGCACCATGTATGACTTGGTTCACCTGTAGTTGTTCATGGGATTTCATAACACTGAGTAGTTGAGAATAGAGGGCAAACTACTGCCCAGGTGAAGTAGTTGTCCCAAGATCTTCATCGAGGAATCAGACAGTAAGTCGAGTCGGTCCTGAGATACTGTGGAGCATTCCAATATGTAGTTTCATCTTGAGGTTGCTTTTTCAACCACTTTTTCCTCCAAAGAGGTTGACTTTACAAGATCAAGAGCACTTGATCTATAGCGATTGGTACATCTTCATAATCTCCTTTAGAATTTGGCTCTAGAGAAGGAAGGAGATTCTTATTCCAAAGCAGAGCCTCTTTCTTCATTGGCGGAAAGGGGATCATTTTGTGGCCAAAATTCTTGACCACCTCATCTGGTTTTATCATCAAAAGACCAGTTGACTCTAGCTCCTTGAGCTCATAAAACATAAACTCTTTGTGAGATTGGTTAGGGATGTCTTCTATCTGTTTCTTGAGCTCCTCTTTGGCATCTAGATGCTCTATATCTCCTTTGAGATTATGTAGCCCACCCCGTGTAGATGTGCTTGGTAGGTCCATGGGGAGTAGGTCTACTCTTTTAACCTTGATTGCCGGTGGTGCGGTTTGCTGCGTCGGCACTATAGATTTTTATTTCGTGGCACTAATTTTCCAGTTCTTTGCTTTGTATTTCTTGAACATGCTTCTCGGCTTGGCTAGCTAGATCAGCTTTTTCTTTTGTCAGTTGCTCTCAGAATTCTTTGCTTTCCTAAATTTTTTGGTTCTATATAGCCATTTGTTCGGCTATCATCATCTTTCTTTGATATTTCTCTTGTGCTAGCTCCATCTTTAGAGCTTTGATCTCCTCAATTATGGCAATCAAAGTTTGAGATGTAGAGGCTAAGGCAAGCACATCTTGCATGTCAAGGAAAGTTGAGAGTGTATGTTTTATGACATCATACAAGTCACTCAACTTTGCATATCTTTGCTACTCTTCTACCATCTTTTCTTCTAATTATTGTTGCACCACTTGAAGCTCACTGTTAGCTACAATCTAATCTTGGAGGTCTTGAAAAAAGGCTTGCCACGTCTCTCTTTTCACATTCTAGTTTAGCATAGAGATTCTCTTTATCCTCTTTGAGAGATTTGACCTGCTAGTGTAGTCGGGCATTCGCTTTGATGGTGGCATTTGTCTCTTCTTTTGTGTCTCGGACATCCAATTCCCTCAATTGAGAAACATCTCTCTGGCATCAAAATTGGAGCCTTATCATTTCTAGATGATCCTCTAGCTCAAACTCACGAATGAGCTTGTTGGCTTCCTTTGCTGTTTTTCTTGAGATGGGTGGGATTTTCTCTAACACTCGAGAGGCTGGTTGTCGAGAACTTTTTGGTAGTGACTCTCTTTTCTCCTCCTCTTTTTGTTGCTGGTATTTTGGGGGATCTTGTTCCATTTACTTTTTGTCTTGAGTGGTTTGAGCACCTTCCTCTTGCTCCATTTGTGTCTCCCTTTGATTTATCTCAAATTCTTCTTTGTCCTCTTGATATTTTGCTTCTTCTTTTTCTTTCGTAGCAAGATGAGGTGTTGCAAGTTTTAGGGAGACTTGTTGCTATTCCATCTTCATCTCTGTCTCCTACTGATGAGTGGTAGTTTCATCTTTTGGAGCTTCATCATGTGTGGAGTACTGGCTTCTTGGTGAATCAATTGGGGATTCAAAAATAATCGGTCTTTTTTCACTTGGAATCTTGTTTTTCTTTGTGCTCCACTTTTTGCTTTAGTACATTATGTATGTGTTGCCGGGAAGAGCCAGCTAGCTCAGATTCCTCCTCTGCTTACTTGTGTAATGTCTTTTTAGCTTTTCTAATTGCTCAACTCGAATCTTCTCATGCTTTTTGTCAAGCCTAACATCATCTTCACCATCCGTCTCCAAGCCGGCTTCTTCCACTTTCTTCTTGGCTACTATCTTTGTTAGCTCTTCTTACCTTAATTGCTGAGCTTCCTCCATAGATTTTGGGACTTTTGACTGATAGTCTGATGGGGTATCATGGTTTTTGGGCTTGATCTCCCCACTGAGCTCAATGTCTAACTATGCTGCCTTGCTATTAGTGATCTTGACTCGTGAGATTTGTCCTTTGGTTTGTCTCTTTGTGGGTGTACTAGAGGAATTATCCATAGAACGAACCACATGGTCAATCATTCCCAAGATTTGGTAGACTATATGGGTGAGGATCAGGCCCGCATTCATGTATGTCTTGTTTCTTTTATTTCCCTTGAGATTAGTTTCTACTAGATTTTTGAAGATATAATTCCCCAAATCGCATTTGATTACCCTTCATTCAAATAATCCATAGCCATAACCAATGCTATGTGTAGATTGGGCTCGATGTACCGTAGTGTCTTTTGGACTTTACGGTGTTGGGAGATTAGCCGTAGTGGAAGCTCCATCTATGAATATATCAAATCTTTATATGTGAGCTTGTGTCCTTGTTGCTATATGTGGGCTTGTGTCCTTGTTGCTTGATGAAGGCTTTGTCATCATCAATTGCTTTGGTCTTGTCAAGTAGGTTGTGATTGCCAAAGGGGATATGGAGGGTTCGGTTGATCAACTCATCAGTGATCCGCACTTTGATTGTGGCACCACCCTTATCTATCAATGTTTCCTCCATGTTCTAGTATATGGAGTCTTTGAAAGTCCGTTCCCCATGGTGGAAGTCTGAAGAAGCTGTCAAGTTGTAGGCACCTTGACCCTTCTATCACTTCTCTTTATTGATAGAGTGTCCATAGCTCTTGGGAGAAGATGGTTGTCTTAACTTTGGTTTCATCAAGAGCCTAGAACTCCTAATGAAAACATTTGTTGGGATCTTTTCCAATTCTTCATCCATAATGTGAGCCTTTTGAGGATATGTCCACCATCGGAGCAGATTCCCACTTCTTTTGAGCTTTTTATTGAGGCATTCTTCTATTGAAAAGTATGTTTAGCTTTGATCAAAAAGTTGTCAAAAAAATAAAAAATAAACAAACTTGACCTTAAAATGAAATATAAGCGTAACTTGATCAAAAGCACTCCAAATTTGACCAAACTTCACTTCACCAATGCAACTAGAAAAACCATGGGCACTAGAGAATGTGAATATAGGTCAATTCTAATTCTGAGGTACATAGATCGTGATCCATGTTGAAATACATTTGGGAAGTTTGATTACACCATCTAATAGAATATATTATGGTGATGCGATGGTTCAAAACTTTTTGATTTGGATCACTGGTTTGAGATTTATGCCAAATCTTGGAAATTTTCTATAGACTTAGAGAATTTTGACACTTTTGCTAGGATTTTTGTGTCCAAATGACTTGGAAGTTTAGGGTTAGGATTTACTTGGCATTTAGGAGTTGATGGTGATATTTTGACCTAGAAAAATGAGAATGGTACATGGATCGCGATCCATGTTTGACCATATTTTGGGGTGAGACTTGGCATGCATATCCCTATAGACTTTTCCATATTGGAATTTGATGCAAGCTTTGATAGATCCCTGTGTGGCAGATTGTTTGAAGTTTTGATGATTAGAAGTTGAAGTCCACTCCCAAATCTAGTTGAGCATTTTGGGTTTCTTTGGCTCCCTAGCCCAGTTGGAAAATTTTTCTTATAATTTGACAAACACTTTTGCACTACATTGTGATACTTTTGATCATACTAACTTTTCCTTCCATTAGCTTTGCCAAACACTTTGAAATTACACTTGGACTCTAAAACTACTCACTGCAATATGAACCATTTTGTGCATGAACCATTTAAAACTTGTTCTTCCATAATTAATTGTACAAGCACTGTTAAGTCAATTTTTGCCAAAACTGCTCTTGAGGTACATGGATTGTGATCCATGTTTTGCGGCCAAATGTTACCAAATTTGATGGGAAGGGTCTTGATATATCCCCCTAGATATTAATCATCACATTTTTGGGTTTGAATCATTTTGCACTTCTTGGATCAAAATGACCATCTACAGACTAATTTTCTATTTTGCCAAGGTTTTGGGGTGATTCTGTGTCCATTTTCTCTCAAATTTGCAAGGCAATACCCCCAAGTTGATGTCTAACTATGTATTCAAATTTGCATCCATCTAGCACTGTAGGGTACATGGATCCCATTCATGTTGGAAACTTTTTTGGATCTATGATTATAGCAGTTGATAGGTGCTATTGAGGGAAGTCTTCTACCCAAAAGTCTTTGAATTTGGTGAGGGGGAACATGGATCGCGATCGATGTATCATCCCCTTTTTGGAATGTGGTCATATGGCCAAATTTCTCCCATTGTGGAAAATTCACTGGTGAAATACTTTTGAATTTGAAATGTGTTTGATGCCCCAATGGGCCCCTAACAACTTGCAAATTCCTCAACTTGGATTTGATCCATGCAATTGCTTTGGTGTTTTTGTGCACAGTGTGGACTATACACTATCGCTCTTGCTTGGTTAAGGATCATACCTATAAAATATGGTGCAATAAGAATCCTCGGGATGTCCGTAATTCTAAACCTTGATAGCTCACACTAGGTCTTGATTGTTCTCTGTGTGTGTGTGTGTGTGTCTAACGAACGCAAATGAGCTCTATCTTACCCAACTTTGCCTATAGGTGCCAAACCAACCTGAAGTGCTAAGTGTGTACTTACCTTGTTTTCTCATATTTCTCATAGCATACCACTTGCGGCTTAGACGGTTCACATTTGGATGTCCGATTGTCAATTGTCCCTGATTTTGCGATTTTGGTCCGCAGTGAGTTGGCCCAAAATTTGACTTGTGCCAAATCCTCCCAAACTTGACATGTTCAAAGCTCTTGCTTTGTTTGGAATTTGCTTTCAGAACTTGATTTTGACTTTTTTGTTTTTTTTAATTAAATTTTTATCTTTATTAGATTGAAAGAAAATTGTTATTATTTGGCCAAAGACTTAACCAAATTATTCCATACGCATGTATATACATACTCTCATTCTAGGCATCCCATCTGTCAAAATTTTTCATTATGGCTCATTGTTATGCCTATTAAGGTTTAAATTCTACTAAAAAGCAATCAAAAAGAAAAACTTGAACTGGTGAAACACACTTTGTACACTATTTACATAATTTCTTGACCTCTTGTAGCTTTAGATCTTGTAATAAGCTACCTAAACTATTGTTACTCCTCCCTTCCAATTTTGAGTCGTCCCGAACGAAGGTTTGTGCAATGTGCATGTGCGCTAACAACATGTCTATGCAAGGCCATGCAATGTGGTGCTATTATGTTAATGGAAGAGATGCTTTGTGTAACAATGTGCTACGCACTATGCGATAACTGAATTAACCATTTAGTGGTTTTTTTTGACGAAGTTCCATCTAAACCACGTTTTCCAAATAGAAGCTATTGAAGATGGCATGCCCTTTCCTTGATGGTTGGTATTGTGATTAATTTTTGTGGAATAATTATTTGGCTTGGTTTGGCTTCTGGTACCCACTTGTATTTTTGTTGCGGAGACTGCGAATGTGGTTGTGTCTTGGTTGCTTGGGTCTTCATTGCTAAGTTGGTTGGTTGGTGACTAGTTTCCTCTCCTGTTTGTTCTTTCTAATCCATTTGTACTTGAGGCTCGGAGATAATGGGTTGGTCCTCTGGATTGATTTCCTTTTCTTCTGAGTTGTGTGGTTTCTTATCGATGGTGACTAACGGTGGTGACTGAATGAAGCTGGAAGGCTGATTGGAGGTTTGTGACTTCGGTAGCCATATCTCTTTCGGTGTAGTCGCCATGGTTGATTTCTTTACCGAGGATTGCCTCATTTATTTTCATGATGGATTTGTAAAGCTGGTTTAGGCTGCAAAATAGGTTGCGGTTCAGTTTGAACAAGCTGTACATTCCAAATGTGAACCGTGGGAGCCAAGGGAGTCACCTAAAAGATGCCCTTAAGGTTGAATTTTAAGGTGTCATTTTGCCAATTTGGAATATCTTTGTACGTTTGCATCCATGAGACTCCCAAGATAATTACTTCATTAAGATCAGTGTTTACTATTAAATGGAATTGATGTGGGTAGTGATGGCCGTCAATGTTGATTGATACATTGGCTTGACCCAAGCTGATTATTCTACCTTTGTTGGCTCTAAGATGAATCTTTATTCGCATCAATATCTCATCTGACATCTTGATATAAGTTGAATACATCATGGTGTTGACTTGCGCACTAGTATCCACAACTGCTCTTTTTGTTGATCCATCTACCATCTGGACATTGATTCGTACATCTGCTCTATATGTATTTCTTTGATAGGAGGAGATCGGGTTTCCAGTTATTGAATTGGATTTGGGGATCAACATTCTTTGAGCTTTAAAATTTGTAACTTCTCTTCCTCCTTGGCATGGTCTTGGATAGCTTGAGCAATTTGCTTCCGTTTCGTTGCTTGATGAATCTTGTTTAGCATGTCAGTAGTCAACGATAAATGATATCTCTTTAATTTGTAACCATTGAACTTGTTAGGCATCTCCTCTCCCTCTAATGTCATGACTTTTATGGCTCCACTAGGTGATATATCATTGATCATAAATGGGCCATTACCTCGCCTTTTCAATTTCTTAGAGAGGTGCTTCAATGTAAAGACTAATACATAGTCCCCCTTTTGAAACTACTTGTTTATCACGTGCTAATCATGGAACTCTTTCATCTATTGTTTTTGTGCATAGATGGTAGGAACAACTTTCAATCCCAATTCATCTAGTCTTGTTAGTTGGAAAACACTGCTAAAAAATTCATGTACAATTCTTCCTACAATTTTGGCTACTTGTAGTGTGGAAAGCAAGAATTCTATGGGAAATATGGCATCAATCTTAAACACCAAATCACAGGGTGTTGTCCCAAGTTTCATTTTGTATTTTACCCGATATGCCCAAAGAGCTGAATGTAACTTTTGCTCCCAGTCTTCTGGCAATTCATCTACTATTTTTGTCAATACTGTACATAGAACTTTGTTTGTGCTCTCTGCTTGTTTGTTTGTTTGTTTGAGGGTGATATGTCATTGATTTTCAATGAAGCACCATGAACTCTGTCAACAAGAATTCAATCATGTTGTTTATAAGGTGAATCCCTTGATTGCTCACCATCTCAATCGGTAGCCCATATCTGGTGAAGATATTCTCATACAAGAACAACGTTGTCATTCTTGCATTGTTTTTTTGCGCTGCTTTGGCCTCCACCTACTTGGTTAGATAATATGTGGACACTATGATAGATTGAGCATGTGTCCTATAGGCAAGTGGTGACATAGGTCCAACAAAGTCTAGCCCCCACTTGGAAAAAGCCCTTGCTCCCATCATAGGTCATAATGGCAAATAGTATAATGAACCATCAAACAATTTGTCTTGAATTGCATGGCTTATTCATTAAGTATAATAGTGCTTGATGATCCACAAAGAATACAAATTTATTGGCGAGAGGGTAGTGTCTGAACATTTTCACAGCATAGAGCATTCCCAATCCTTCTCTTTTCGTGTTCATATAAATTATTTTCACACTATTAAGCTATCGGTTAGAGTAACAGATGGAAAAATACGTGTTGTTCTCTCTAGGATATTCTAGGATGCATCTAATCGTGTATGCCGATGCATCAACGTGGACATGAAATATCTTATCCCAATCAAGAGCTTTTAGAATTGGAGCAAAAATCAATCTTTATTTTAATTGTTAAAATGTTTCCCCACATGCTTTGGTCCACTCAAAATTTGTGATAAGAGCATAGAGAGATTTTGCAATGATGGCGTACATGTAGATAAACCTTCTATAGTAACCACAATCATTCATAAAGGCTTGTACCTCTCTAACTTTTTGGGTCTTGAAAGAGAAAATATGACTTGTATCTTCTCAAGATCTATAGAAATGCCATCTTTGGACACTATGTGCCCCAAAAACTTACCTTGTCTTACCATGAAGACACATTTCTCAGGATATCAGCAAATACAATAAGTCCTACACTTCTCAAAGATCTTTTTTAGATGCTCTATGTGCTCATTTCTCAAGAGAGAATGCACACATGTCAATTTCTAAGAATTTTCTTAGATACTCTTTGAATGCATGACTCATCAACCTCTAGAATGTGGCACGTGCATTTGTAAGTCATATGGCATCACTTAATAAGAAAATATGTGCCACCAAAAGTTCATCTTGTGCTGATCCTCTGGCTTTATGGCAAGATGGTTATAGCTTGAAAATCCATCAAGAAAGCTGTAAGCTTTCTTTTCTCAAACTCTCTTGATCACATGATCTACAATAGGTAAGGAATAGCTATCTCTAATTGTGGCAGCATTTACTTGTTTGAGATTTACACAAACTTGTAATTTTTACGTTCTTCATGTGTACTACCACAATGGGTGACACCCAATATGTGTGTTTGATCTCATAGATAAACTTCGCTTCTTTAAGCTTGTCTATCTCTTCTTTAATGTTTTTGGAAAATGTTTCATTGTATGTATATGGACATTGTCTGTGAGATTTAGCATCACTCGTAAGGGGTATTGTATGTTGGGAAATTCTCAAATCAACTCCCTTAAGGTCTTTGTATGACCATTTAAACACATCTATGATACTGCTTGAGAGTAGCTACTAGAAATTGCTCTTCCTCTTTGATGAGGTCCATGGCTTTATAAGCCAATTTTGGTTCTTCTCCTCGTTCAGCCAGGTCTATCAACTTAGCATTCTTAGGCATAAGGTGTTCCTTGTTCTTTCAATTCTCTCATTGGCTGCTGGGCCACAATTCTCTATCATGTATGGTCTACTTTTTATAGTGACAAGGGGTGTCAAATTTTTCGCTGTTCGACCCATGTTTACTCTCCATTTTCATTATCCAAACTTCTTTCAGGGTTTTGTTGTAGTTGCCGATAATTACATTTCCATTCAATTTGGAAATTTTAGGTGTTGTTTCAATTGTGTTTTTGGGTTTGCCTTTGCTTCTTTTCTTTGGATTTGTCTTCATAGAAGTTGGTTTCACTAGTTTTTATGGTATCTTGTCCTTGACACAATTGTCTGCTCCAATGAGCATCAGATACTATGTTTTGCTCAACAATCAAGGCATCCTTTTGCACTTGTTTGGCTCAATATCTCTATTGAATTCTTGGTTTTTGATTAGGAACATCATAGAAGAGAGCCTTGTGATATATGGGTTTATCCTTGTTGCCATAGCTACTCGATAGCATCCTTAGCATCAGTCTCTAACTCTACATCAAAATTATCTTCATTTTTGTCGCTGATATCACAAATGGAAACCTGTCCACTATTCATTTGCAATCAATCGTCTCTTGAGTTTCCGTCATCTTAGTTTCTACTTCAGGTTCCAATATAGCATTCAGCATTTGGAAGGGCAATTAGGGCTTGAGTAGTCTCTATGATCTATCTGCACATTTCCAATCTTCTCATTTCAATTGTTGGATGCAGATAAGTTAGCCATCTTTGATCTAAACTCTGGTTGTTCTTCAGTCTTGCCTCATAAGCTTGTAAACAGAGCATCTAATAAATCCAGTACTTTTTAAACCAAGAGTGAACCACCTGACAAAGTTTTGCTTGGCTTTGCTCCCTCAACCTTTCTTTTGGTTTTTTTTTTCATGTTTGAGTTGCTCTTTGGTTTGTTGCAGCTCTGTCTCCAAGGCCATCTTTTCCCTTAGCCTCTTTGCTTTCATTTTGTCTCTTTTCACTTTCCAATATTTTATTTGAGCCCTAACAATCAAACTCTCAAACTCATTTTGTTCTAGAAGTTTTGTATTTTTCTCTACTAATATGTTTCTTGTAGCTTCTAGAACCTGAGCTTTGGTCACCACATTGACAAGAACTATTGGTTTAGTTTTAGATCCAGTCAAATATGATAAAACCCCTATGCAACTCATCATCGCTTTCCCTTTGTTTTTCGGATTTTTGGGGCAACGTGGTACCAAGTGATCTATTGCACAACCCTCACAAAACCCAAATATCTTATTTGCTTGCCTTTATGTGGACAGACCCGTGCCCAATGGTTACCTCCATATTGATAGCAAGGACCCTCTAGTGAGTGGCTAGAGGTCCATAAGTCCTTTCCCTCACATATTTTTAGTTGTAAAAAAACTCATTCATCTCATGGTTGGTGTATTTTCTCTCAATTATGCACCACTTCATCGCTTGAGGTACATTTTCTACTTGTGGCAGTTGTTGTTGCATATTCGATTTTTGTTCATAGGTCTAGTTCATCCTTTGGATCACTTCCTTGACCACTTGATCTACATTTGGTGTGATTGAAGTGGGGGCACTACATTTTTTTGATGGCTCACTGATGGTTGAAGAGGCACTGTTGGTAGTGGTGTAAGTGTCTTCTGATACATTTTTGTAAGTTTTACAATTTTCAACTAGATACAATGCTTCTCTAGTGACCCGCTCAAATGTGGTACACATCTTTAAGTGCAAATTCTTCTTGAGATTTTTGTTTTTCAAGATCTCTATAAAGAGAAATGACAATCACTCATCTTGTGGCAATTTTGTTGAGGACATCTCTCAATATATTTCTTGAAGCAAAATGAACCTTCTTTCACCTTTTTGTTTTCTTTTTGCTTTAAGGTGTAGATTTGGGAAATTGTATTGTTCTTGATTCCCATTTTTTTAGAGTTCCTTTGCAAACTCTCTCACAAGATGCTTGATTTTTGGAAAGTCTCTACCATACTCATCTAGCATAATCACGTGAGTATTTTTAACTTCTTCATATGTGAAAACATACAAGCATTTTTGCTCTGATAACTTCCCAATGTTGGGATCTTCACACTTATATGAGAGCATTTTCTCTCCATTTTTGTACGTGTACAAACCCACATGTATATTATTTGTGTTGATTCCAGTTGCCATATTCACGCGCTTGAGCTTGCATTTGCAATGTCTATCTTTGGTGGCTTGGTTACCGGTTTGACATCAACCTTATCCTTGGTGCATATCAATCACCACTTGTCCACAATATAGGGATTTTGCAAAAATAAGTACATGGTACTCGTCATTGAAGTATGAATCACCATTGTAGTCCACCACAGTCACTATGTCCTTGAGCTCAGTAGGTATTTCTTCTAACTTCTGACAATAGTGATCCATACCGTCTTTGTAAATTTTTGCACCTTGTTCATTTTCAAATTAATATTTTAAGTGCAATAGTTTCACATTTGGTGTGGTTTGAGATGGTCTTGCTCCCATGTTAGTTCCCTCTTTGAAACTCACACTCTTGAACCTTTCAACCATGTAGGTATAAGATCTTTCTGAAGAAGTATCAAAAATATATTCTTCTAGAATGGGCTCTAAGGTTGGCAATGACACTTGATTAACACTCTCTTTAGTCAAATTGTGACTAACCTGATCTACTACAACAGGGTTTCTAATTTGATATGGTCTATCTGATTGCAAATACATCAAAAAAACAATATTGCAAAACCCTGACTTGTTACCTTAGTTGATACATTCAAATCTTTTGATTGAAAGCAATTTGAGCCACACACTCTAGATCTTGCAATCTATACAAAAAACACTTGGTGGCTATGATTTTGCTTGCAAAATCCACAAATTATTTTTGAAGAGACCACTATGATCCTTGTAACTAGCTATAGCTATGGTACAAGTCTGATCTCAATCTATGACAAAGAAACATGGTTCACGATCCATGTACCTTTATGTCAGAATTTGATAAAAAAATTTGGTACACAACTTTCCCTTAGTCTACTCATTTAAGCGATGTGATTTTTGGGTGATTTGGATCAGTTTAGGTCATCCAAAAGTCAAAATCCTAGGTCTACTTGGCGATTTTTGGACTTGAATTACTTTTGCCCACTTTTGACCTAATTTTTGTTTTTTTTTTTGGCTATCTTGTTTTGGAAGTTTTGATTGTAATGTTCTTTGCTACAGCCTGGTATGGTCTCTATCCAAAAAATTAGAGAAGATACATGGATCACAATCCATGTTCCATTTTATATGGACCCCAAATTTGGCTTGTTGGTTAATTGTGGTGTCAGTAGTCTACTCCCAAAACGTTTTTGGATTTGGCCAAAATTTTTGCCAATTAAAAGCAAAGTTTTTTGTGTCTGCTCAGTGGTTTTGGTTGGTTTTTTATGTTTTTAATAATTTGACCAGCTTTTTGTAATTTCTTTCTATTGTGCCTTTTGAAAAGTTGTTTCAAATGGTATCAAATCTCAGCCTCAAATGTCTAAAAGGTACATGGATTGTGATCCATGCAATTTAACATGAAATTTGGTTAGTTGGTTCTCTATGCCTTGTAGAGGTCAACTCCCAACCTTTTTTGAATTTGGATCACTAAAAGTTAGAAAACGCCAAATTTTGATCAATTTTCCAAGCTTTTGAAGTTTTTATCCAATTTCTTGATTTTGAACGTGTTTTTGTTACCACATACATGTAGTAGTGATGTGTGTGAACACACTTAGGACTGTTGGATCATTTTTTCCCTCACTAGGAGGTTTTTTTTCCCGTGCATTGTATATACGCCCATCACTCTAGGGCTATCCATCTTTCCATTGCACACTCTCTATTGTGTGCCTTGAGATTCCTTCATCTTCTCCAAGATGTGTGTGTTTTCCTGCAACCCTAATTCCAAAAATTGGTATTAGAGCAGGTTGCGTCCTCTTGAGCTTAGCCGCCTGTAGTCCCAGCACATGCCTGCTCACCTTCTCCGATTTTTATGAGCTTTGGCAAGCATTTGCAGGTCAACAAATTTTTGGAAAGGCTCAAAAAGCTTGGTCTGCTCAGAATTTTGATTTGGGCTCATTTCGGCCTCCATTTCCACTACAAGCAGTACTGTGGAGGCTATTTTTTCATTTTGTGCAAAAATTTTGTCAGTGTTTTCTTTTGCATAACTGGTCATGTACAATATACTACAGTTTGTGCTATATAATACGTGTTGTTCCCAATCTGTTTCTCCTCTTTTCGGGCAGTTCTCAATCAGGTGCAACATTTGCCATCGTTGACAACAACACATTTGTGTTCAAGATGTTTGATATTGAGGATAGGTTGGATGGGGAGAATTACCCTATGTGGACTAATATGATGCAACATGTTCTTGTGTGAAAGGGTGTTTGGAACATTGTGCAAGGCATTGATGTACGTCCTTGTTCTGAGGATACAGGCGATGTTGAGGATGTTGCAGGTCTTGCTATTGTTAGAGTTGCTTTGCCTACGGTAGACAAGCTCGTTGGGATGTAAAAGATGCACAGGCTCATGCACTGATTGTGTTGTCTATGAAGTGTACTATTACTCCTCACATTTGTTCAGAAAAATCTACAAAACAGGCTTGTGATATTCTTGCTAATCTTTATGCAAGTCGCAATGAGGAAAAAATTGCATTGCTGCGTAAAGAGCTGGAGTCCAAGATTATGCATGAGGAAGATGACAAGGACACTTTCCTTGTTGGTGTCAAGGATATCAATGAGCAAATTATTTTTGCAAGTGAAATCATTTCAGATAGTTTTCTTGTGCAGACTGTTCTTGATGCCTTGCTAGATTCTGACCAAACTTTTGGTAGTACTTGGAGACTTATGACCCAAGGAAATCCCGAAGTTGTCAAGTTTGATGCATTGTGCACATTGTTGTTACAAGAGTCACTTTCCAAAAAAATAGGACTAGGCAGCATGCAATTGAACATGCCTTTATTGCTGCTCAAAGAAAAGGTGTTAACAACAATATAGCCACTTCTCATGGTTCTTCTACGAGTGGTACATCACCTGTTCCTAATGTTTTTTCTAGCAATGATTCGTCTGGGAATTTTGGGGATAAGCGAAAAAAGAAGGTGCATTGCCATTATCGTAAAGCTAATGATCAGTTGATCAAGCAGTGTCCTAAGTTGAAGGCCAAATATGCTAAGAAGAAAGAGGTTGGTTCCACTATGAATGCTGGTTCCACTACAAATGCATGTATTGTTGAGTCTTTTGCCAAAGGAGACTGTGATGCTGATGTTGATGCGGAATGGGATTTTAGTGGTGCAAATTATACCTAGAATCCTCTTGTCCATGATGCATGCATGTCAATTGTTGCAGATTCACATGTGTGGTATTTTGACAATGGTGCTACAAAGCACATTACCTCATATCATGATTTTTTCACCTCTCTTGAGTCTGTTTCTCATGGGAATTCAGTTACTAGTGCCAACAATGCCTCTTACCTGGTTCAGGGAGTTGGGAAGATTGTGCTTACTTCTACAAAAGGTAGTTCTTTCACACTTGTTATGCACTTTATGTACATGGGATAAAAAAGAATCTTTTGTCTATATCCGCACTTGCTAGACTTGGTCTTGTAGTCAAATTTGTGGATGACAGACGTACAATACATGATCTCAGTTTTGGTGAAATTATTGCATCTGGCATTTTATGTTGTGGGCTGTTTAAGCTCACTTTGTATAACAAGTGTAGGCAAAATATTGGAAATGCAGTTGTGGATTCAAAGGCTATTTCAACGTAAAACTTTGGCATACACAGTTTGGTCATCTGAATTTTTCCAGTTTGCTGCGTTTGTAGAAATTTAATTTGGTTGCTTCTTTACTGCCTCTTGAAGCACCTGTCAAACATGTCTATGAAGGCTGTATTTTGGGTAAGATGCAGCGTTCTAAGTTTCCAAAGGATGGTTCAGTTAGGGCCACATGTAGGTTGCAACTTGGCATAATGATGTTTGTGGGCCCATGCAAACTCCGTCCTTGGGAAATTACCTTTACTTCGTGACCTTTATTGATGATTACTCCAGGCATGCATGGGTATATCTGCTTCAAGCAATTACCAAAGTATTTATGTGCTTCAAACATTTTTTGGCTATGGCTGAAAATGTCTCAAAATGTACTATGGGCACCCTCCATTTCAATCGAGGGGGGCAGTATATGTCTCATGAAATTAATGCATTTCTGGCTAGTCATGGGATAAAACACCAATGTACAGTGCCAAAGACGCCTCAGCAAAATGGTGTTATTGAGAGGAAAAACAGGTCATTTACAAAAATGGCACGATGTACTTAACAGGTGTCCTACGAAATCTTTGCAATCTATTACTCCATATGAAGTATGGCATGATAGAAAGACTTCTATTGAGCACATGCGTGTTTTTGGCTATTTGGCATATGCTTTGATGCCACAAACACAACGTATAAAATTGAATGATAAGCCTGTCAAATGTATTTTTGTTGGTTATAGTGCTAAAAGAAAAGGTTATAGGTTGTATCATCCACAAACGAAACGTATCTTGGTCTCACAGGATGTTGTGTTTGTGGAAGATTTTGTTCAGCCCTTGCTGTCATGTACTAAATAATGTCAGCTCATAGGACATTTATGACACTTTGTTGCCTCTTTTTAGTGGTGGAAGTTCATATGTAAATTCCAATGAGAAAAATGTATAGTCTATGGGGGTTTCTAAAAATGTTACATATCAGCCTATTACTGATGCAAATGTACATGATGAGGAAAGGACTGAAAATGAGCAGGCTAAATGTATGCCTAAATGGCTGGTGCATACTTTGTTTGATAGTAAATTGGATGCACCTTTGTCTAGTTGCACTTGTTTAGGCTCTTTCGATGCATCTTATGCATCAAATTGTTATGATTTGGCTATGTCTAGCTTACATGATGTTGATGAACCTCTATCTTTTGGTCAAGCACATAATTCAAAAAATTGGATGGTTGCCATGCAATCAAAATATGATGCACTTATAGACAATGACACATTGCCTTTATGTGATTTGCCTCCTGGAAAAAAGGCCATTGGTACAAAGTGGGTTTACAAGTTGAAACGCAAGCCAGATGGTGAGATTGATCGCTATAAGGATTGACTTGTTGCAAAGGGTTGTGCACATAAAAAAGGCATAGATTATGAAGAGACTTTTTCTCCCACTTGTTGTATGACTACTGTGTGTTTTCTATGTGCATTGGTAGATCATTTTGGTTGGATGTACATGAATCAAACATTGTTACTGCTTTCTTGAATGGTGACATGTTTGAGGAAGTTTATGTAACATAGCCTCATGGTTCTATCAAGAAAGGACAAGAGGAGAAATTGTGAAAATGTAACAAAGATTTGTATGGGTGGAAGCAATCTCCTCGTGCTTGGTATGAGAAGGCTGACACTCATTTGGTCAAATGAGGCTTTTGTAACAATAAAGTAGAAAGCCCATTGTATGTAAAGCATGAGGGTGATGTACTTCTCATTGTGGTTCTATATGTGGATGATTTGTTGATCACTAGACCAAATGCGAGACATATTGCTGAATTTAAGACTGGTTTGAATGCAATTTTTAGATGAAAGATTTGGGGTTGTTGCATCATTACTTGGGTATACAGCTTAAGCAATGTGATGGTGGTATTGCCTTTGTGTCAAAAAAGTTACATAGAGACATTGCTATGTAAGTTTGGACTTGAGGATTGCAAACATATTGCCACTCCCATGGGAACATGTTTAAAATTGAGTCTTCATGATGTTGGTGATCTTGCAGATGTCACTCTTTACCAAACTATCATTGGATGCCTCATTTATGTATGAAACATGAGGCTGGATATTCAATTTGTAGTCTCACAAGTCAGCAAATTTATTCATAGCCCAGGATCTAAGCATTGGTAGGTTGTCAAGATAATTTTTTGCTACTTGAGTAGCACTTTACATCTTGGCTTGTTTTATCCCAAGGGGGAATCACTGCCGCCATATTTGCATGCTTTTTTGGACTCGTTGTTTTGGCACATGCATGTCCACAAGTGGTTTTTGTTTCATGCTTGGAAGCTCCAATATATCATGGTTGAGCTAGAAGAAACCTACTATGGCCACTTCCAGTTGAGGAGTTGAGTACAGGGCAGTCTTCACACTACGGTTGAGTGTGTATGGCTCAGACGCCTTATGGCTAATTTGGGTGTTGGACAAAATATTGCCAACACTATCTACACTAACAGTCAAAGCACATTAGTAGATGCAAGGAACCCAGTTTTTTATGCTTGCACAAAGCACATTGAGGTGCATTACCACTATGTCAAGGAGAGGCTCTCATCATGAGAGATCAGCTTGGCTTATGTGCCAACACAAAACAACCTTGCAAATCTTTTCACAAAGGCATTGTCTCATAAGAAGTTCAAAGATTTCCACAAAGCTTTGGGTTTATTCCCCTTTGTGGACTGATCATGTACTCACAGCATGGCACTTCCCTTTAATCTATGTACCAGCTCTCATTTAGGTGTCTGCCTTTCAAGAGCTGCAGCAACCTAGTTGGAATTGATGCGGCGAGCTCGGCTAGTGCTTTTCTAATGCTATTGCCAGCGCTACTGTTAATGCGCGAGATAATTACTTTGGGGTTCATTGAGCTGGAAATCCCCACCAATATACATCACTCCAAGGGGGATTTGTTACCATATACATGTGGTAGTGATGCATGTCAACACACTTAGGACTGCCAAGGCATTTTTTCCCTCACTAGGAGGTTTTATCCCCCGTGCATTTTATAAACGTCCATCAATCTAGGGCTATCCATCTTTCCAATGCACACTAAGAAATACACTCTCTATTGTGTGACTTGAACTTCCTTCGTCTTCTCCAAGCTGTGTGTTTTTCTACAACCCTAATTTAGCAATTTTTGGTATCAATTTCACTCCAAAGTTGTGGATCTTGTTGCTAGGAAGCACTCTTGACCCAATGGTATCAGTTTGTGGTCAAACTATCATAGAGGTACATGGATCGCAATCCATGTTCCTCCACCAAACAGGATGAAACTTTTTAGTGTTCTTTTCATGAGTTTGACAATCCCTTTTTGCATCAAGTTTTTGAGTTTTGATCAACTTTCAATCTCTGACCATCAAATTTTCCAAAACAAACAAAACAATAAAATCTTAAGGAAAAATGTATGGTGGAACAGTACTTTCAAAGCATTAAGAAAAGTGCAAAATTGTCTCTTGTATCTTACTCACAACTCTCTCTGCCTGTCAAGAGTAGATCTACTAAATCCTCAACTTCTAGCCTCTATCAAGCATTAAACCCCGAGTCTAGCTAATCGAATGCTAAAATGGGTTTAAAAATCTATGGAAAAAAGGGTTAATACTATGAGTAGGTCACTCACCACCTAAGGATCACTCCACATCAATGTTAGCGGGTTGCCTCAATTGGACGTCTGCAACATAGCTGTTTGGCACTAACATAATGGCAATACTCAAGGAAGCGACTTGAATGGGACACAAAGACTCTTTGAGGGTGTCAATCTCAAGAAGTGAACCTAAGGAACTAAGCTATCATCAACACTAGAAAATCTATCACTCTCTACTCTAGAAAATCTCCATATGCTCCCCACCACTCTAGGTCATCACGAAATTTCATTGACCACCAAATAACACGTGATTGATAGACCCACAATAAATCCCATAGAGGTTGCACTTGTGTTGTGAAGTTCATAAGTGATCAAATTCATGAATTTGCATGCCGCTCTAAATATAGCTTTGCTAAACATTAGGGACCATAATACCGAATATGCATGCATTCAACAAAAACGTATCCAAGTCTACATTTCCATGATGAATGACTTGTAGTTTCCAATGCTTATGGAGGGTGTTATGCTCATAGCATACATGAAAAATGAGGGAATAAAATGTATAAATAGATCTACAAAAAGAAACTAATTATTTCCCACTACAATTACACTTGATAGCCTTGCTAAAACATTTGGACCATAATAGATGAAGATAAATCACATCTAGGTAGAAACAATGAAACAATCTCATTAACAGGACATAGCCTTGTTATATGCGTAATAGGTATGCAAAAGTGCAGTCTAAAAAACCTTGAAAAAAACATCCATTAATGTTGTTTAATAGTACTTGTAGCATTAACAAGTCATACTAGATATCTAATAATTTTTTGCCACTAAAATTGTTCCTGATATTATGTACTTAGAATGGTCTAATTAACAAATTTGACCAGCATCTAGGACTTTTTCTTGATACATAATTGAAAAAACAGGCACCAATGTCAGTCCCAGAGACTCATATTCTCCACATGTGGAATATATCTCATATAGTGATGCCAAGAAATATGACATCCATCAAGCACAAGATGTACTTGTGTGTGGAGGTAACTAGAAAAATTCATCAACATGAGTGAGGGGGACCCTCATAAATATTTCTCCACACTGGCTAAACCAAACTCCATGAGTTCCTAAACCATGTTGTACACCTTGTGACTAACAACATGCGCTAAAAAAAACCCTACCATGTAGGCCTATAATCGTTTCAATAGGGAGTGATCCCTCAATTTAATCAGAGTGAACAACTAATAGAGAAAGTAACAGGTTGCAAAGATGATACTCCATACACTACCTTCCCAAAATCCTTTGCTCATAGGACATGGCCTTGTCATGTGTCTGAAGAGTTAAGTGAATGAAAGCATTATAACATATGCATCCCACTTGTAAAGCTCAATCAAAGCATGTTGATAAAGAAAACAAATCAAATAATATGCATAATATGAGGTGAAAAGTATCATATACTTACTCAAAGGTTAAAGGCAATTTTCTAACCTCAAAGGTATATTACCAAAATTCCAACCTTAAGAGATCATCTCAAGTTGGAACTTTATTCAAAATTAGATCTTTGAAACAATCATATATCCCATTAAAATAAGAGAAATATTCTCAAAACCAAAAAGAATTTACTTATACTAGACATCCTTGAGCCTCTTTTAAAAGAGTCATGTTCTTAGCAAGGCCATGCTTGTCTAATATATCTAAAATCATCATCTATAGTGCATGGGGGATTTTATATTTGCGAGATTTTGTTTCAAGCTTTTGAAATTGAAACATTATTTTTGAGATTTATAATGCTCGTATTACATTAACAATATCTTCAAATATTAGTTTTGCATGAGGAAAGCCTACATTAGATTATGCAAATGCAACACAAAGGCATCATTGTGGCACACCAAGTTGTTGATGAGAATATTGTTCAAGATTCCATCTCTTGGATATGCAAATATGACAAGAACCACAAAAGCTCTGATTTGTATTCAAAGAATATAGATGGAGGGTTTCATTTGTGACACTTATGTGAGGATATTTTGATTAAGGGCTGGCTGAGGAAGTTATGGGCTCTTTTCAATGGATGTAATTAACATCAAGGCTTCAAGCATCTTCAAAAATGCAATCACTTTAACATGCATACACTGGTAGGAGGTGCTTCACAAGGGAAAGATAATTGACAGTCAAGTTTCAAGCAAAGAGATTTTGTTGGACTAACATGCCAAGTGAGGTGTTCTTGTCCATGTGCAAGTGTCCTAGAGAGACACTTTTTTCCCAGTGTGATTTTTGGGTGCTTTGATGTCAAGCGATTGAGTGTTGGACTAACATGCCAAGTGAGGTGTTCTTGTCCATGTGCAAGTTTCCTAGAGAGACACTTTTTTTCCCGGTGTGATTTTTGGGTGCTTTGATGTCAAGGTATGCCCTAAGGTATGCTAGAACATGCAATACCAATTAGATCTCAACTACTTTAGGCACTTACAAGGCACATCTATTATGAGATTTTAATGCAATGCCTTTTTGGGTGTGATGTTATGCTAGGTAAGACTCCCACCATTATGTTTTCTAGGTGTAATGTCTTTGGCAAGTGTGGGATACTCTAGAAATTCCTTCTAATGTTGTCATCATTTGTCTATATGTTGCAAGGAGTGATAGTCTTTGGCAAGAATGGGAGTCCTTGGAGGACTTCCTTCTGATGGAGGGGACACTCTGGGCACCTTACTCAAATGTTGTGCGATCAGCAAGCTTTTAAACAAGCTCAAACAATTGCAATATGAGGGTGTCACTATATCAAATAAATCTCTTGAACAAGTTAGGATGCCTAGAGAAAAGAATACCACATTCAACATGCATATCCACCAACAAACATAGCATGAGGAAAAATTACATCAAAATGTGACTATGGATTAGCCTTCTTGTTGAGCACACCACCACAACAAAACAAATAACCTTGCTTGGAAATATCATCATGGATATATTGATTTTTCCCCTTTGATAACCCCAATACCAACATTGGCTCTAAGGATACAAGCATAAATTATTATCTCACTTAGAAGGATGTCCAATGGTGCATCTGTTTAGCATAGTCAAGAACTTGTTGGCCTTGCCCAATCAAAGTACACTTTGTTCTTAAATCATCATAAGGGATAACCCTACCAGAAAAAATCTTCTCTAGGATGCCTACCCTTGACGTCAAAGAGCATCAACATAACCTTGCCTAGAAGTCTCATCATGGATATCTCCCCCATTCCATGGGCCCAATCCCAACATAGGGTCCAAGGATACAAGCATAGGCCATCTCAATTACAAGAATGTCCTCATGGTGCATCTGCTCAAAATATTTAAGAGCTTGTCAATCTTGCTTAGCTTGAGTACACTTTGTTTTCAGAGCATTACAAGACAATACTAAGAGAAGGGAGTTTCTGTAAGGGCCTTCTTGTAGCCCTTATGCAAGGACAACACATCTAAGCCATTGACTTAAAAAGATGAAAAAGAAAAAGAAAATAATAGAGAAAAAAAATATTCGAGTAAAAATTTGGGTTCAATTCAAGCACACATGTATACTCACGAGCCACTTTCGACTTACGCCATGGGAATAGGGGCATAACCAATGCATGGAAAATTAGCGTTTCATTTTGAGAAAATTAACATAAATAAAAAGATAAGAAAAGAGAAAAGATAAGACAAGGGAAAAGGAAAAGAAAAAGATAAGAAAAAAAAGAAAAGGAAAAAGAAAGAGAAGATAAGGATAAGAATGAGGTGATTAAGTAACTTGTTGAGAAAGTTTTGATAAGTAAGATAAGTTATCAAAGAAAGATAAGTTATGAAGATAAGAAAAATAATCTATCAAGATAAATATGCATAATAAGAGGGATTCTCTTCTCATTTTAGGCTTCCCTTCTCATTTTTAGAAGTGCAAGCTTAAGAGTAATCTTGGGAAAGCCATATCCAAAGCTCTTTCACACACACCTTCTACAAACACACACGCATGCGCGCACACACACACACACACACCTCCAAGAGAATCCATGGCTAAAACCCTAATCAAGTTTGTCAAAATGTGATCTTCTTCTTCACATTACCCTCCCCCTCTCCTCTCTCCTAGTTCTCAAGCTTTCCATAGCTAGCTTGAATTATTTTGTGTCTGCAATTATCTCATTCCAAGTGGTCTAATTGGTCGTCTCCAAGAAAAGTGAAGAGAGAAAGAGTCGCCTACATCAACATACTTCTTCAATACTCTCCCAAATCAAGGAGAACACTCTACCATATACACAAGATAATGTTTTTCTTATGCTATTCTGGAGTGATTTACTTTCATGATTACTTAAATTCATGTTTATGCTCTCACATTTTTTATAAGCAAGCCTTTTTCTTGAGAAGAAGAAAATAACTTTTTGATTTTGTTGTTTCCTTTTAATTATAGTTCATTACTAATCATAACTAACCACCTCGCTAACAACAACTAACCACGATGTTATTTCATGTTTTGTTATTTCAAGTTGTTTAGACTACCAAACTAATATGGCATAAAGATAGTAGAAAGCACTCTCTTTAATCATAGGTGACTGGAGGTCATAATTATCTAAATAGTATGCATGATTGAATGGTGACTAATATCCTTAATTATCCTTTAATCTCTTGCATAAACTTTTTTATTGATTTCTAAGTTATTTTATACTCTTACCTAAAGCCACAAATCAAAGGCAACTAGGTAATGGAGTTATTTTGGAACTAACCTTATTTTCAAGAAGAGGAATTATAATTTTTTCAAAGATATGCTCTTGATTTTTCATAAATTATGTTTGTAAAAGTTTTAGTGCCGTACTAAGTAAATATCTAATTTTCAAGAGGAAGTTTAGTTTTAAAGGGTAAGTTTATTATAACCAAAGAAGTTTTATTTGAGAAAGAAGATTTCCATTCCAAATAAGGTCATTCCCTCCCTTCCCTCTTGTTGCCAACTGAAAAAATCACAAATCTTTGAGCCTCTCCTAGCTGTGTGATTAATCCTCTCCACGGAAGCAAGAGGTAAGCCGAAAACCTATCTTGAGTAGAACTTGTTGATCATTCGTACTTGTTGCATGTGCATTTCTCACTACACTAACATGTCCACTCTTAGGAATGTTGAATATTTACTCTTACACTACCATTCTTTGAAGGGTTCTACTCTTACACAATTAAGCATCGACTCTTGCATAATCACTCAAAAGAAGGTGTAAGTTTGTGCACTCTAAAGTTCTATGTTTGCAATTCATGACTCACTCTAAAGCAAGGATCATCATAAAGAGCGTATACATTGTCTTTTCAAGTTCATATTCTTTCAAAAAAAAATTATAATTGCGATATGGCGGGGAGTAAGGGGATAGCTTTGTGGAAAGTTATGACCGTGTTGCTTGAATATAAAACTCCCATCGCTTCCATGGAGATGCCCCACTGATGGCAAATGGTTCAAAGAAAACAAATGGGAATCGTCTAAAATGGGGTTAACTTGTAACACAAAACCTTAAAATCCTAAGAGACTTGTTGTACTTCTTAAGGTCTTGTTTGAGTAGACATTAAAAATAAATATGAACTAAGGGATTATAAGTCAAATGAAACCAATCTAAATTTCAACTAAGATTAAAAACTTTATCGAAAAGATTCAATGTGGATAGCCCTAACATAACATAGAAGATTTAAGTGTGAACTTTGTTTTACAGGTTTGGAAAAGGCTGGTGCAGGTGTCTAACTATGAGATGCAACGGCGAGGGATGGTCCTTTTTGGCTTAGACTGATAAAAACTGATCTACGTTTTGAGCTTGGGTTTATTCATTGCCCTAAAAATGGGATTGAATGGGAGTGAGTCCATGTCGGATGGTGAGATACGCGTATGAGTCTGGAAATCGACCTAGTTCGGGTAGGCGTGATGCCGACGAGAAAAGGAGGAAGGAAAATGGATCCATGAAGGGATCAAAATAAGGGAGGAGGATTTTATTTAATTTAGAAACTCTTATAATTGTTTGGTTAAAAGGAACCTTGCAAAGGCTAGGAACCTAGATGGGCTATCTCACAATTGTCCTCATCAGCCGGACCTTTTCTCTGCTTCTTGGATTATTGATTTAAAAATAATCTAGAGTAGATTATTTTTGTAAGCCTTTCCCACAAAAGATAAAGAAAAATAAAAAAAGAAAACTGTGTCAAGGTGCCATCTCCACACATGGCGGAGGAGATAGGATACCCGAGTCCTGGGACGAGGATAGGGATATGCCTGGAGAAGTAAATGTGATTGCTTGAAAAATAGCTAGATTATTTTACTAATATTAAAGAAAAAAGGAAGTAAAGTATTCTAGAAAGAAAAAAGGTGGGAATGACCTGATAATGCACACTTGCACGGTATGCCACAGTTTGCATGCTGCTTTCAAATGCTTGAAATGTATTTTTGGTTCAACATGTTTGGCATACTGTTTTCTAGTATCATAGACTACCTTCGAAAAGTGCATTTACCAAATGGTTTGGTGGGTGGGTGGATTCCGGAGGGTTCATTTGTTGGAAAAAAAGTTGAACCCAATTTTATGTTGTCTATTAAGACAAGAACTGGGAAAAGGGATTTTGACCTGTGTAGCGAGTATCAAACTTGGAATGAGGGATTTGTGTAGTTAGTAATAAATACACTCATCTTAGGGGAATGTACTAATGGCTATGCTCGGTCATAACCGAGAAAAAAGCATCAATGACCTTGAACCAAGAGTGAATTAGAGGACTCCCACCAATTGACCCTGGAAGGTTGAGTTTGAATCTTATGACTTTGATTGGAAAGTTTGAAGCGATAAGGAAAGATATTTTGGGGTTAAGGATACCTTATGAGGAAAAGTGAATGTTATCACCCCCTTGAGTTGGCATCAAAGAGAAAGAGGAGCCCTGTCTTAGTGTCGGTATCAAGCGGGAGGGATGTCAGGAATCGTGGTGTATCCATTTGGAGATGGTGCAACCAATGGCCCCTCGCTTGGCCCTCACAGTTTCTCTAGGACAATTTTCCTTGACATAGAGCACCACACTTGTCATATATATTGATGAGAAAATTACTACACAATATGATACTTACTAAGCACTTTCTAGAACACCCCATAACCACGTAAAGGACTCCAAGAAAGAATGATACATGAGATGTAGGGCAAGTTGCAGCTCACCACAAACTTTGCCTTCCATATGACAGCAGTGGGGAACTTGGAAGGAGTTCCCAAGTAGGAAAGGGTATTTTTAGGAAACGTGGAAATAGAATTTTAGTGTGTGGTGTGACCTACGATGGAAAATTGTTATTGAATTAGGGTTCTACATTTTGTATTGGAGTATTTCAATTATTACCTATTTCATTATATTCTTCAAGATTTCAACCTTGCTTTTTAAAAAAATCAAAGCAATGTTATGTAAGTATACATTTTGATGTGGACAATTTTTTGAAGCTAATCACATGTAACAAGCTTTAGAGACTTGATGGTGCATTCTTGTTTTTTATTTTAATTTATAAATTCTCTTGTAAACTATCTTTCATAGGTCACTTTTATATAATCATTTCCCTAGATCCAAAATTAAAAAATGATAAGTTTAATTTACAAATTATCTTTCATACATCATTTGTGATAATCACACATTCTAAATTTATAATTGTTACACATTTTATAATCCACTATGAAGGTAAGCACCTTGCAACAACAAAAAATGGAATCTCAAAAGTCACACTTTGCCCCTCCAACCTATTTCTTAGGTGTAACCTCTGGAGACATGCTAGGATCAGCCCTGAGATAGATGAACCCATCAGGGACAAGACATGCTAAAGCATATATGAATGGATCAAACCATAATTCATAAATGCAAGAGTTCTAGCTCACTCATCCGTGTTGCTTCAGGGAAGCTCTCACAAACACGTGAATTAGCCTAAACTAAATTTACTCTTGCCAACAAAAAAGATAAGCCCTTATTCACTAACCACTAAGCTATTGGTAATTAACTTAAGCAATATGACTTCCATGCAATCATTGAATGTACTCCTTTCCATTACACTCAAAAGATTCACCCCTTCTGAAGTCTCTTTCTCTTTCATAAGCGTTGTAGGAAAAAAACATAATTTTGAAAGGTGTATACATCTCTTTTTGGTTTATTGTATAATGCATCAAAAACATTAAATTGATCCGGACCAACAACTTTCCACTCGTCAACAAGCTCTGGAACAATCTCCACTAAGCTCTTCAACTCAATAACTTCACTTGCAATTCTTTAAAGAAACGTATTCCTCCCTACTCCTTCTACACAAATAGTCATTTTCTTGTTATGCCCATTGTTGCTTTACTTCCTTGTCCTTGAGTGTCCCCAAATCCATAGGAGAAAACTTCCTCCTACTTCAAGAAAATTATTTTGATATCTTAAATTTACAAGCTTTCAACATATTTTGTCTCATAGAGGTCGTATTAGGTTCATTCTCCCTCAAAAACATCTTGGATTTCTAATATAATAATCGGCTCTCTATTCAAGCATAGAAATGCCACATCCAAATTAACAATATTTCAATCTCTAGTGCAATTTTTGCCCAGATTCATCTATTAAAGGAAGTGCAAGTTTCAAGTTATCCATAAGACAACGGACTATATCTAGTATGAATGGTATTGACCAGATCTACAACACCCTCACTAGGTATTAGTATTTACTCTGCCCTCCTCTCTCTCTCTCTCTCTCTCTCTCTCTCTCTCTCTCTCTCTCTCTCTCTCTCTCTCTCTCTCTCACACACACACACACACACACACACACACACACACACACACACACACATAGCAGAGCACACTATTAAAACAGATGTTCATGAATTGAGTTCCTCTCATGTCTATAGAGGTTCTAAGGTAGATCCACCCATAATGAAGCCTAGCATGTTGTGACTACCAGATTCCAAAACCTATGCTTCGGCTCAATTGTTTTTACAAAACTATCTAAGAAATCTAATCACATGACCCCCCAATGTAGATGGTGGATTATTAAACTTTATCCATAAAACCTTTTATGACATGGCATAGATATAGCTAGCTGCTTTTAAATCTTCTCCAAGCAATAAAACTACCTTCCAAATGAAGGGTTACATTTTAAGATACTAAATCTCTCTTGTCTTTTGTGACCAGTGCATCCTTCAAAGTAAGCCTTGGCTATGTATTGAAATGCTTATAGCACCTTCTAGACGGTTGTTTGGACACAATTTTTGAATTGTAGAGTCTAAAAACACATGAGTCCTTTATAGACAATGGAATACACCAACAATCTTACATAGTCACATGATTTTCATTAGCATGTAATTCCTGCCTTTTCACAAGAAGTTTTGGACAGATTCTTACAATAATTCTCACATTATGACTTACCTCAACATCATGAGCTTTTGTGAGAGAGGCACATCATACCTAGCTAGGGACGATTGGGGATAGGGGACCGCCGGCCCAGTGGGGTCCCGTTGATCCCCTACCCCCACTCATACCTAGCTAGGTATGCGGTGCCTCCTGAGCAAAAGCTCATGATCTTATGTATTGTATGAAAAACACTGAAAAAGGCTCCCTTTTCTTACATGAGAAAATTTCTAAATCTTCTTGTGAGTAGAGTTGCCGTAATGGGCAAGATTGTGTTGCGGGTGTGTATGTTTGTCTCATGCAAACATGTACTCCAACATGGTGGGTTACTTCAGATGGATGCATACTTAGGGAACACATTGTTGTTTGTGTATCAAATGTGATACCCTCATGAAAACACAAGGAGTTCTTGATGGATTTCTTGTATGGAGTTTAACTATGAGGAATTTTTGTGTTTGCGATTTCACTACCCAGTGCTTCTCCTATTTTGATAAGATGATTGCGATTTGGCACTGTTATGGTGAGCGACCTGGACCTTGCTCATGTGCGCATGCAAATGATTTTTTGACACTTTCTCCTCACCACACTTCAACATAGTTTCTGTTCACATTTTTTGATAGATTCTCCTCACCAAACTTCAACATTCACAACCGTGGTTTCTCATGTGCATGACATATCAAGATTAGCATGGTTGTACACACACAAACAACTAGGGAACAATAGTGGATTAGTTCAAACTCGTTTGTGCATGGGGATGATAAACAATCTTCACAAGAATGGGCTGCTTTAGAAAGATGCATATTTAGGGAGACTCCTGAAAGCACGATAACTTCTTGATAGGCTTCTTGTGTGGAATGTGGTACCCTCATGAAAGCTCGAGAAGTTCTTGATGGGATTCCTTTGTAGAATGGCATCACTTCAAATGTGTTGATTGTAGGATATTTACACTATGGCTGTGGCATCACTTCAAATATATTGATTACAGGATATACACACTTGGATGTGAAATGAACATTACGCAAGACATTTTCTCACCGGTGAGTTTGCTCAATATGTATGCCAAATGTGGTGCCCTTCCAAAAGCACGAACAATCCTTGGTGGGCCTCCTCTTGGAGATGTCATCTCTTGCACTGGGTTGATTAATGTAGGATATTCCCAACATGGCCGTGGTAAGGAAGGCCTAGCTGGATGTTGTAGCTAGATGCAAAGAGAAGATCTTTCTCCAAGTGTATCCACCTTATCTTGCACGTTGGGGACCAAGCAAAGACCTTCACATGGGTGAGACAATTCACTATGTTAGGGTTTATTGGGGAAAGATGTTGTGCTTCGGGATGCTTTGATTGATATGTATGCATAACATGAGGCCCTTACAAAAGCATAGAAAGTTCTTGATGGACATCCACTCTAGGATGTCATCTCTCTTGAAGCATGCTTATTGTCGGATATGCCCAACATGGAAGTGGCCTGTTGGAGAAACATGTTGTGCTTAGTAGTGCTCTGGTTGCTATGTATATGAAATGTAGTGCCCTTCAAAAGCACATAAAGTTCTTAATGAGCTTTCTATCCAAAATGCCTTCGCTTAGACCACAATCATAGCCAGATATGCCCAACATGTCTATGGCAAGGTAGCTCTGGGTTGCTTTAACCAAATGCAAAGGAAGACCTTTCTCCAGATGCAATCGCCAATGCTAGCACCTTCAGAGATTGTTATAGAAACACGTTGAGCGTGGTAATGCTTATATTGTGGGAAATGAAGCTCTAGGCTATCTTATCTAGATGAAAAGAGAGGGAAATGAAGCTCTAGGCTATCTTATCCAGATGAAAAGAGAGGGACTTTCTCCAGATGCAATCACATAAACTTGCACCATGAAGTCACATAAACTTGCACCATGAAGTCACATAAACATCATCTTATCCAGATGAAAGGAGAGGGACTTTCTCTAGATGCAATCACATAAACTTGCACCATGAAGTCATATGGCCTTATGCTGAAGACCTTCACATGGGTGAACGAATTCACAATGAGATTTTTAGTTAGGAGTTGTTGGAGAAACATGTTGTGCTTGTCACAAGTAATTTATTACTGTGTACATTGTTGGAATTCAACTCAAATGACACATGAAAATCCATCATCCTACCTTGTCACCTAAGTCATTATGTTCATTTTGCGTTAACCATGTATGATGAACCTAGCTTTATGATCATTATACACACTACCCACCTTCACATTTGTATTCACATTGATTACATTATTATGAAGTTAAGCTATGTGCTATGTTTTCTACTTAGAAATTATGTTTTGATGATGAGTTGATATTGTATGCTACAAAGAGTATGGACACTCTACATGCTTGAATTTGAGTTCCAAGGTGTGGAAAAGGTGAAATAGAACCATTAAAACACATTGGGATACTATTTTGCACCAAAATGATAGCAAAAAGCTCAAAAAAAGTGAAAGGATTACAAAAGCACAAAAGTAGAATCTTGCAAATAAAATGCACTCTAGTGCATGCACATTGTGCATATAATCAATGATATATAGTGCTCATTGATGAATTGATATGCAAAAGAAACAATCAAAGATACCGATTTCAATTGCTATTCGGTAGAAGGTCACAACTATGGGTAACCATTGTAACAACTTTGATAGAAGAAGCATCAAGAAAAATCACTAGAAAAAAACATGATCTTACCTTTGTCTTAAAGAAGCATGCGATTCCACTACATGTGGACATTGCATCAAATGGAATCCACTATGACCAATAGGTAGATAATGATGTCCTTGATAGAGTAGTTGGTGTTATAGCCAAAGCATAAACAGTGATTGAGTGGAATCAATTTCACCTTTTGGTGCATCGTGCATGAAACTCTGAAAAAGAGAGTGGTAAGCCCCTGGCAATAATGATGGTTGGGGAGTTGATATGTTTAAGCTCCTTGCATTGTCCAAAATTAGAATTAACATTTTCAAGCAAAAATTGACCTTGTTTTACAAGAGTGCCAATCCTCATATCTATGTGCCATTGTCCTTGATCTTAAGTCAATGAGCAGCACATTCTCATGGGGTAGACACCTTGCTTCTCATTATATCCCTACAAAGAACATTGGTTTGCACAACAGGAGATCCTTCCTAATTAAAGGTTGAAAACACACAAAAAAAAAACAAGAACTTGAAATTGTCGAAGCTTTTTACCCATTTTTGGCTAGTTGTCTCAAAATTTGAAACCACATGCTCGATGAGAGTGAATTTCAATCTGATATTGTTGTCCATGTTTGAACATGGATCATAGACACAGATTCTGATAGAATGAGAGTTTTTGTATGTACCATGTAAGCCCTCTCGTGAAAGACCATTTAGACACATTGCAAAGTCCCTGCAAGTTTGTATGCTAATAGAATATCTCAAATTTTGGAATATTTTATGCAATATTCCGAAATTTAAAGACTTGCTTCACAAAAGTACATCATAAGAATAAAACACGATGGAGCTTCTGTGCTCATGGCCAGCATATGTTTCTTAAATTGCCCAATGTTGAAAGGAGATAGCTCAAGAAACGTAGCTATCAAACTTCATTTGACTTCAAAACCTTGCTTGATAGAAGCAACTTTTGCTTTCCAAGCTTGCATTGTAGAGAATTCAATAAGTTTAAAATTGTAAACGTTTAAATTTAACTTTCTTACCAACTTTGAAAAGCACTTTTTGAATATTTTGGGTGCTTGAGGTACTTCAAGAGCATCCTGGCCGTGCCTACTTGTTTGCCATGCTTGAATCACCACCCTTGGCATCAAGATTTGTATCATTGCTTGGAGTGGTTTGTCTATGCAAGATACCTTACATGTGTAGAATATTTTCTTTACTGTGTACAATTACAACTTGATCGGCTTAATGGGCTAAAACTCTATGAAGAATCAAAAAGATATTCCCACAGTCTTGCTTGTGTTGGCTTTTCTTGTCGCATTATCAAACCCCGTCTTTGCTTAGCCGTGCTTGAATCCATGCTTGATGAGAGCCCTCTTGTTGAGGCCATTGCTTTTTTGCCAAGTCAAAACCATCACCTTGCCTTTGCCAAATTTAATTATTGCCAAAGCAAGAGGAGCTCCTAGCCATGCTTGAAGCCCTACTCGAAGACAAGGCAATACCTAGCCTTGTCTAAATTATAGAACACAATCAACCTTGTCAAATTCAATTCCCAAATTTTGTTGAATGTTTCAAATTTGATTATGTGACCATGATCTCTTGCTTCTTGCCTGGGTCTTTCTAAAGAAACTGCCATGCTGAGAGCCTTGCGTCCTTTGCGTCACACCCCCCAATAAGTAAGGGCCACCAAGGGCATTTTGTGTGCAAACACTTAAAGTTGGAGCTATATCAATCATGGAACGATGACACAGAGGGAGAGAGAGGAGATCATTGTGGCCTATGTAGACCTTGGCTTTGGCACAATGAAGAAACAAAGAAGATTGCCCTCACCATGGTGCTCCTCTTTGTCTCCATCACCATTGCAAACATCTTTGCCCACCATAGTGCCTTCCTCCAACTAGGATTCTTTTACTGTAGCTCAACCCTTCTCCTCTTCCCACCTTGCATCCCTTGTATGCAAGGACTGTGTCACGTGTGTGTCTACTCACCATGGGAGCTTTGTGAGTGAGTGAGTGAGTGAGAGAGAGAGAGAGCGAGAGAGAGAGACAGAGAGAGAGTACATGCTTCATGCAAAGCAAAAATGCCAACCCTCTCTTCCATGCTACCCCCCTCCCCTAAGCTTTGATACCAGTGAAAGGACATGGGAACTACTACATGCTCATGTCCACCCATTCTTATCCCTAAAAAGACCCTTGATCTCTATTTTAGGAGTCCCCTTGACCATGCATAGGTAGATTATGGCCTTGCCCCTCCAGTCCTACCTTAGGCATGAGAATCAGGAAATTATTTTCAGAAGTTTAAGGATGTATTTGTCTGGGAGAATACAGACTTGAAAGGAGTAGATCCAAAGGTATGTGAAAATCGAATATCACTAAAACCAAATGTAGAACCAATGAGGCTCTAGAGGTATATAATGAATCTAAATTATGCCAGAAAGAAATTGAAAATCTATTGAAAGCATGATTCATCTCACTAACGTAGCAAGCATTGATTGGTTTTTTTTGATAGTGGTTGTTCCAAAGAAGAATGAAAAGTCGAGGGTCTCTATTGATTAATTGAAAGCTCAATGCTCAAACCATTAAGGGCTCATTCCCTCATTATTCACCGATATGATGTTGGATGATATTGCTAGCCACAAGATGTGTAGTTTCATGGATGGATATTGTGAGTGCGTGAATGTGATGCATGTTCGGAGAGCGATAAGGAGAGAGAGACAGAGTACACAGGATGTGGGTGGAGTAGCTCAACACTATGTATGTGAGAGAGCCCCTTATTCTTCTATCTAGGAAAGAATTAGATGTGTACAAGTGATGGGCGATCGGAAATCTCTGACGTGTCCGACAAAGGTAAGAGGCACACCGCCTTTACCCCAACAAATTCCCACTTAAAGGCGATGTGCCGATAAGTGAGACCTACTAGCTAAACTACTAGTATGTACAAGAAACTAGGTGAGAGACTCTCTCAACCTATGCCCACTGGCTCACTCTATCGATCTACACATAGTTGTATCGGCTCTGGTGGTAGGCAAGTATGTGTACCCATGCTAGAGCCTGCATGTAAATCCCACAAACAACTCTATATGGTCTATAAAGCTCCACAGAGCATCATGCTAGTGTCGATCACCGTACGATGACAATCCCTGCTGCAAATGCCCCCACTGCAGCTGCTAGATCGGGCCTCGACCCTAGTAAGTCGAACATGAGATGCTCAAATGTTGGCAAAATCTGCACAAAGCTAGCTATACTTGCCTCCTTTGCGTTATCTTCAATCACTACATCATCAAGACTACCAATCATGTATGGATGTGTCAACGCTTACATTGGAAAACCTACGTCCCTATCCCCCATAGGCAAAACTATGCATCCTGGCAACAACTCATCAGCCTCTAACATGAGTATATCAAAGAACTCCATATATTTCATCTCTGTCTATGTCTCTAGGGAGCAGACTTGATCTACCTCTACTTGCACAAACTTTGACAACACCTGATATGTCTCACTAGAGCACTGCTGCTCTATCTTTGTTTCTACAAAGTCTACTGGCATGTCTTGCACAACTAAATTATTTGTCTAATGAGCATGGTGGATCTCAAATGCAAAAGAGACACGTCTCGTCTCTCACTCAAAGCATGCGAGCAACAAATTCGAGACTACATCGTCTTGAACCTCAAACACATGCATAGGATATATCACGTTGTTGTGCAGGCTCCTCTGAACCACAATGCATCTAGAAAGACTGCTCTCTATGCACTATCTAACAACCAAAGTCTGTTAACTGTCTCACTAAGATCAAGATCTATCTTAGCTAAGGAATGTAGCACACATGTCATAGTGTGTATGATGCACCACTAGGCAAAGACAAACAAACGTCTTCTGCACCCTCTATGTCAATCATCGAACCATCGACCAAGTATAGACAACCAAAAGTCCCACTAGAGAAGGTGCTAAACCACTCACGATGTGGTGTGACATGAAAAATTGCATCCTCATCTAGCAACCAACGTGGAGAAGTGTCACTGCTCAAAGACATGTGATCAGGAGGAACAATGTGACATCATCGCCAGTGTCATATGAAGCCACTGCTCTAGCATGCATCAAAACCTCATGAACATCATGCATAGATCTCCACTGCTATCTCATACGATTGAAAAAATGACATCTAATGTGCCCTGTGTGACCACAATGCCAACAACACAAGTATTGGCAAGAACGAGACCACCGTCTCTCAAGAGTCATCGTTGTAGACTCTAAATTGCCACACATATCTGCAACCATAAGTGAATTCCAAATGGCAACAAAGTGGGAAGTAACTTGACCACTACACAATCATGAAAACCATAACCAATCGCATCAAAACCAATGCTCACATATGCAAAAACCAACTCCAAAATTTGCTATCTGCAAACATAAACTAGGACACACTGCTCAACCGATCATAAAGCGCATAACCATATACGCAAGTAGGGAGAAAACTAGCTCAAAATGCATTCCAGAAGAGAGACTGCTTGCAAAAGTCTCCATAAAACCTATGAAACATGTGATTGGCAAAGTTTGTAGCCACACAAGCATACATAATCCTCACTCCTCTGAGAGTGGGTACAAGAGCATTACACTGTGTCCAAATTGACAAAACATGTCAAAGTGTGAGTAACACTTGATCAGTAAAATGCAAATACGCATAAACCATGGCGAGAATCTGGGAGAAATCCGACAGATTTTTCCCTGAAAATTGAGCAAAAACTCAAGTACAATCTCTACCATAAACCATAACACTACTCAATGCCAATAAGTAGAAATGCCAAAATGGCTCCACATTTTCACATACAATGGCAATCCACACTCAACGTACATCAGCAGAGTGACCGTGCATAAGCAAGCACCAGAAGAGTTCCAATCCAAAAACTTGATCAATGTGAAAACAATGCTCTCAAGAGAGCTCACAAGCAGTTGAAAGTGCTCGCCAAAATGCATGTACAATGGGCATCAACCATGTGACATCACCATATGCAGACCATCCCCAAAGACCATGAATCCAAACACAAAATCACTATCAAAGTATCCTGTGAAAACTTGTGAAAGAAGCTCCACTTGTGTGCTCCAAAAATTGTGTCTCTCAAGAGATCGCTTTGATGGTGTGTAAATGCCTCCGTACTTCGTTGCCCAAATCTACCAAAAACCCTCAAACCACAAGCTAAAATTGCATCTTAAGCTCATAATTTATGCACCTAATTTTGAGCACGTGGTGTGCTTCCAAAAGTGTATCAAACTCGCACACTATGCAAAAACAAAAACCTTTAATTTTTGTATATAGTCAGTCTCAGCTGAATATCAGCAAAATGGTGAGAATTTGTAAAACGTTTCTTCTACAAAGTTGTAGACCATGTCAAAATGGATGGGGAAAGTGGGTGGAATTCTCAAATTTGCAATCTACAAGGAGAAAAAGGAATTTGAAAACAGTGATGTTACACACACAGTTTTTAGGGCAGCACCTTCACTTACACACAATTTTCATTACTCTCTTTTGAGCTTCCACAAGAGTATACATCACTCTCAGCTGAGCTCACAAGCTCCCATTGTATTCTCACAAAGCTTTTAAATCTTTCTTGATCTCTCCACTACTGCCAAGCTCAAGCTACCATAGCCGAGCTTTTCGCTTTCGACCTGTCGAGAAGCCATCGCTCACATCGTTCGCCGTCGTAGCTCTGATACCAATTGTGAGTGCACAAATGAGATGCATGGTCGGAGAGTGAGAAGGAGAGAGAGAGTACACAAGATGTGGGTGGAGCATCTCAACACTATGTATGTGAGAAAGCCCCTTATTCTTCAATCTAGTAAAAAATAAGGTGTGTACAAGTAATGGGCGATCGGACATCTCTGACGTGTCCGACAGAGGTAAGAGGCACACCGCCTTTACCCCAACAGATATAGTGGCTACAATAAGATAAGGACATTACTAGAGGAAAGAAAAGAACAACATTCGTCACTAAATGGAGAGCTTTTATGTAGTTAGTAATGCCATTTGATTATGCAATGCTCTAGCAACCTTTTAGCAATGTATGATGGAAATGTTCGGTGAGTTTCTACACAAGTTTTTGACGATATTTGTAGATGAATTTAACATTTTTTCAATTGAAAATATGCATCTCCTATTCTTGAAAATGGTGTTTGAGGGATGTAGATTTGTCAAAATCTCTTCAAATTAGTATTTATGGTCTAGAAGGGAAATCTTCTTAGAAATATAATGTCCAAAAATGGAATCAAAATGGCTAAAGACAAACCTGGATGTGTTCAGTAGGCAAGAAGGCTATTTTGTTATATGAACTGACCCAAAAGGGAGTGAAGTTTGTATGGACCCCAAAATGTGAGGCAAGTTTCAAGTGTCTGAAAGAGACCATTATCATGAAGCCAATTCTTCATTAGCCAGACTGGGAAGTGATATTCCATGTTCATTTGGATGCATCTAGTTTGGAAATGGGGGCTATTTTAGCTCTACATAATGGAAAGATGGACTACCTAGTATACTTTACCGATTGTAGGTTCAGTACGATAGAGAAAGAGTACTCCACAACTGAGAGAGAGGCATTGGGAATGGTATTTAGGTCAACCAAGTTCAGACATTATTTGTTGGCGAAGCTGTTCCACTTCTATGTAGACGATCACACACTTCTCTTTCTAATTAACAAGGTGGTGATTCAAGGGTGACTAATCAGATGAATGATGTTTCTGCTAAATTTTGAGTTTAAGATCTTCCATGAGCTAGGAAAAACTCACTCTAGTACTATTGACTTTTTATCCAAAAGTACTAAGGGAATTTCAGCTACATCACTAAGAGAGAAACCAATAGATGTTGAATTATTCCAAAATATGGTAATGGATGGGCCAAATCCAGAGTGGCAGGATGTGTATGATTTTCTCCAGTTTGGAGGATTTTCAAAGGGTTGGTCTTAGTCCAACAACCCACTTGACTCTCATAGCAGGATCAACATATAGGTTAGGAATAGATGGAGTTCTGAGATAGTGTGTGTCAATGCAGGGCAGGATGAAATTTATAAATGAGGCTCGTAGTGGGAATTCACGAGGACATTTTGTCATTGATATCACTTACAACAATAAGATTTTATAAGAAAAATTACGATGGCAAAGTATGATGTCAAATAGATGGAGTTTTGAGATAATGGGTGCCAATGCAGGGCAGGATGAAATTTAGAACTAAGGCTAGCTCAGGAGGACATTGTTCAATTAGTATCACTTTTATAAGCATGATTATGGTGGCAGAGTATGATATCAAATGTTAGGGTTTTTTGCAAAACATGTGATATTTGCCAGAGAATGGGTAAACCAACTGCCCAATTGTAGTAGCAGATATGACACCTCTAACCATAATACAACCATTAAGTATTTATACAAAGTGGGGTGTGGACTTCATGGGTCCATTCAAGAGGGTTACTTCTAAGAAGAACAAGTACATAGTTATGGCCACATGTTATGTGAGCAAATGGGTGGAAGAAAAGGCATTGCCTAATAACACAACAAATTGAACATCATCGTTATAATATGAGCATATGTTAGTGGGTCATCGCGATGGACGTTTGTAGCATAGCTATCGGGCACTAACATAATGTCAATACTCAGGGAAGTGACTCGGATGGGGCACAGAGACTCTTTGAGATCGTCGATCTCAAGAAGTGAACCTTAACAAGCAAGCACAACAACTCTACAAGCAAACAAACACTCAATGATCAAGGAAATCTACCTATGTCCTTTCTCACAGCTCTAGGTCATCACGCCATTTTGTCACTCGAACGGACTCAAAATGCAACAAACTTTAGGAGGAGGTCTAGGAAACCTAGGGGCACTATCCTACCAAGTCTAGTCACAATCCAACAAGGTACCAAAATCACAATCGATCATGAAAAAGGTCTTGAAAACTACAATAGAACATACCAAAAATGTCGCCCTATGGTCTAAGAACACTTTCCTATGGTCAAAACAACTATAAACAGTGATCTAAGCACTCAAATTTGAAGATTAGGCTCACTAACGTGTAGTCGTGAACCTCAACAAAATTGACAATGCTTTACACTTGAATGAAAGAACAAAGAAAGAGGAACACAATGCAAGTTTCAAAATCAAAAATGGATTACCCAATCATTAGTTGTGCGATGATTACAACTTAGAGCAGAATTGAAGCTTGAGTATACGTACAACAGAGCTCTTTTTTAATCTAAAAATAAGCCTCCTTTCACATTAAGGTTATTGACATTTATACCTAGGGCATTCTAAATGGCTAGTGGTCGGTTCACATGAACCTTTACAATTATCATGACAGCATTACAACATAGAGAATCGACTGCTACTCTGAAATCAAGATTTACACAGAGTATCACTACGCTAGCTCAAAAAAATAATAAACTATATATATGGTGTCCGGCTACGTGTCCGGCCAGGTGGGTGCCCAGTCGGTTTGTCCTGAAACATTCCCCCCTTCCTAAATCGTGTCGTCCCTTGACACGCCTTGTGCAGCCTTGTCATAGGGTTGTCTTTAGCTTTGTCTTCAAGGTCGATCGTTAGCATGGGAAGTGCATTGTCGTTGATGACGCTCCCCCTTCCTTGAGTTCTTCATATCTGCTGTGTTCTTTTTGATGCGTGTGTTGGACTTCAATCATCGAGGGAATTTTGCATCTGTTGCTCATTCTTTTGTTGGTGCCTTTTTGGCCGTGAAGATTTCTCTTGATTGTCTGCCTTTGTGGTTGACTTAAAATATTTCATTAGCTTCAACATTGTTGATGTTTTGTTGTTTAGAGATCTCTTGATGATGTCATCATTGCTTGTCATTGTAGGCCATTCGTTAACCTGCCATTTTTTTATGGAGCTTTCTTGTTTCCATTCAAGATAAAAGATTCTCTTGATAAGCATATGGAGACCTGCAACTGTTTCTCTCTTTTACGAATGACTTGGTGGGTAGACATTTCCTTATTGTTGATGTAGAAGGGGTATATACAAGAAGTTGATGATGAGGGTTTTCTAGATTAGGGTCTTAAAACCTGGATGACCAAAGGAAAAAAACCCGGTGGGAAAAAAGTACCTTTGGTATACGGTCTTATTGGAGTTGAGCAGTTCCACTTGAAGTACCTGTCATGCAAGGTGAGTGCTTGGGAGAAACAAAGGAAGAGTGTCTAATTATGCAAGTACCAATTATGAGACACTCTATATGCATATGAGAAATTTTCAAACAAAAGCATGCAGTGCAAAAGAGGGATTTGATGGGTGCTTCAAGGAACAATTGTATCACGTGTGATATCAAAGGGACGTCTCAATAGCTTCCATGTTTCGAAGAAGGGTTTTTGATGTAGAAGCTTCTCCACTCATACCTGAGTGTCTTTTGGACTTCATCCTTCACTTACCACTATACTACAATGACTTTGACTCTTATGCTCACCTATGCCAGCATGAGCAACACAACATAATTATGCTCAACTCTTCCAGCTTGAGCAGTTCCTAGAATAACTAAGATACTTAGACCACAAAGAATATTACATGAAGGTTTGGGACTAACGCCTCACTCATTTAGTGGCTTAGCTGCCCGACTCTGAATTTTATGCCATGTATTTTTAATGGGAACTTTGACCTACTTGTTCAATGCCAGAAACTCAATTCCATAAGTTCTAAAAATTTAGGCCTCTTCCATTGTGTTGTTTATTGGATGCCACCATTTTGTCGAGTAGCTTGGAATATTTTAGCTCCTCTTGACTTGCTTGTCGTATGTTCACACTACTTTGTGAAACAAGTCCTTCAGCTCTTGTAGGTATTGATGTAGTTTTTGCTTTATCCCCCATTCTAAGCGATTGAATCTGTGTGTGGGTTCTTTGTGTTTGAGTTTCCACAAGAAATTTTGGAACCCATATTTTTTTTGGTCCTTGTGTGACCGTCTTTGGAATTTTCTCTTCTTCTTTGGCTTCATTGACACTTGGCTTCGGTATCCATATCTGATGATTTCCTTTGTAAGAGCCCTGATTTTGTAGTTGATGACGAGGTACCCATCTGTAAATTGCAGTAGCCTTGGTTGCAATTGGCTTTTGGTTGTCATTTCTTGCCTTTGGATAGAAGCTTTTGCTGCATGATTTGTCTTGGTTGTTCCAGATTGAGCTACAACTTTTGGTAACCATATGCAAGTGTTTCCTTCATAGAATCCTTGTGCTTCAAGTAGATTGACTAGAATTAGCCGTTGCTTCACCTATGTTTGTTGGGTAGCTTGGCTAAGGTCTGACTTTGGCACCCATACTTTTCACATTTCTCGCTGCTTTGATTTTTTCTTTTGCCTTTTGTGGTAGTTTTTTCTCCTGGTTGAGTTGTTTGACTTCTTTATAGCACGTCTTGCTCTTTGCAGAACTTGCTGGTTGAGGTAGGTAGGTCCAGGCTACTACTTTAGGCTTTTTGGCCTAAACATTATCGTTTTCTTGGAAGTAGCCTTGAGCAGTGATTGACTCATTTGATGCTACCCACCCTGTCACCTTTTTTTGTTGATGTTGAACTTGTGTTTCATGTATCCAAATTGGGTCTTTGACTTTGATGTGCTCTTTAAATACTAACACTTGATTGATTCCCTTCGGCTTCTTCTTGATTCTTTTTTTTGATAGACACTTTGGTTGATGAACTTTTTGTTTCGGTTTCCATTGCATTGTCGATGGTTTGGCTCTTGATGTAGAGTCTCAGGGGAAGTTTGATGGAAGCTCGTTGAAGGTAAAGTCATTTTGCAGGGTTGATATAAGTTTGATGGAAGCTCGTTGAAGGTAAAGTCATATTGCAGGGTTGATATAATTCAGTGTTTACCTTTGCTTTACCTTTTTCTGTGATGGTTGGTGATTTTTTTCTCTGCATGGATTTGAGAAGCTTCATGGAGTCTTACCGTTGTTGTTGTTGAAGCTTTTGATTATTGTCAAAAAAAGATGTTCCTCCAGCTTTCTTTCAGGATCAGACTCTCTTTGATATGATGGGAGTCAATTATATGGAAAGTATCTCTATTTTCCCTGGTACTAAACTTGAGTACAGCTTTCGCTACGCCAATACTAGGAATCACTGTTTTAGAACTTTTATACACTATCTCCTCTAGCTCGGTGATTGGCAGCTTCCCCATCATTATCCACGTATCATAAGACATTAGATTCTTTATTGCTTCTGGATCTATCACAATCGAACGTGTGATTTTGAGTCTTGCTTCTTCGCATATGCTGAATTTGATCATCATAGGAGACAGTTGATCTTCTTCTTTGTCCCTGTTCTTCTTTTGATCTTGCATTTTCTAAACATTTGACGTCGAACTTGGAAACTTGTTTCCTTCATCTGCTTTCATGTGCACTTTTTCTAGAGTCGGCTTCTTTGAAACAGCTTTTGTTGATTCTTCAGGTATGTCAATGAAGACATATTCTTGTGGTTGCTCTTCTTCCTTTGTTTTCACTTTTGCCTCATGCTCCATGATGTAGCTATCTGTCTCACCATTTCTGCTTTCACACTCACAAACTTTTTTTCAAGTTCTCCTATAAAAGATGGCAAAGTTTGTAGAGAGCATGGTTTGCTCTCTTCATATGCGACAGACCCGTCATCCCTATATAAAGGTCTTATATCCACTGGGAAAGATTTATGATCCATGTTTATTTCAGGGATAGGTGCTGATTGTAAAGTAGCATTACCATATTTTTGGTTTCTGATCGATTCCCATAAGGATTGTGTCCACGGTTCTTCTACCTCCGGAATGGGCATCACTAGTTATGAGCCCACCCCATCTATGGTATTGGCTACTTCCCTTGTATCTAAAGGTGCCTCAACTCCTGGCTCTTCCTCTCTATTTACAATACCATGACTTTTCAATTCCTCGATTTTTTTGCAGATTATCACCTCCATTTTTGGAGCATCTAGAACATGTGGTCTCATAAGAGCTTGGGCCACCTAGATGAGCTCCTTGCACATTTGAAACCTCTCTTTTTCATACCCTAGATGAGGATATATTAGCCATCTGTCTTCTTGGGTTTGATTGGTTTTTAGCCTAGCTTCATAGGCCTTCAAAATTGCATCTAAAGGTTCAAAGACTTTGTCGACCAAGACTAAACCTTTGGAGTTAGTCTTTGACCCTTTAGGTCCCTTTGGGTATTTCTTGCTTTCTTGCTCTCGTCTAAGTTGTTCTCTTGTTTGATTTAGTTTAGTTCTAAAGTTGTTTTCTCCTTCAGGCTCTTTGCTTTTATTTTGTCTCGTTTGGCTTTCCATGATTTTGTTCCTGTTCTCACTGATAAGTTTTCAATTTTTGCTTGAACAGGCAATGTGGCTTCCTCCTCAAAGGTTGCGTTTTTTGCAACTTCTTGAGCTTGAGCTTGAGTCATTACATTTAAAGGAATGGAGGGTTCTACCTCAAATCCACTTGAAGAAGGCATCACGCCTACAACATTCATTTTTGCTTTCCCTTTTTTATAGTTTGGATTTTTAGCACAGTGTTGGCATAGATGATCTCTTCCACAACGTTCACAGAATACAAATAATTCTATTTGTGGACCCTTGGTTCAAGGCTGCTCCTTCCAATGTCAATCCAAATCCCTCATACTGAGTATGGAAATCCGCAATTTGTTCATCTCAAAAAACTTGTTTGAAGAGAGAGATATGAGCATATGGATCCACTGACCCATTATACTTTGTCTTAACACATTGAGCCACTTGATATGGTCTTAATTGTTGTGGTCTAGTCACCAATCTAACCAAGTCGTGGCCTCTTGGTAAGATGTCTCTCTAATCTTGGAGAAAATCCGGTGGAATCCTCTTTGATATGTACTCTCGCATTGTTTTTGGCTAGAAGTAAGTAGAGATTGGAGTACCCTTGTATGTGTATCGTTCTAAGTCAATTGGATCAACAAGTTTGTACTCTCTTCTATACTTATCTACCATCAAAACTTGCACTCCGTGGGCATCTGTATATGTGAATGCATAGAGATTCTTGTGGGTGGTCAACTATCTAGCATAGGGCTCTTCACACTTGTAGAAGATATATGGATCCCCGTTTGTGAAACTATATATGCCCTCATGAGAATAATCTGTAAGCACTCTCATGCATTCATTGGTCTAATGAATCTCACATTCAGTTTGTTGATCAGAGGATGCCTCTCCTCTAGATATTCTCCCTGTTGTCGGCATTGCAACATTTTTTGTGTCTCTGAGTGGAGTAGAGAACCCTGTGGTGGATGATTTGCTGTGGTCAAGACTCACTCAAAACTCTCAAGGTAGTCTCTTACAAGCCCACTTTGGCTTATTGCAACTTATCCCTTTTGGCCCCTGGTAAGGTCTCTCAAAAGTCAAGAATTTGTGATTTTTTGTCTCTAGAAACTAGTCTTGGGGTACCCTTAACCAAGTATATGAATGCATATCAAGTGCAGTTATACAAAAATATTGGTTCCTTCAATAGTTTGAAAGAAGTTCATACCGTCTAAAACAATCTATCTTGGATAAATACATCTATCAATCCCTGGTGGACATCTCTGATGCTAATGGAAATCTAACTCTGAACTTCAAAGACTTTCGAAGCCTTGTTAGTAGAATAATGAAGGATCTTGAAGAGAAAGCTTTAGTCTATATTGACACATTGGCCAATCAGGCCCTCATTGAACATCTAAATTATGAATTGGATGAGGATGATGAAGATGAAGATGATAAGCAAGATGAAGACAAGAAACCTTGAGGGGGGGGACCTTTAGATCAGAAGGATGATGATGATGACCAACCTCCTCCAACTCCAAGTTTGGCTACATGGGAAACCAATCTAGCTCTTTACAAGGAGGAGCTAAGGGTCTCATGGATCAATCAGCTAACCAAGTGCAACATCAGGGTAGCTAGACCCAAGAAGAACAACTAGAGGCTACACCAGATCCGCCACCAGTAGGCAAGCATCAGATCTGGGGAGCACTGATCAAATTAGATGAAGGTAAGGAGGTGCAAATCAAGCTAGATGCACAACATGACACTAAGTATTCTAATCAAGTTTTGATTTTGAACAAGAGCCTATGCTGGGAGAAATCCCTCCAGATCTAGAATTTTTTACATGATGTTGATGTGTATTCAAATTTGGAGAGGTTTCATATGCTTTTTGTGGGGGCAAAGAGGATGATTGAGCAATTGTAATATTATTAGTTACCATGAATAGGCATCCTGCAGACTACCCCAACACTCAAATGCAATTCAAGTACTAGACTGGGTTCTAGATTTTTTTTCGACAAAAGATGATCTACTGGTGAGTCGCCCAAGGATCTAACCACAATGAATGTACATAGCTTGGGTATCAAGTTAGAGATGTTGCTAGAAATTGTCCGTCCTATATGTGCATGAAAGATATTAAATTAGAGGTGCAAGCTCTCCTCATGAAGATGAAGATTGGCAGGGGGATGTTGGACGAGAAAGTGAGAATACTTCTAGAGAACAATGCATCCATCAGCAGAGGCCCAAAAACTAGAATCAGTCTTCGAGAATAGGAGAGTGCACTAAAGAGATTGTTTCACCTGGTTTGCATTCTAAGAAAGATGAAAAAACAAGAGAACTAGATTTACTTGATTTCCTTGTTCTAATGTATGCTTTGCCAATGAAGGATGATGAACTTCCCAAGTTTTTCCTAGCCTTATATCCCAAGTACAATGAACCAGTTGATCAACATTGATATATCAAATTTTAGATCAGGTCTGAGAATGGTATGAGCAGAGCAAGGCACTATGGGTAAACGGGATGATGTAGTGGAAGCCAAGTAAGCATGTTGATCAAGTACAACAATGAACTACTCCAAATCTTAGTGGAAGCCTCAAAAAGCCCTCAGAGAGACTTGGCCAACAAAGCTAGCTCTAGACTGTAGTTCAAAGAGATGGTTGAAATTCTCTTTGAAGCCTGAATCAAGGCCAGTCAACCAGATCTAGCTGGTTGGATGCATACTACTTTCATATGTCACAAGTTGGCCAAAGCTAGGCTCACCAAAGGAAAGAAGACATTGTATGATCCTCACATGAAGATGTGGAACGTACTAACACCTCATGACGTGGAGAGGATGAATGATCAAAGGGAACATCTAGAGAAGGAGGCCATTTATCAAATCGACAATGGCTCCATTGCTAAAGGGAGTGGCCAACCTACAACACTTCAGATTACACCCTAGATAGTCAAGAAGGCCAACTTGAAGAAAGCCCAGATAAACTAAAGTAAAAATGTTGACATCAATGAACTATCTAGAATTTTGAAATATACCAAAATTCAATGAAAGGGAAGGAGGATGTAGATGTTGTATGATCCTGACATGAAGGTCTATGTGGAACGTACTAACACCTTATGAGGTAGAGAGGATGAATGATCAAAGGGAACATGTAGAGCAGGAGGCCTTTTATCAAATCATCTAGAAGGAGAACAATGGCTCCTTTGCTAAAGGGAGTGGCCAACTTACAACACTTCAGATTCCACCCTATCAAGAAGGCCAACTTGAAGAAAGCCCCAGATAAACAAAAGTGCAAATGTTGACATCATTGAACTATCTAGAATTTTGGAATATTCCAAGATTCAAAGAAAGGGAAAGAGGATGCAGATAGTAAGAACTGCCTCTAAACATGCACTTGTACATAGTTGTGTTTAGCATTTATTAGTACTAACTATGATAGTGCATAGTCAATTAGAACGCAGTATGGTCTCTTATAAATAGGACACATTACTTTCATTTTGGGGATTGTTGTCACTCCATTGGGTTGTCTTGAGTCTTTGTAATCATTGAGCTCTTGCTCCTTTTGTCATCAAGCTCTACTGTAATTAGCACTCGGTGCCAATTGTACTTATATTTCATCAACTCCAATACTTTTTGTCCAACATCAGACTCCTAATTGTTAATTCATTTCATATATGATTTTCTATGTTCATTTGAAGTATAAAACTATTGTCTCTCTATCTGATCCAGCATATGACTCTGAATTCCAACGTAGAATAGCTGTCATAAGTGGCCAACTCATTCCAACAAATGCTTCTAAATATAATAGAATGTGCAAAATTTTATCTTCTTGGCTCTAAGAAATAGCAATTATATCCATTTGTTGAACAAATTTCATAAATCTAAGATCAAATATGTATATGCACCCCCTATCAATCATGCATGCATATGAATTAATTTTGTGCTTGCATGTGTGTGTACGTGTGAAAATCTCATGAATGGACTATATGTAATTGTATGTGGGGGGGTGCACTTAAAATTGACTATAACTGTAGCGCAGTCTATTTTTGTCCCATGCTAGGAGGTATTGTATGCATCTTGAGATACCTTCAAAACATAATAGGATTTGAGCCATTGTTTTTGTTTAATTCTACTAGTTTTTTGGACGTCATGAACTTGCAAGCCCATGCAATGAATGAGATAGGCTCTAGACACTTGTTTTCAAAGTTGAAGGATCATTCTAGAAAAGGGGCATGGAATGAATGAAAAGCATGAAAGGATGATTCTTGATGTGTAAAAATGGATAAGCGTTATGTATGCCAAAAGATTTGATGAAAGGTATGTGAAGATGTGCTTGTTGTGTAGCTCCTTTGAGGAAAGTGTGTAGAAAATTTGAGAATCCCCCTTGAAGGGAATTGAAAAGAAGTGCACAAGATGACAACCCATGTGGTAATAAAGATGTTACAACAAACAATTTTTTGAATTTAGGAACACTCTCATAACTTGCCAAAAAAGGATGAAATGAGCATCATATGCTCATGGTGAATAACTAGCTCCTTTATTTGAGACAAAGTAAGGACAATGTAGAGAGACAAGTTTACTAGCGTCAGGTGAGTATGACTTGATCAAAAGGGATATAAAAGAGAGATATCTCACAAGATTTTGAAGGGTGTAGAATATACTTGGTGATAAATGATCATAAAATCTTCTTGGATGGTAAAATGAGTCATGAACATGAAAGTTGAGGGATCACTTTTCAAATAGAATTTGGCTAGATCTATGGATTAGACCCTATATCTAAGGCTACTAGTAGCACTTTAAGGATACTAGTAGCCTCTTTAGGGTGCCCATGGTTCTAGGACCTTTTTCTTATCATTGATGGGGTGGCTAAAGCAAGTAAAAGTGATGGAGTGTCCTTTCAGTCCTTCAAGGGACTTTCCAACTGCAATTGCACTAAGGATGAGTGACTGCCAGAGAACAACACTCTCAAAAGATTTATTCTGAAAAGAGATAAGAGGAAGTCAATGAGTCAATATTGTGACAAAGATATAGCCAATCACAACCTTCTTCATGAGAGATCTTGATCAGTGATGAAGAGTGTTTAATGTGGATTCTAGATAGACAACTATGGCTACATGCATAAATCTTTGTCTCAATCCCATGAGTAGAGGACCCATTCCAACCTAATGATTACAAATTCTTGCATTGTTGTTGCAACTTGCCACATAAAACTTTTCTATCATAAGTTGTAGTAGAGCCAGCATATGATTGATGGAGTGTAATGTTCATGAGGTGAGTAACATGTCCAAGGAGCTGTGATCTTGGCATACATGAAAACACATAATAGTACTACTTCTCTCCCCACCAAATATGTTGCACTTTTGGGTGGAGGGAGAGGGGTCTCTTCATGATTGACCATACCCTTGTGGCTTATTTGATGGCTTCCCAGTAAAGCAAGGGCACCACCACCCAATAAAGAGGATAAAATCAAAGAGGATAGGGATTGTGTGTGTGTGTGTGTGTGTGTGTGTGTGTGTGTGTGTGTGTGAGAGAGAGAGAGAGAGAGAATATATGTTGATGAAATTATATACATTATATACTCATGTGGACATATATATATAAGCATGCAATGCTATATATTTAGGCATGAAATTTGATGGTATTTATCTTTGATAATAGGTGTAGGGTAGGTTATTATAAATTACTAGATATTATGTATAAAGTCACATTACATGTATATTATATACACAAATGTAGCTTTATGCTCAGCCTCTCTCTCCCTTCCCCCCTTCCCCCCCCCCCCCCCCCCCCCCCCCCCCCCTCTCTCTCTCTCTCTCTCTCTCTCTCTCTTACGTGTCCATGTGCATGCACGCGCACGGATACAAACTCATGCACATTAAAGGGTCCCCACTACTTCCTTTCATTGACTGGAAAGTGTTGGCTCGTTGTCTATAAAATCACACAACCAGCTGGCCATCTTAGCCAACCAACTAAGAAATTTTGTTGCCCCTCCTTTTCTACATCATCATTGTTTACATTGTATCATTAAATTTTACAATTACTTTATTTTTATATTCAACCATATATACAACCCCCGCACACTCATACCCCCATTGTGTATCTACAATTCCTCTCATATGCATCATCCACCCATCGTTATGGATGCTACCAAGAAGTCCAAGTTTAGACGGATTTGTGTTTTTTGTGGAAGCAGTAGTGGCAAGAAGCGCATTTTTAGTGATACAGCCCTTGAGCTTGGCAAGGAACTAGTACGTATGCATGCATAATACCCCACGTGTATGTTTACTATGGCATTAATTATATACCTGTTTACACTTGCATGTACATATATATATGTACATGCAAGGGTATATCCACACAAACAGAGACACACACACACACAAACACACACACACACATATATATATATATCCATCCTCTTTATGTGATTACAAGGATATTTAACCAAGATTAGCTCATGTATAATTGAAATTATATAACTATGATATTCTACTAAGTTAGAGAATTTTGATGACTATGAGTGTATACCTTAGTCACAATTACCTTGGAGATTTGTTTGTGTGTGCATGTGTCTGTGCGTGTGTGCATGTGTCTGTGCGTGCGTGCATGATCACTGGTACTACTTGCATCAATATCAAAAACTTTTACTTCTATGTCTGCATAGGATATCATTGATGCTAGATTTGATAAAATGTAATATACTCTTGTGTATCATACAAGAAACAAGCAAATATTTGTGTAATTTGTTGCTACATTAATTTCATAGTTATACATTCTAATTACCCACCAAATTCAATAATAATGTGATGGAAAAATCAATTATTATACTCTTTGATTAACTAATCTTGCAATAAATCATGTAGATCACGTTTTCATGTTCTCTATATCAAGTTCTAATAAGTTGTTGTTCATTTTTAGGTTGATAGGAGAATTAGCCTAATCTACGGAGGGGGGAGTGTCGGTCTTATGGGCATTGTCTCCAAAACAGTATATGATGGTGGTTGCCATGTCCTAGGGTGAGCATTTTTTTGAAGATGATGAGCTAGATTTTAAGTCATATTACCTTTCACAGTTTTTTCGCTCCATTTTGTCTCATAAAGTGTTTATTCTAATATGCAGAGTCATACCAAAGGCACTCATGCCTAATGAGGTACTATTCTCTTCTTTATATGCTATTTGGAGGAGCCACCACCACCCCCCCCCCCCCCCCCCCCCCCCCCCCCCCCCCCCCCGGGCGGCCGCCGCAAACCCCTCCCCGCGAGGGGAGGGGGTATACAAATTTAAGAGTTTTTAATATTTATATACACTCCCTACTTCTTCTAGAGTTTTTAAGTTAAGGCACATTTTTATTGGGAGGCTTATATGTTTTAACGTGCCTACATGATCTTGGTCTTATTCAAGATACTAGTGCTGATACTTTTTATCCTTTTTAGCAATGCCATCACCTAGCAAGCATGCCACCAATATTGATACCTATATGAGACCTCCACATATTTTAAGATCTAGAAAGTTGAATGGGAAGATTTTCAAGGTACCCTTATGTAGGGTATATGCTATTTTATTCTCTTATCATTATACGATTCTCCCCTTATTTGAAGTATCTATGCAATTAATTTCTCTAACACACAAGATTGCATAGTCTTTATAAGGTTGCATTTCACACCATCTCTCTTTAATAATGAGAGCTCTCAAAGCAACATGGAAAAATTTGGCATGAGAGAAATGTCAAAACTACAGTATCAAGAAATATTTTGACACACGACCTTAATAGAGATGCATGTCTCTATCCATAAAGTACTTGTTGTAAAAAGAGGCCACCTCCAAACTTTAAGAGGAGAATAAAGGTTTCTAGAGGTCCCCAGAGCAAAAAGAACAAGGGTCACATTTGCTTTCTAAAACAACACAACTGAAAATGACATATGCTAGGGTCTTAGATGAAAGGACCCATTTACAAAAGGACCCATGCTAGAAGACGTCACGTCTCGTCGTGAGCATGACTAGTATTTATAATTTTTTTGGGTTGTTAATATAATATACTCACATTCGTGAGTTTTGCCCCAAAACAAAAAAAAAAACAATTCAAGTTTAGTGATGGGGACATGGGTCCCACTCTATATACTGCCTGATACTTGGTACGGTTTTGTTATGGTGCTGTTTTCATTGTTTTTTTCAATTTTTATTTCCTTGTTCAAGCCTGGCCTCCCTTGTTTGTGCGTGTGTTTCATTTTGAACCTGGTTATGTCCTCTACATCCCTTGGCTATGGCATGTGGAGCCGGGGTTTTGTGTACATTCTATTTGGTAGTAATCTATATTTTCACTTTCCCTATTGGGAGAGTACTTCAAAATAAAAAATCCAAGTGAATCATTCAATGCTTTGCATGGGAATGTCAAATGTATGTCATAACTCTGTAAGAATTGTTTTATAAATCCATCATCCATGAAGAAGAAAAATTGCAATAGACAAATAATGAAATCTATAATGAATAGTGAGTCAGAGGAAGAGGCCTAAAACATAAGCCAAAGATTTTCATATAGATTTTCTCTCAAAAATGAATTTCTTTCCCCTCCTGCTCACACATGAGGCTTTGATGACCAAAAAAAAAGAAAAAAATTTATTAGTTTGTAATGTAAAGTGTATTCAAGGAATCTAGGAATCCTATATAAATAGCTTCTCTTTTTTGTGTACACACTTATCTTGTTTGCTTTTTATCTTTCAAAACTTGTTTTGTTTGTTGATGTAGATATGCGGCAAGACATTCGGAGAAGTTAAAGTTGTCTTAGACATGCATCAACGTAAAGCTGAAATGGCTCGTCAAGCGGAGGCCTTTATCGCTCTTCCAGGTAATACATGAATCACCTTTTTGTGATTTTTGTATGAATTTATCATTGAGTGTAGATCCCTATCATGATACCTAATTGGGCCCATGAAAAATACTCACACAAAGCTGCACATGATGTACCCAAAACCTAGAAAAAAATATAGAGGAAGCTAGGAAAAAACTTTATTCTACTTAGTTATACTAACTCTACATAGTTTAAGAAATTTTATCTAATGAAAAATTTCTTTAAGATTGTAATAAACTATGCTACGTTGTGTCAAGTTTCAAGAAAATAATCATACATGATCATGTTATATAGACATGTATCCTATTTAAGTAATACTTTCTTATTTTAAGCCATACTCACAAATGTGAGTAGAGTATATATAAAAGCATAATAGCGGCAAAAATTACACCTCCATCCTCAGCACGAGCCATGGATGACAGATAGAGACATACATGACATATTAACGCATTTATGGGTCCATACGTTGCTTAACACTAGGTTGGTAACCTAACAGGACATAAAAGTGTCCTTTCAGGGTTTTGAAAAAAACCTCCAAAACCATAGTAGATCCACTCATTTTATAAAATCCTTTCATAAGGTTATAGTTCAAGGCCTACTACACATGGAAAAAATAAGAAACTTGTAAAATTTCTCATCTTTTGGTCACACCAAGCCTCCAAAGTTGATGGACCAGTGCATTTTCATCAAAACAGTCATTTCTTACGTTTTGTTGCATAAAAATAAGATTAGGGATTTTTGTAGTACTTGAGATAAATTCCCTAGTTAACTTCAATGGATTGGTGGTCAGAACATATGATTGCTTCTCACTCACTATTTTTTGTTTTGCCAAAATAAATAGGTACAAAAAAGTTGAATTTTTACCATTCTGCAAACCTATCATCAAAGTTTCTATCATGCCACGCTCAATACAAATAATATATGCATGTTTTCTTAGCTCCCTATTGTCCTTTATGTTCAGAAGGAGCCATGGAGCATGTCAAAAGAATAATACATTTCTTACCAAGGGGAATCTTGGGGACAAAGATGAAGTGTTAAATACAGCAAACATGAAAAAACTGGGCTCAACATTATGAGTTGTAGAATCCCATGGAAACTATTCAATATCTAGCCAAATTTGATCCTTATGACTAGATATGGTTACTACCTACAAAATGCATGTAGTTGTCACAAGAAACTAACAATATTGAAAAAGCTATACTTGATATACTAGAATGTTACGTTTTCTTCTATAACTGAAAAAATCAACCATCGTTGTGTACTATGCAAAATAGGGTATTAGGTGCCCCAAAACTCAAGGAATGTTAGCTTTATGTTACAATATGCGACATAGAAAATAAAAAATGCATTTGGATATCATGAAATCCATCAAAAAAATCATAGAAGAGCTAAAATTGGCTAAAAAACAGGATTTGACAATTTCTGTAATTTGGTCATAACTTACAACTTTAATATTTATTTCTCCCTAGAAGCATCAGGACATGTTGAGGACTACTAAAGATAGTTCTCTAGCATTATACACCTCACAAACATGAATTCTAGAGTGGTATAGTTGCAAAAAGTTGAGAAAAGCCAAAAACAGGACTCGTTTTTTCACACAGTTTCAGTTGTGAAATGTTGTGCAAGGACAATGTTAAAGATGGAATTGATATACCAAAATAATGTTGAGTTTTTTTCAGCTCATGAGACAACTTTCTAGATAGATAGCACCTCAAAATCCATTTTGAAACTCTTGACATAATTCAAGGAAAATACTCACTTAACAGGACATAAAAGTGTCCCATGACATAAAAGTGTCCCATTACCAACCTAGTGTTAAGATAATAGATGTTTATGCAAACTACAAGTAAGACATTTTTCTTACATTACAAAATTGAGTATGCTAAAAACTTCAAAAATTTGGATGAATGCGAATAAATTACTACCATTTTCTCAACAAGAACACAACCATCATCTCATTTACATGCATTGTAGTGACAAGTTTGCATTTTTGACAAATTATTCATGACAAAATTTAGAAATGCGGGTACATTTATAAGATGACAAGATACCAAAAAACATTTAATTTTCTCGGTTTTAACCTATAGAATCACTTTGGATCATAGCTTTGTACTAAAACAACATCAATTATTTTATAAGGACAAAAAATTGCCTTCTCTTTAATATTTTAAAGTTACAATTCTTTTTCTTATTATTAACAGTGGCCATGAAAAGAAGAATTTTTCTTTTCATATGCTATATTAACACAAAAACAATGTACAAAGCACATTTGCTGCATTGAGGGGACATAAGACGCATTTCTGAGAGGCACAACTTAGGGCCTATATTCAAGAGTTATCTACTTTATCTAAGCAACAAAAGTTTGGGTTATGCATCTTTCTAGAACAGAATATTACAACATAAAGAAATCCTTTTTCTTGTTAAAGCAACCAATAAGCTACAAAAGATTGAAAAAAGGATACATTTCACAACTAGTTATATTGTTTGCTACTTAAGGGCATGACCCTTTTCTGATTGTCCTTATGTCTCCAGGTGCAATTTAAAAACACCAAATGTGAAATATCAAATATAATAAATTAGAAAATCATTTCAGAAGAGAACACCAATTTTTAGGTTTCTAAAAATAATGATTTACAGAGATAGGCATACCTCTGATTTTCTTTTGCAAAAATTACTACCTCCTTAGTACTATCATGGGAGAAGGCCATCATATTTATTTGCAAATAAGTGTTTTTTTTTTCTGTCTTTGATAAGCAGGTGGCTATGGTACATTGGAAGAGTTACTAGAAATGACAACGTGGGTGCAACTTGGGATACATAACAAGCCAGTAATGTGATTTTCCTTAGTTTTGATGTCATTTTGTCTTTATATTGTGTAATACAAACAATTGAATGTCAAATATGCCATAAATTTGATAATGGGAAGAAGAAACACCACTATTTGGTTTATGAGCTAGCTCATCGAACTCCTTGACAAGATTCACACTCTGATTGGCTATAACTAACTTGCATCATGAAAAGGAATCACAATTTTCTACCTCCCTCCCTTCATTTTAAGCTTCTTTTCTAATAGTAAAGTTTAATTTTCTATGGCGGGTATTGTACCCATTTTGGGGTACTTTGCCTCTTTTAATGGGGCAAAAGGTGATGTTCTCTTCACAAACTAAACTAAATCACCCAAAAGCCTCTTCAATCCTAGAAATTTGATACGGTAAGGGGTGCCCGTCAAAAATCAGCATGTGAATAATGTGCATTTGAGACTTTGATTTGAGGTAGGACCCGTTGCTTTGTTGTTTCCATTCTCCATATTTAATGCTCTTTGCAAAAAAGAACTAAAATGGCTTTGACTAATAAATTGATTAGATACATGCACACAATAAATCTTGTCTCACATGTACACCAATACACAAGCTCAAAGGTCATTTTTTAATGGAAGAAAAAAAAAATTATGGCCTACCAATCTACTTACAATTATAATAATATTCCAACATAGGGTGCAACAATACTTATCAATTATGGTTTTAAGAATAGTTGATGCATCAACAAGCTTGATTTTGTTATTATACCAATAGATTGACAATACTAGGTATAATTTCGTTCCTAGGAAACTACTTTTCATTTAAGATTTTTTTTTTTAAAAGATTAACAATTAAACAATTTTGCAGGTGGGACTACTAAACGTTGATGGCTATTATAACCCACTTCTAGCATTATTTGATAAGGGAGTGGAAGAAGGTTTTATAAATCCAATGGCTAGGAGGATTGTTGTTGCGGCCCCCACTCCAAGGGAGTTAATGCGCAAGCTTGAGGTGATACAGTGTTGATTGTATATGATATCATACTATGTGCTTTATTGTGATTAATCAAAGTTATCATGATAGTTACGTAAATCGATGTGCAGGAGTTTGTTCCAAGCCAATATGATACAAGGGTTCCAACTTGGGATAGAACTCCAACAACAATCTATAGAAGATGATCATTTTATACCTCACCAAATTAAATATCCCAACCTAAAGAAGCTGATCATTTTACACCTCACAAAAAAAGTTCACTTTACAGTTACCTTTTTCCAAAACCATACCTTTACAAGGCATTTTTTCTAATCACTTTTAAAGAGAGAAATCTAGAATCATTCAATGTATAGTTACTTCTGCAACAAACTAGAATTTCTAAGTTTTGATCAATTTTGAAAGCTTCCTCATGTGTTAGCATTAGATTAATCCAAGCAAAAAAAACTTCATACACCACCTTTTTAAGCTTCCAAGAAAAAGAAAAAGGGTGTCCATAAAATAGGATGAACTCCATCAATAAAGAAGTTTTCTTAGCATAAGGTGCAATCCATGTATAAACCCATGAAATTCATAAAGAAGTACCGTTACAATAGGGTACAATTCATGGAAAAAACACATCTCTACTATGTAATTCTCAACCTCACCTAGCCATTCTTGACATGACTTGTCTCAAGATCCTGTACTTTGTTTGCAGTTGTATTAAAGGTATAAGTCCTCTTGTTTCTTGCACACAACTATCCTACTAACCATGGAATTGTTTTGCCTCCTAAGAAGCTTTGAAGTTACTTTAGTGTATATCTCCAAAAACACTATCATTATCGAACAAGAACTTTTTGTTAATACAAAAGTAAATTGCTAAGACTTTTAAGTCAATTATTACAATTGCCTTGAAAACCAATGTTGAATTATCAAGAAAATCTCTAATATAGTGAATACATGTTGTATGAGTTTTTTGTGGTTACAACTAGATAAACTTTTGAAGTTTCATTTTTCTTTTGAAGGAAATGGTCTAAATCCAAGATACATTGCATTTTTAAAGAATAAATGGGATGAAATCTTTATGCAACTACGAAAAATTGAGTATCTTGAATCATAAAAATATTATTTTACAGATGTATTTCTTGGGTTGTCAACATGTTTAGTAGTACCTTAGTGCTTGAGAAGATTGTGATGACAATAGCCTTGGCTATGATTAACTTCAATGATGGTGTGGTGTAGTCCACTTTCCTTATATGGAGATTGTTTGTGCTCTCTTCATGTTTTTCTTCAGCTTCTGCAAAAGCGGTAACCAATTTGCTATTATTTTTCTTCTCAAGTTTGTGATCTTTCCAATAGTTGATGACACATTTGTACTCATTGTCATTGGGTATTTGAGGTTCTCCATAATGGTTAGAGCATATGAAATCAAATGGATATTTGTTGTTAGCAGCAAGCTAACTCAGATACCATTTTTCAAAGCTCTCATTGTAAAAACAATTATTATTTTGATGAATCTAACATATTGTAACTCCTATTTTTTGGATAAACTTTGTAATTGATAAGCCGGGGCTACAAGCTTCCAGATTGTATCAACCTGTCTTTAACTATCTTTAGTTAGATCTCCCAGATTATTAATTTTGACCACCAAAAACCTTGGCTAAGGTATAAAAGCCAATTTTTGTAAGTTAGTTTCAAATTTTGGATAATGAAATACACAGCGTGAGCTAATGGCGCTCACCTCTCTCCTTCTCACGCTTCCTACTCCCCCCTCCCCCCCCCCCCCAATTGTCACATTGTAGTCGCTTCTGTTGCATTGCAATCGCACGTAAGAGCTCTATGCATTAACATAAGCAATTCACAGTAATTCGTAGTTGTTGGCATCGCCGACCCGCGGCCTAATTTCATCATAAGTAGGAATTTAAGCTTTAAAATCAAAAACTAAGTATAGGCAGGGTATTGGGGCATCATTGGTAAGCATTTAGATGTATTCTCGGTCGAAAACAACTAGGTCAAAAATCCACTGTTTTTAATAATCGTAATTTTTTCACTTGACACTAAGTGGGATTTTAGACCATAAGCATGTGTGCTCAAGTCTTATAAACATGTCCTAGACGTTTCTTTATGTTTGGATGTCATTTGATGCTGTATAACGAATATGATTTGTTTGCCGATGGGCGGTTGGCTTTTGGTGATTTCAGTCACTTGAGTGTAGCTTGAGTTAGATGCAAGTTGTTTATTGTTTTCCAAGAGATTGACAACCTCTTGTAGCCTCTATGCACTAGTCAAGTCAGCTTCGTCCCATGGATTGACAATTTAATCGTGGTTCTCGCTATATCTGCAATAAGATAGGAGTGAGGTTAGACACCCGTCCCACATTTGGCACCACTGTCAGGGATCGAAGAGACCGGAACTAAGGAAAAACACGAATGTCTTGTGAAGTTATCCTTTAACTTCCTCTAGGATCTCCTAGAGTCAAAACTTTCTTTTAAAACCACATAGCTTAAGATTATCATCTTTTACTGTGTAGAGGTAGCTTGGAAATAATTGTACTTGCTGAGTGCCTTTAGGATTGTAGGATTGTAGAACTAGATTAGGATTTCGAGAATGATTGATAGACGAGACAAGTCTTAAGATCAAGCGAACCATAAAAAACAAGAAAAGGAGTGTTTGTGGACACTTTCCACAACTCCATTGCATTAGAACCTAGGAGTAGGGTAAGTAGGATCCGAGGTGGATTTCAGAACATGGCTCTCTCTGAAAGAATCAATTGTGAGTTGTTATTTGAAGCTGCAGAATTTCAGGTCTACGGCTAGAAATAGCACGAAAAGACTTCAAACCACTCAATCTGACTGAAGAGTATGCTTAAAAGTTGTATGAACCAGTGGGTAAGCTCAAGGACACATTGAGGTAAACATTTCAAGAGTTTGCAAATACTCGGATTATTTACTTCTTCGTGACATTTTAGGCCAAATTAAGTTTTGACTTGATTCATAGGCTTAAAATAGCTCGTGAAAAGACTGTCCATTCAAAAAGTGCAAAAAAAGTGTTCATTCTAGACCTAAAGTAAATAATTACAATTATTTACTTTCAGCTCAAAACTGACCAAGCTTGATATCAGTGACTCATTACATGTGTACAAACAACTTTTGTAAAGAACCAAAGAATTTGGATCACCAAATTGACCAAAAACTGAGTAAAAACTAAAGTTTGTACTGACTTTCGAGAACTTGAGTCTAAATTTGGGAAAAAATTGTCCAAACTCAGTGAAACTTGATTCATAGTCTTATATTGATATGATAGACATGTGTATATGCTCAGTTGACCAAAAAGATGCAAAAAATTACCATTTGTAAATAATCATGATTATTTACATCTGCCTCATTTTTTAACTTTTTTGACCAAGTTAGCATACCACTAGCCTGAACATGTTGTAATAAGACCACAAACCAAATTTGGTAAGATTTGGATCATTGGATTGAAAATTGTGACCAAATTTGCAAAGTCAGTCTGCGGACATAAAAACAGATCTGTGTCAAGATTGGGACAAAAACGTCTTGCAAAAAATTAGCTGGAGTAAATAATCACAATTATTTACATCTGCTTAAAAAATTGATAACCTTGCACATTTTAGTACCCCACAAGATCAACCATATCAAGTAGACCACACAAATCAATTTTGGTGAAATTTGGATCACAAAAGTGAGACTTAAGCCAGATTCTTGAAATCAGAGTCTGCGGACACAAAACAATTGATAATCTTGAACAAATTTTGTCCAAACTTAGTGAAACTTGTCCAAAGACCTTAACAAGTTATATACTTGTCAAAACAAGCCAAAAAGTGTAAAAAACTAACAAAAGTAAATAATCATGATTACTTACTACTGCTAAAGAGAAAGACCATTTTTTACTTTTGAACTTATATAGTGTTAGACTAACATAATACAAGGCCATCGAGCAATTTTGGGTTCAATCGGATCCAAATTGGTACATGTTCACTCAGTTTCCAGATTGCAAATTAGTCCTTTGGCTTTTTGCACAAGTGATATCTGAAAGTCTCAACTGTTGACTCAATTAGCTCGATTTGAATTGATACACATAGACAAATCACAACAGTTAGCAAAAATTATACAATTTTTGCGAAAGAATAGCTAACTTTATCAAAATTGATACAGGAATCAGGTTGCAGACAAGGAATTGACAGCTTGATGGAAGTTGCAATCAAGTCACGTGGAAGAAATTGACAACAAATCAATCCAAAGATAAGTACTCTATCCAGGCTTCAAAAGTCTTTATGAACCTTAGATTTGCTCGTGTACTAGGAAATCAAGGCATATTTGGAGAGACCTCCAGTAGAGTATCCATTGAGGAAAGCGTGAATCAAGGCAATTCCTTGCACACTATCCTTGAAGAAGTCTCAGATACTTTTTCGGATTCAACATCTGAAATGTCGTCCTCTTCGACTCACTCAGAAATCGGAACAACAGTGCGCTATAAGCGTATACTCTCTTTTTATGAGACTAATCGCCATGGAGCTCAAGTTTACCTGGATCCTAATGAATAGTATGCTATTTGCATTGATGACCATGGTATTGAATTCAAAGAGGAAGTCAGGGCAAACAAACAAGGAAAAATGTACATAGATAGAAACGGAACTCAGTATTTACAAGTCGAAAAACCTGACGTGATAGAAAAATAGAGGTGCAACTTGGGATACATAACAAGCCAGTAATGTGATTTTCCTTAGTTTTGATGTCATTTTCTCTTGATATTGTGTAATGCTAACAATTGAATGTCAAATATGCCATAAATTTGATAAGAAGAAATACCACTATTTGGTTTATGAGCTAGCTCATCGAACTCCTTCACAAGAGTAAAAGGAATCACAATTTTCTACCTCCCTCCCTTTGTTTTAAGCTTCTTTTCTAATAATAAAGTTTAATTTTTTATGGTGGGTATTGTACCCATTTTGGGATACTTTGCCTCTTTTAATGGGGCAAAAGGTGATGTTCTCTTCACAAAGTAAACTAAATCACCCAAAAGCCTCTTCAATCCTAGAAATTTGATACGGCAAGGGTGCCCGTCAAAAATTAGCATGTGAATAATGTGCATTTGAGACTTTATTTTGAGGTAGGACCCGTTGCTTTGTTGCTATAATAAACTGAGCAAAAATTATTAATGTTGTTTTAAAAAAAAACTAAAATGTCTTTGACTAATAATTATCTCACATGTACAACACACAAGCTCAAAGGTCATTTTTTTATGGAAGAAAAAAATAATATTTTTATGGCCTACCAATCTACTTATAATTATAATAATATTCCAACATAGGGTGCAACAATAGTTATCAATTATGGTTTTAAGAATAGTTGATGCATCAACAAGCTTGATTTTGTTATTACACCAATAGATTGACAATACTAGGCATAATTTAGTTCCTAGGAAACTACTTTTTATTTAAGGATTTTCTTTTTCTTTTTTAAAGACTAACAGTTAAACAACTTTGCAGGTGGGTCTACTAAACGTTGATGGCTATTATAACCCACTTCTAGCATTCTTTGATAAGGGAGTGGAAGAAGGTTTTATAAATCCAATGGCTAGGAGGATTGTTGTCACGGCCCCCACTCCAAGGGAGTTAATGCGCAAGCTTGAGGTGATACAGTGTTAATTCTATATGATATCATACTATGTGCTTTATTGTGATTAATCAAAGCTATCATGATAGTTATGTAAACCAATGTGTAGGAGTTTGTTCCAAGCCAATATGATACAAGGGTTCCAACTTGGGATAGAACTCCAACAACAATCTATAGAAGATGATCATTTTATACCTCACCAAATTAAATATCCCAACCTAAAGAAGCTGATCATTTTACACCTCACAAAAAAAGTTCACTTTACAGTTACCTTTTTCCAAAACCATACCTTTACAGTTACCTTTTTCCAAAACCATACCTTTACAAGGCATTTTTTCTAATCACTTTTAAAGAGAGAAATCTAGAATCATTCAATGTATAGTTACTTCTGTAACAAACTAGAATTTCTAAGTTTTGATCATTGTTGAAAGCTTCCCTCATGTGTTAGCATTAGATTAATCCAAGCAAAAAAAACTTCATACACCACCTTTTTAAGCTTCCAAGAAAAAGAAAAAGGGTGTCCATAAAATAGGATGAACTCCATCAATAAAGAAGTTTTCTTAGCATAAGGTGCAATCCATGTATAAACCCATTAGATTGATAAAGAAGTACCATTACAATAGGGTACTATTCATGGAAAAAACTCATCTCTAGTATGTAATTCTCAAGCTCATCTTCTTGTCTCAGGATCATGTACTTTGTTTACATTTGTATTAAAGGTATAAGTCCTCTTGTTTCTTGCACACAACTATCCTAACCATGGAATTGTTTTTTCTTCTAAGAAGTTTTGAAGTTGTTTAGTGTATATCTCCAAAAACACTATCGTATGGAACAAGAACATTTTGTTATTAATACAAAAGTAATTGTTAAGACTTTTAAGTCAATTATTACAATTGCCTTGAAAACAGATGTTGAATTATCAAGAAAATCTCTAATATAGAGAATACACGTTGTATGATTTTTTTGTGGTTACAACTAGACAAAATTTTGAATTTTCATTTTTCTTTTGAAAGAAATGGTCCAAATCGAGGATACATTGCATTTTTTAAGAATAATTGGGATGAAATCTTTATGCAACTACGATAAATTGACTATCTTGAATCAAAAGAAAAATATTATTTTACAAATATATCTCTTGGGTTGCCAACATGACCTATATTTAGTATAGTGCTTGAGAAGATTGTGATCATTTAACAGCTTCTTGACAATAGCCTTGGCTATTATTAACTTCAATGATGGTGTGGTGTAGCCCACTTTCCTTGTAGATATGGAGATTTTTTGTGCTCTCTTCATGTTTTTCTTCAACTTCTCCAAAAGCGGTAACTTATTTGCTATTATTTTCCTTTCAAGTCCATCTCAAGTTGCGATCTTTCCAATAGTCTATGACACATTTTTACTCATTGTTATTGGGTATTTGAGGTTTTTCATAATGGTTAGAGCCTATGAAATCAAATGGATATTTGTTCATGAATTAGTATGGGAGCAACTCATATATGAACACAATTTCAACCATATTTTCCTCCAGCTTTGAAGGAAGTATGAAATTATTTTTAAGTGAAACAAAATCTTTGCATCAAGAGTCATCAACAATAATTTTTTTGTGAGGATTAAATTCAAAGCATATAAATATTATTGCCAATGACTCAAACATTGCTAGAACTTGAGGATTATCTGGCTTGAATGTTTTCTCACTTAAAAATTGTGGCAAGATCCTTGAAACCAAACTATAATAAATAGTAATATCTCCTTTGAGTTGCTTTCGTAACATTCTCAACCGGGGGTAAACATTAGCTTCTCTAGTTGAAAATATAAATGAACCTTGAACTTAACAGAATATGTCTTTGAGAAAAATATTAAATAGAATCATATATCAATGATGGTTGTCGACTTTGCCCTATTACTAGACCATTTAAGTCCAATATTACATTTAACATTCATTTTTTGGGATTTAGTGAGATTAAAGTAGTTGCATCAACACCCCTCACTTTCATGTCTACTATAGATCGAAATCTCTCATCCATTGCTTCATAAGATGTACCAAAGAAACCTTATATAGTTGCATTTAACAATCATTAATAGGATTCAATTCTTCAAGCGAGACATTTTCATAGGCATGTGGTAGGCTTTCAATAACTTGATTGTAGCAATCTTTATCTACCTTTGACAGTTTATGTTGGAATATAGAACTTCAAACATCGCTCCTAGAGAAGGACAATATATTAATAATCAGAATGCTTGACATGAGTATTGTCATCTACATAATCATAGTTCTTCTCAAATATTTCCTATCTTTTTCTATAAAACAATAAAAATATATTTATTTAGGAGCTCTAGTACCCACAACTTAGCTATTTTAGATTTATAATTTACACATCAAATACATGTAAAGAGACCATATCTAAATCATAGTTGTCCTAGATATTCCATTTAGCTATTCTAGTGATGATATTGAATAGTGTGATCCTAGCTTAAGTACTTGACCTTTCGATACTCACCACTTTCCTTGTTTAAGTAGGCTATGTGAGATATAGAAACTACAAATGCATCTACATTCAACACTTCTTCAAAGAAACAACATCTTAAGGAGGGAAACTTATAGATCCAACCCTTAGCCATTCAAATCGAGCCTAATTTTAATTCTAAAAGCATGTATAGATTTTGAAACACCCTAGATCAATCACATGACCATTCCAGTCAATGGTTGTGGGAGGTCTGCAGGGAAATTTAGGTTAAAGAAGAGAGCTGGTGTTGAGGGGTAGCTCAAATTTGTTGGGCTGTCCTGCAGAGGCGCTATCTATAGAGGAAAAAAAGGAGGAAAGAAAGAGAGGAGAGGAGTGATGGGGTGGTAGGAGCTATAGATTGTGTAGAGAAGATGGAGGTAGAGTGCAGGCTTGATAGGCTCGGCGTGAGGAGCTTCTTTATACTCTCCCATCCCACTCTCGATCTCCAGTTGATTGAAACGCATTCGGAAGGTTGCCGAACGGATGTCTACAATGAGAGAGAAACATAGAGAGAGAGGGAGAGAGGGAGGAGGCAAGTAGGCAACTATGAGCGAGCAAAGGAGAGAGGGAGGGAAGCAAGTTGGCAGCTTATATGGGCGATCGATCAGCAGGTAACTTGGTAGTTATAGCGGCTTATAATAAATGCAGGCTTATGCAGCTACTATTTGTGAGATAGACTCCAAGCAATGTCCTGATCCACAGCCTGCTGCTCTGCACTGCCGCTGTCAGCACGACATAATCTCCATCACGTGCTCTCTCTCTCTCTCTCTCTCTCTCTCTCTCTCTCTCTCTCTCTCTCTCTCTCTCTCTCTCTCTCTCTCTCTCTCTCTCTCTCTCTCTCTCTCTCTCTCTCTCTCTCTCTCTCTCTCTATGTGTGTGTGTGTGTGTGTGTGTGTGTGTGTGTAGCACCGCACGCCAGTGCGCGCACCTTAAGGTAGACTGGTAGTTCAAAACTTCAAAACTTCAAGGGTAGGTTCACCGTTCTCTCTCTCTCTCTCTCTCTCTCTCTCTCTCTCTCTCTCTCTCTCTCTCTCTCTCTCTCTCTCTCTCTCTCTCTCTCTCTCTCTCTCTCTTTCTCTCTCAGTTTATGCCCATTCAATGCATGTTCAACTCTCCTCATCTTAAGGTCTCTTGGGATAGTTTCCTACGACATTAAAATTCTCTTCTTTATAGCTTTTCAATCACCCAAGTGTGGTAGATTGATTATGCCATTTCCCTCTTGAATAAAAGTTCTTGAGTTCAACTCTACTTGTCGATTCGGAAAAATGTGTCTCAACTTAAAATTTTGTCGTTTTCAATTTCAAAAATTCCGGTTTAGAGCAAGAGGAAAAGGAGAAATTCCACCCCAAAATAGAGAAAAACAATGCAAAAACCCAAAACGATAACCTAATTTGCTAAAATCTCTTGCCAAATTCCACGAAATAGATTTTGTATGTTTCAAAAAATGAGTTTTCTTGAACATTGATGAGCAACTACAAGCCTAAATATGGTGCCTATGGACATCAAGTCCCTAATAGCTTTGCAAGGTAATGACCCATTCATCCTTAGTCGATTTGAGAGGATGGATGGGGTAATAAGTTTGTACTTTGGAACCTCGGAAAGAATCTTATTATAAGTAACCTCATCAAACAAAACCATAATATTGTGGACCTTCTCCTTCTGCTTTCCCTTGCTCCATTTCTTCTTCTTCTGCTTGCCCAATGCCGCCTGCTCTGTTCTTTCTCTCTCTGTGTACCGCTGCACGCTGACGTGCATTCTTGAAGGCAATTTAGATGGAAACCAAGTGTTGCGGCAAAAACGTTGTTGAATACACAAACAGCCATGAGAGCCTCTCTCTCTCTCTCTCTCTCTCTCTCTCTCTCTCTCTCTCTCTCTCTCTCTCTCTCTCTCTCTCTCTCTCTCTCTCTCTCTCTCTCTCTCTCTAGCACCACATGTCAGCGTGCACCCTTGAAGGAAATTATTTCAATTATGATGATGTCTTTCTAGAAAATTTAAGGCATAGAATTCTATTAATTTTTTATTGTTGTTTTTGTAAATTAATTTAAAAAGGTATATATTGGTCAATTCAAGAAAAACATGATTTTATTGTAACAAAATAAGTCTTTCATAATTAATGGTGTTTGTCAGACACGTGTCGGGTAAAAAGGGTGCCCTTGTATGAAGATGACAACCTTGTAGTATGGGCAAGGCAAGATGACATGGAAGGGATGATTGGTCTATAAATGGACTAATGAGGTGCGATAAATTGCTATCAAATTGATGTGGCTTAGATGAGGAAGGGTGCACATGCTCTCAAGTATAAATGACAATCACGAACCAAAATACTAGACAAGGAAGCACTTACCTTACAAAAGGAACATAGGATGACTTGAGCATTAAGTAAAGGTCTAGAGCTCTTATTAGTCTATCAATCTTACTTCATGCTCAAACATAGGAAGCCCAAGCCAGAAAGATCCAAGCCAAAGAAGAGTAGAAGCTACAATTAGATAAATAGAGATTGAGCCAAAAGATAGTATTTTCAAATATTGTGCTACTTTTTTTTAAAGTAAACTTTGATCTTTTGGAATCTAGGAGGTAGTCTATCCATTGAAAACTCATTTTGTTGTAGTGCATTAATACATTAAAAACAATAAATATTTTGTTGATGATAAAATTTACTATATTGCGTACAAACGCTTACTCGGGTTTGTCTTTTCTCGAAAGAACTCGCTCGGTCCATGGTAAGACTCAACTTCTACAAATCAACTCCAGATTTGTCGAAGTTTGGGGATTTAGAACCTACTTTGTAAGATCTTTTCAATGATATGTTGGTTGATAGGGTTTTGAAAAAGCATTTATATACTTCACTGGGTTGCCCACTTTGGACAAGAGAGGCAAAGTCAAACCTCCTTATAGGGCCCCTTTCAGAGTCCAAATTTTCCCTAATGAATCCTATAAGTTTGGATGCAGAAGACATCCTCAGATCAGCTGAGAATGGATAAGAGGAAGAGGAGGTGAAAGAAAATTCACAGGAAAGGACTGAGGAGAAGAGTGATCATGAAGAGGGAGAGTTTGACAGGGAAGAGATACATGATGAGGAGAAGGGCAATGCGAACTTCAAGGAGCTAGGTCGTGGAGGGGGAGGGGCTGAGGAAGAAATGCATATTGAAACTCTCTCTAGAGAGGGAGGGGTTGAGAAGGAATAAGATCATGCAGAGGGAGGGGTTGAGGAAGTTTATGCAGAGGGAGGGGTTGAGAAGGAAGAAGATCATGCAGAGGGAGGGGCTGAGGAAGAAATTCATATTGAAACTCCCAACCCTCAATCAAAGCCCTCCACCATTCCATTGATAGAGCCTGAATATCATCAACAATCAACAATTCCTGAACCTCAAGAAAACCATACCACAGTAGATGTCAATTCATCTGCTAAGGACAACTCTACAGACGAAAGAGCCTCAGATTACAGAAGCACAAGGGACTGAGGAGAAAAAGCTAAAGGACATCATCTTGGACAAGACAACCTCCACACCAACCAGACCCAGTATGAACCTTTGCTAAACATTCACATGGTTGTATTGGTAATAACCAATGTAGAATAATATGAAAGTCATCCTACAGTCTAACTACTTATTTGTTTTACAAAATGTTCATGTGCCATTTGATGTTGACAACACTTTGTTGATAGATGAAAAACTACATAAGGGTTTGCTTAATCCACCGGGCACAACTCTCTCCCCACCCTCATTTCAAGGGCATCAGCATGACTTCTACCTAGAGAAAATTTTGATCTCATATCTGCAAAAATTATTTTAAAACCCCTGTTTCTTAATTTGTACTTACAAATACTTTGAAATGCTAACTATGTACATTCAAATAATTCATTGTACCTATCAATGTGGTGCCAATGGTGTGTGTGTGTGTGTGTGTGTGTGTGTGTGTGTGTGTGTGTGTGTGTGTGTGTGTGTGTGTGTGTGTGTGTGTGTGTGTGTGTGTGTGTGTGTGTGTGTGTGTGTGTGTGTGTGTGTGTGTGTGTGTGTGTGTGTGTAAGAGAGAGAGAGAGAATGTAGAGGAATGGAAGAGTGATTGAAGACACCCTCACACAGAAGAGCAACATAAGACAACAAATTTTGCATATATTGTACAAAATGTGAAGAAATGACACATACTTTGAGAGAGAGAGAGAGAGAGAGAGATTCATCTTATTGTTGAAATCAAGATACATCCAAATGGTCAAATTCATCTCACTTTGAAATAAAATATTTCAATTGAAAGAAGCGTTACAATGGAATACATTAATATAGATTTCAACTGAAGCAAAAGTTATAGCCCAATAGAATTCCTCCAAGTTACATTGACACAATTTGAACTCGGCCACCCAGCTCTCTACAAACAATCTGTTTTTCCCTTTGTTGCATTACCTTGCATCCACCGAGCAAGAAATAGAACAAGGGTGGCTTATTGTCCGCACTCTCCTCCACTATGTGATGTCGGAGTTGAAGAAGTTTGCATTGCTCCCTTATTTTGATCATTGTCACAAGGTTGAGCTCTTTGTCCACCACCTCCAGATCTATGACAACGTAATTCTCCAAGCCTACTGACTCTTGATCAATAGGCACATATCAACCTGCAACAAACTAAGAGCGCTTGTACAAAAACAAGATGATAAGTGATCGTGTGCCGATCATGTACTTGGCAACCAGAGTGTCAAGTGCAATCTCGCAGCATATGCCATCCACCTCTTTAACATACCATCCTCCATCAAGAAGCTTGTCATAGAAGGAAGAATCTAGATATTTACATACTAGCATAGACTCCATGTGACATGTACATGGGAGGTGTGAAAAATCTCAACATATAAAGTAATAGAATAGAAATTAGCAATATTTACCAATTTGGTGGGTATAGAGTTTTGAAGGGACCTTTGCACATCCCTATACAGCTTGCTCCGGAGAGCTTCACTCATTGTTGTTTCGGGGACAAGCTAGTCCATGGAAGTCCAATTGGTTGGTAGAGGATCCTTAACCAATGTACCTTTTTTATTTCTTTGGTTGAGCTAATAAAAGTGGCCGTATAAGAAAATTCCGTCAGCTACAAGGCTCCTACTAGATCTTCCAACATATTGTAAAGCACCAATGTGAGCATGGATTATAGATATGAGGCCTATAGTGCACTCCACTAGCTCCCATTCCTTGTACAAAGAAGGATAAAAAAATTTAAGTACAATACCTAAATGTAAGGGACCAAAAAGGTCTAAAAGGAAGACAATAAAAGGAAGGATAAGAAACCACTTACAGTTGCATCGTGGGTGATGCCATTTTCAATCACATCAGAGTGAGTGAAGAAATGTTGAACTAAACCTCTTTCATAGTCTTCTTACCAAAGTCCACTTTAAAATCTAACACTCATGCTTTCCATGCAGAATGAAAAATATTTTTTGTAGAGGATCTTTTCCTCCTTCTTTACTGCATGAGAACCCAAGAACCTTTGCATATTATCTGCTCTTGCCATTGACTGTCTGTAATGATGGAAATTTGAGTTGGAAATAGAGTTGATGCTACTGTTTGGCCTCCTTGGTAGACTCATGGTGAGGCTTCAGTACCTTGATGGCTATCAAAGTCCCTTACCAGTGGGTCCACATATTGATACCGCCAATCTCATAAAAACAAGATGTTACCTCACAAAGAATTTTAGATTCATCAGATTTTGGAATGTTTCCCTATTTCTTGATTTATTTCAGCTATTTTCTATGTTACATTGCCTTGTTGCTCATTTGACATGCTTTCTTTTCTCTCTCTTCATATGGGCCTCTAAAGACCTCCAAAAGCTCCTAATGTATGTTTAAACTAGAATAATTTAGTAAATTATACATTAATAATTTTTCAACATTTAAACTATTTCAATCAAGTTGTGCTTTAGTTGTATAATTTTATATTGATTGTTAAAAATATTTAGAGAAAATTTTGATTTAAAATTCTCTCTAAAAACTAGAATTAAAGTTAAGAAATTAAGAAAAAGTATTTTACTAAGTGCTTATTTAGTTTTATTATCGTTGGAAACGTATGGAATTATTAAATCCCAATTTTCTCTATTTTATCATTTATTTTGACTAGCATGGTTATTAGTTTGTATAATCATGTAGGAGAAACAAATTCTCTAGAGAGAGAAGAAAAGAGTTTGAAAGGAGTGAGATAGTACACACACACACACACAGAAGAAGAAGAAGAAGAAGAAGAATAAGAAGAGAAGAAGAAGATGGAGAAGCATTCACTATATCCATGGCCACAGAGAGGGGGTGGGGGGGGGGGGGAGGGGGGGCATTCAAACTACCGCCCTTAGAAGCATTGTCACCCTTGACTAGACTTCCAATTTCTAAGCTTTCTTTTATCTCTTAAACATGGCCCTTCCCCTTGCATTTTAGCATTACCCTCGCAATGCATCATCTCACAGTTTTCTTGGGAAATTTGTGTTGAGGATTACAACCCACTTTGAATGGATAATGTCCTTAAGGAATCCCTCACAGCTAATGATTCTATGATGGGAGAACATAAAGTCTCTCTGTGTAGCCCCCTTGTGTGGTCTCACACATCTATCTTCTAAGATAGGACTGCGGTTCTCTTTTTCTTTGGAAAAATTCCTTGAGTACCTATTTTTTCCAACAAAAAAGATGCAAGATTCAATCGCCCAGCTCTCAACATTTTTTTTTCCAGTCTTTGGTTTGTTTGAGATCCTATTTACTAAGGTAGAGGACAAGCAAGATTCTTTTCTAGATCAACCATTGTGTTATGCGGCCAGGTTCTTCACATTATTTCTTGGCAGCCCATCAAGATGATAAAAGAAGAGCTCTTAACCAAATGCCCCGTTGGGTTGAAATGTTGGGCATACCCTCCTTCCATTGGCTCTGCATAGGTGAGATATCTCAATCCCTTGAAAAGGTTCTATTCTCCCTACTTTTCACTGTCCTAATGGGAATAAGGTTTTCATTCCCTGGCATACATATCATAATCTCCATGAAACCCTTGAAATTGAGCTTGAGGTAGCTGGAAAGCTCATCAGCTATCTCAAATGGGGCCACCTAGCTGGCTCCTACTTCCACTGTGATAATTTAGGCCATTTTTTCAAAAATCTCCCCACATTAACTCAAGCATCCTTTGAGATGATTCCCTCACATTTGAGGAAGAGTATGGACCCTCGTGAACACATATTCAAACACCCATTTAGCCCTTCTTACAAATCTATCCGAAAAACTCCCCCTCCACCAGTCTATGCTAGTGCTCTAGGAGGTATTTGCATGCCCATTCAATCTAAACCTTCATACTCCAAGGTAGTTTCAAGTAACATGCACAATTCTAACCCTAAGGTGCATGGCTCACATGTAGCAAGTACCTTAGCTCATCCTAAAGGCTCTCGTGATAAGGGAAAATTCCTTGTGGACATGGACGAGTTTGCTCCAACAAAAAAAATCCTTCAGACCTTGTGGCTACACATCGAGCTACAACTCTCATAAGACATATAACGTGCCCATATTCTTACCTTGTGCAACAATCCTTTGAGTCTTCTTATGTTCTTCCATGTATCAACCATGAGATTACACGACCTACAAACCTTACTCAACCATTTGACTAATAATACACTAAGTCTTTGTAATATTGCGCATATATAAAATACATCCAGGTACTTCACTTTTCCATCTATCAAGGACAATGGCACATTTTCTAGATGCATAATAGGATGTGATGTATTATCCGCAGTCCCAAAACAACTGAGGATATCCAAATTTTACATTTGTAAACCAATCACAATGGGTGGTTATGTGATTTGTTGCATGTAAATCCACAATTAAGAACATCCAAAGTTTACATCCTTAAACCAATCACCATGGGTGATCATGTGATTTGATGCATGTAGCTACATTATCACCACATTTTGATACATTTGTAGCATAACAAACAATTGCCTGGCTCACATGTACCCTTGCTAATGGTTACATAATTGTTTTGATACCTTTTCTGCAGATATTAATGCTCAAAGTGACCTTGCCTACCACAGATCTACATGTCCAACATCAATTTTCATTGTCATTTATACCTCTTTGACTCTAAATTTCTTCCAATATCCATATTCTATCTTTGATTGTCATACATCTATTGGTTTCCTTGATCCTTTTGTTTCCAACCATAGCCATCGCATTAACCTACACCTCATTCTCTGTCTTGACCTCTAGTGTTGTAGTAGACCTATTCAAAATTGTTTGTACCTTGTGAAGACAAGTTTTCACAAATTTTCTTCTCTTTCATAATCAGCATGGACTAAAGATCTATAAAACTCAGAATGTTCTCCTGAGCATGAATGGTTTTAAACTACTTATACGTTGGTCTTATACCATGCAAATAGAAATTGACTTTTCATATCATTAATAGTACCACCAATAGATACAAGGGATTCACATATATTCTTTATCTTCACGTCGTAGGGACAATACCTTTTTGTGGATTGAATTGATTTTGTCTTCAATTGCAACGAGAGAGAAGTTGTAGGCCTCCTAGGGGGAATTGGAATTCTATATATGCACAATCATGGTATCTTGTGCATTAAAGACAACCACTATATGACCTTTTGTGCTCTATCGTTCCAATATTTGAAGGCTTTCACCCATTGATGAGTAGAATTCTTTAGTGGCAATAGTAGTGCATCTTATACTCATCTTTAATGTACTCTCAAACAATAAGCTTTAATCATAAAGAAATTGGTCATTTAAACTCCAAGGTGTGGAAGTTGTTCATATCCCTAGCATTCAATTATTGTTAGACATGTTTGCAAAAAATAAAAAATCTACACAAAAACTTGCAACGCACCAAAAATAGCATGTATTTGTCACAACTCGTGACCATACTGTGCACATATGCACAGGCACATTACAATGTTTCACACTATCATAAAGTAGCTATGAGAACTATAGCACAAACTAGTTTCTTGAAACACCAACATAGGGAATCTACAAAATCTTGAACCTTAGTATTCATACATGCAAACTCACTCCAAATCCAAAATGGAGGTCAAGAAACATTTGAAATGGAAACCTAGCTACAAAAATGCACTACAATGGACTACATAGAGTCCCAAACTACATGATGTCCACAAAAATTGCAGCAATCAAAAAGCATTGCCAATGCCTCCCAAAAATCTTCAGAGTGGGTGTAGTATCAACACAAGAGGAAAGACAATGAAGAAACCCTTACCCTCAATAGGCTCTGCTACTCCTCTTGCTTGCCACTCAAACTTCTTAGGCACAACCAACATTCAAGATATTTTGGAATCTCAGAAGGGCCCTCTAAGGAAATCCATGTCATCATCTCCCCTCTAAATTGGATGTACAATGATATTTTTATAGTAAGCATCAAAACTTGCAAAGATTGAGATTTAAATTCTACTAATCAAGAGTTATTTGATGATATGTGGGTTATAGGGTTTGAAAGAGGGAAGTAGTTGCTACATCCTCCACCTCTTGCATTGTTTTGTTAGATTCACACCCTCCTTAAAGGAAAGCATGATGGGGTAGGATCCTCCCACTACACTGAAATGACAGTAACTAGAGATTCTATTTTGATCAATAAATCTGACCAATAAGGTGGGTGTTACATGGGTAATACACTCAGCTTTCTTGATCAAAATAGAATCTTCCATGTAGCACCTACCTGCCTCTTCCAAACCCTATTGACCCATACATCACCAAATAGTTGTTGACCGGTAGAATATAAATCTTCAACCTTTTCAAAGTTTGAAGCTTGGCTACCAACATCTTACTATACGTCCACTTTGGAGGGGAAACAAGGGAGAGGCAATGACATGGATTTCCTTAAAAGTCCCTTTTGAGAGGCCAAAATTTCCCTAATGTCTAAGATACCATGTGAAGAGATAGAGGAAGAGAGAGCCTGATTTTTTGCAAGTGCTTGCAAAAACTAAATATGTGGGTGCTTGCACCCACAACTTGTTGTGCATGTAAGGGCAAGGGTCCTAGGTAGGGCCATACCATGTGGGCACATAGCCCCTTGCCTAGGCCTTGCCTAGAACCCTTAGTGTGAGGAAAAGGGTCATAGGCAGGGCCTGTGAAAGGAGTCTTAACATAGCCCGAGTGAGATTTTCCGAGCAAAGTAGAACCCGAGCGAAGATCTAAATGGAATGGACTTCAGAGCATAAAAACCATGGCAAGGAGAGCATGCTTCATCTCTGCGAGCTTTAACCTCTCCAACTTAGAGTAGGTGGGAGTGTACTTGCCATTCTTTAATTCATCATGAAACATAAGAGGGTTGAAGAACTTGCCACCAAAGTATCCTTGGAGACCTATGGCATTTGCAACTTTTTTGTGTAGGACCAAGGGTTAGCCCACTCCACACAAGCAGCATTGCAAAAGAGAATGGAGCAATTTCTCTAGGCTGAGCTCCAACTTGGAACCAAGGGACTCCACCCCATGCTTGCCCCATAAAGATTCCCACTACTACTGGCAACTACGTCCTTTCCAAGTTGGAGGGTATCAAAACCATAGTCACCAAGAAGTGATCTGTCAAGCCATTCATGATCGACAAGGTTGCCACCTCCCCTAACCCCAGGAAGCCACAAATTCTTTTAAGAAGAGGGCGGGAAAAGACCTTCTTGGTGGCCATGCAAATGAGGCGAAGAGCCATTGAAGGGGTTGAAGGAGAGGGAGGAGTAGGAATTCAAGGAAGAAGTTGCTAAAGAAGAGGACGGGGATAGAGCGGTATTGTGCAAAGAAGAGATTGATGAAGATCTTGCTGTAGCGGCCACCATAGCTACACATAGAAGCGAGCTTGCTTGCCAATTGCCTTACCTCACTCTTTTACTTGCAAGGAAACTCCTCTGTGTGTGTGTGCACGGGCGTGCATTCGAACTCAAACATGCCATCCCCTCAGAGATGGAATCTCTCTCTCTCTCTCTCTCCCCTTGATGTGAAACCTCATTGTTGGGTAAAGAAGACCCCTATCTCTAACTTCATGCTCGTGCTAACATGCATCCATTCTCTCTCTCTCTCTCTCTCTCTCTCTCTCTCTCTCTCTCTCTCTCTCTCTCTCTCTCTCTCTCTCTCTCTCTCTCTCTCTCTCTCTCTCTCTCTCTCTCTCTCTCTTTAAACCTAAAGGTTTTCAAGTAGCCAAAAAGTGGATGCTCTAAAAGATTTTTAAACAAAATAGACTGATAGCTCCTGCCTTTACATGTTAAATAGCTCTTTTGAAAGTAACCTTCCAGCACATGCATTACTTATTTGAAGACCACATGTGATCTTGCTCACTCTGGACACAATTGCATGTGAAACAACCTCAAGGAAGTGGTCAATTATACGACCCAATGTTTCTCTTTCCTTCTGCTCTGCTTTCACCAATTTAAGCATGACTTTTCTTGCAATTCCTTGGGGAGGTGTGAATGCTTCATTGAGAGGTCCATAACACGTTTGATTTGTTGGTTATGGGCATCAACCACTGACTGTGAAAGGCGTGCCAAAGCCTCCTTTACATCCAAATCATGGAAGCCCTAAGGTACCCCCCACGCGGAGGAGGGTCATCTGTAATTTCTTGCAAATTTCAATGGCCACTTCATTGACACACGCAAAATGCCATAAATCAGTAATTGGAAGGAGGGGGGGCGGGGGGGGGCAAGGCTAATTACATTGTAGTTGCCTCACTCTAGTGCCCAACTGTGTGCCTCGGGATCTCAAAAGATCTTCAATTTTCACTCTTGCTCCATGTTCAAGATTGACATGAGAGTGTTTTATCCTCGAAAGCCTCAGTTTTCTCACATCTCTCTACACTCAATCCTCCTTCCCCCCATCTCTCTCTCTCTCTCTCTCTCTCTCTCTCTCTCTCTCTCTCTCTCTCTTGGGCATGGAAAGGGTTGTGGAGTACATGCGTAAGACACAACGTAGCCCTTTGCATCGACTTCCTAGAATCGCATATGAAGCAAGTCAAAAGGTTCAAAAGACATGCAAGAGCAAAATACTAAGTTCGGGGTGGATGCTTGATATCAAGAAATGGTTTGGAAGATGGGATGCATGTCACTTGGTCAAGGATGCGTCGATCGACTCCCAAGTTAATGAGGCCTTCTTACAACGCCAATGTATCATGGCTTGGGAGAAATCTGGAGGTTCTCGCTTCAGCCATTACACCACACACGTTGCCCCAAACTACAAATCTCTCTTCTTCTCGGAACGAGGTAACCGAACCCATTCCTACATCCTTCAGCCCATCCCGTTGAGTGCGATCCGCACCATTGCCTCCATTCGTCTTAGCTCCCATTCTCTACGCTGCGAGACAGGACGTTGGGGCACTGGCGAGGAGTGTCATCGACTTTGCACCTTATGCCCTCGTCAAGTGCGAGAGAGTGAGTACCACACACTACTTGAGTGCTCAGCTTTTGACCACATTAGGTCCTCTTTTCCCCATATATTCAGCCATGAGCTCTCCCTACATACCTTCCTCTCCCAACCACGATGTGGACTCTCCATTGCGACGCTCATTTCAGCCATTTTTGAGCATCGAGAGTCACTTATGAACTCCACTCACACCACGTGACATGTTCATTTGGTCCCATAGGTCATATTTGACCTCCCAGGACGATAATAGAACTATCAACTATCAACTATCTATCTCTCTCTCTCTCTCTCTCTCTCTCTCTCTCTCTCTCTCTCTCTCTCTCTCTTCGCATTCCATGACTTCCGTAAAAGCTGGACGTGCAAATTTAGGAGATTGATAGCATTGGAAAACTACCTTCGTGTGACTACACATACATAATTTGCAGATCCGTCAATCAGTCCCCCTCACATACAACATAACGCAGAAAATGTTGGCACGCTTTGTCGAACGCTCTGGAGAATCGAGACTTCACGTTGTGCTATACCCGGATCCCATATGGTAGTTTGGCTCTTCACCAAGTAGCTATGCATCTAGGTGGACAAGTTCGCTGGCATCCAACACTGCATCGAATACTCTGTAGCAAGGACCAACGTCAAAACTTACCCTGCATCGTTTCCTACCTGCAAGGACCGCACACCGGCATGCAAACTATCCTGAGCAATATGTGGCAGATCTCCACATGTATACTTGCCAGACGCTTTCCAATAGTCCCTGTGCTCTCATCGGCTGCGAGGATACCCTTACCAGGGGTCGCAATGTACTTGGCAGTGGCAATAAGCAGCTACGTATTTACCCTCGAACGCGGCCATGGCGACTATAAGCTAGCAGGGTAGGGTCTCTCTCTCTCTCTCTCTCTCTCTCTCTCTCTCTCTCTCTCTCTCTCTCTCTCTCTCTCTCTCTCTCTCTCTCTCTCTCTCTCTCTCTCTATAAAAGAACTCAACGCGGCGTGCGCTCTTTGAGAGAGTTGAGTTTTTTTATAGAGAGAGAGAGAGAGAAACTTCTATTAAGCCCCACGCGAAGCTTGCGTTTTCTTTGTTGCACGCCAGTCATCGTAAGGTGGCCGATCAATGGTATCAGATCAAGCATGGCAGGCGCCCTCATAGCCAGGGGTAGCCATATCGGCTTTTTCTGCGGTGTCATGGGTGTACGAGTATGTGACACGGAGACACCCTAATGTTTCCCAACAATTGGATAGATCCCGATTCCGCATCCAAGACGTGGCTAATGAGGCGCGTGACTTGGCCGGCTTCGCCCTTTGACGGCAGCGCTGGCGTCGAGCTGCCCCTGGCGCGCTTAAGGCTACCACAGTTCTCTTTTTCTTCATTTTACTATTCCACTCGGCGACCTTCCAATGCTCTTAATATAATTTTGCTAGTATGGGAATAACCAAAAAGTCTCAAGGTACCTCCCTATAAAGACGTAAACCGGAATACTAGTAGAATTTTCAATTTTCAGAAATTTTTGAACTATTCTCTCAAAAAAAAAAAGTGTGTGAGAGAGAGAGAGACATAGAAAAACCCTTGCGCTCTTTGAGAGAGTTGAGTTTTGTGTGTGTGTGTGTGTGTGTGTGTGTGTGTGTGTGTGTGTGTGTGTGTGTGTGTGTGTGTGAGAGAGAGAGAGAGAGAGAGAGAGAGAGAGAGAGAGAGAGATTTGAGAGAGAGAAACCCTTGCACGCCGGCACGTGCTCTTTGAGAGAGTTGAGTTTTTAGAGAGAGAGAGAGAGAGAGAGAGAGAGAGAGAGAGAGATCCACGCCGAAGAGGAAGCAGAAGTGGCAACCATTTATGGACGACAACATGGCAACAAGATTGTTCTTATGTTTGCCGATAGCATCTATGCACGTTCTTTCTCTTTTGTGATACAACATTATGAAATAAGTAATGCATTCAATTTGCATCCATTAACTCTAATGGGAGAGCAGGTGAAGATAAAGGCTACTGACTCTTACTAGTGGTGAACAAATCTTCCTTCTCAATCATGGCCATTGTCAATTCTGAAAGGTTCGCATTGCTATTGAAAGCACGCAAGGCATTGGAATGAAGGACACACTAGTAATAGTCAGATGGTCCCTCCATAGTAGTTGGTATACTACATGAAATGCCTTCACAAAGCAGCCTACACATGGCACTCAAGCAAGCAAAGGATATCATTCAAGTTCAAGAACTATCTATGCATTATGATGGACATGTGGCATTTGAGTTACCATCTTTTGATCTATTTGTGCACGAACTTATGACAATTGCAACATGTGAATTTACCATGGAGAATAAGTTTTCACAAATAGAGTTTTGGAATATGCTCAACAAGATGGTTCAAAAGCAAAGATATGACTGTGTATCAATGTGTGTGTGAACAAATTAAAGAAAGAGTATGGCTCTTTTGTTTGAGACTATTTGAGATGAAACATGGTTACTTTGCTACACTATACTCTGTAGAGTAACTACTGAGATCTTGATCTAATCTTTTTCATTGCTTATGCTCGCTCGGTTTGTTGTCCGCTCGGAAGTACTCGCTCGAGGATTGGAATTCCTCCTGTGAAAGGGGCTATGAGCCCACACAACATGACCTTGCCTAGCAATCTTATCCTCATAGCACACAATGGACATGGAGGTTGAAAGTTGTTTACTCTTCTTCTTCTTCACTACTCAAATTGATAAGATGGTCTACAAAACATGACGAAATATAGCATACTCAGATAACTATGTATAACTATAAATGTGGGACCACTAGTGAGTGAGTTTACAAGATAAGGGTCATCAATCTTGGTAGGTAAAGTCCAATTATAGTATCATTAGCAATGATCTTCATGTCCAACTACCTTGTGCCTATGATAAATGCAAGTAAGAGGTCATCCAATCACACCATGTGTTGGATTTGATACCTCAAAACCAACAATGAGGGTTACAATACCAAAAGGTGGACACATAAGCAAACAATCCCTATCAATAAGTGGAGAACAGAGAAAGATCACATTCGCACATTGCATCTCTATTTTTCCCCCTTATGCATAATGATCAATGCTCTAGTTGTACAATTTCCCTACCAAATTCAATGATCAAGAAGCTTAAAATAGAGAATAATATCAACCAAGATCAATTGCATCCAATGCAAAGGCAACACAACATGTGATAAACCAAGGCATCAATTTTCCATGTCTTCACTGATAATAGGTAGGTTTATAGAAGACAAGAGAGAAAACAAAAACTATGAGTGATGACATCCAAAATTGTATGCTTCTTTGGTGGTTGAAAAGAGGTAGTTTAAAATTCAAATTCTTGTTTTTTGACTCATCCATGTCTACACAATGAGGATTTGGGGAGGCTACTAGGAGATAATTTGGGTTTTGTGGTGGAGGCATCTACAATGGGGATAGGCTCCATTTTAGTGTGAGAGATTTTTTTGGAGTTAGAGCTAGGGGGGATCAGGTAAAGACCCATTCATAATAAACATGACCATTGAAAAACTACACAGGAGGAAGCTTGATTATTAAACTAGGAAAAGACACACAAAAGAGTTGAACCTATAGCCTAAATCTTGGTATTGATTGTAGGTGAATCTAGTGGAGGTAGAAGCTAATTCTAAAGCCCACTTAGGTCCATGTGGAAGGCTCCCTAGAAGAGTGGGTTGTTCCTACAACATAGGAGATGATTTTGGAGCTTAGTGCAAAGTATATAGACCCTATTGTGAGTGTCATTTTACGTCATAAGATGGCATGTCATGTAGTTTCAATGTGCATGTAGTAATAGGTTGTTCATATACTATAGACCTTACTTAACACACCTCCATTGGGGTTTTAGACTATGTGAAAGCACTTTTATGTCTATAATGGCTCATCCTATACTCATGGGTTCCTATCAAGGTTCATACGCATACTCCATCATTTTTTAAATTTATGGAGTCCTTGCAAGTGTAAGTTTTAGGTTTCTTTGTCTCTTTCCGTTGGTCTAATTTTGGCATTGATTGGGTTGGATGCCATAGCCCTTAGGAAGTTAGATAAGAGGGTGGCAAGGTGGAGAAGACTCTATTGGCCCTAACATAGAGTATGGGGTGGCAGTCTTGAAAGGATGCAATTAAAGATTCAGCAACATTTGTAACTAAAGGCATTGCATGGTTGATAATTGGTATTGACATGTGTTACTATTTATTTTTTCAAAAAGCTCCATCAATGTGGTGGCCAAGTTCATTTGAAGTGTTAAGTATTGTATATCAAGAAGTGGTGTAGCCATTGTGTAATATCTCTCTCTCTCTCTCTCTCTCTCTCTCTCTCTCTCTCTCTCTCTCTCTCTCTCTATATGTGTGTGCGCGCGCGCGCGTGCACATGTGTGTTCATGTGTGTGTGTGTGTGTGTGTGTGTGTGTGTGTGTGTGTGTGTGTGTGTGTGTGTGTGAACGAACACACACACACACACAAAGAAAGAGAGAGCAAGGGAGAGAGGAAAAACATTCTTTAACACTAGAATGGTAACAGGACACTTTTATGTCCTTGGACACTTTTGTGTCCTGTTAAGTGACCATTTTGCTTGAATTATTTAAAGAGTATGAAAATGAATTTCTAGGTGATATATATCCACAAAGTTGCCTTATGAGCTGAAAAAAACTTAGCTTTTTTTTTTGAGTATCTATCTCACCATTAACCTTACTCTTGCACCACATTTTTGAACCATTAACCTTACTCTTGCACAACATTTTTTTTTTCAATTTTTGGTAACTATACCACTATAAACTTCATGTTTGTGAGGTTTAGATGGCTAAAGGTTAGGCCTTCATAGTTTTCAACATGTTTTGATGCTTGTAGGGAGAGCTAAGTGTTAAAATTGAAAGTTATGACCAATTTACAAGAATTGCATAATCCTTTTTTTTTCCCAAAATTAGCACTTTTATGATTTTTTGGTGGCTTTCTTGATATCCAAAATCAATTTTGATTGTGTAAGTGTAATGTATAACATAAATCTAATCTTTCTTGAGTTTTGGGGGACCTAATATGCTATATAGCATAGTTTATGATGATGGTTGAGTTTTTTGATTGCTGAAGAATACGATACATTTTAGAGTAGCAAGTATAACTTTCTCAATATTGCTAGTTTCTTAGGCCAATTGTGTGTATTTTGTAGGTAGTAACCATATCTAATCATAGACTACAAACTTGGCTAGATATTGAGTAGTTTCTATGGGTTTCTAGAGGTCATAATGCTAAACCCAGTTTTTTCATGTTTGTTGTATTTAGCACTTTATCATTGCCCCCAAAGTTCCAATTGTAAGAGATCCATTATCCTTTTGACATGCTCCATGGATCCTTTTGAATCCAGAGGCGCAAAGGGAACTAAGAAAACATGTATATAGTATCTGTATTGAGCGTGACTATAGAAACTTTGATGATAGGTCCGCGAATGGAAAAAATGCAACTTTTTTGTACCTATTTTTTTTGCCCAAAAAAAAATTAGTGAGGTAAAAGAAACCATATTTTTTGGTCACCAACCCATTGAAGTTAACGGGGCATTTTATCTCATGTCCTACAAAAATCTCCACTCTTATTTATATGCAATCAACCGTAAGAAATTGATGTTTTGGGCAAAATGCATTGGTCCATCAACTTTGGAGGCTTGTAATGACCAAGGGATGAGAAAAATTACAAGTTTCTCATTTTTCCCATATGTAGTAGTTATTTAACTATAAGCTCATGAAAGAATTTTTCAAAATGAGTGGATCTACTATGGTTTTGGATTTTTTTCACAAAACCCTGAAAGGACACTTTTATGTCCTGTTAGGTTACCATTCTAGTGTTAAGGAAGAATTTGGGTGTGAAAGTCATCAAAACTACTAATGATGGTTGGAAAAGGCTAACAGATGTCCATGGTGAAATTTTTGAACATTATTGAATAGTACCAAAGTGCTTGATGGATCGATCAAGTGTGGATACTGAATAAAGCACCCACTACATCATTTTGAGACTACTACTAGATTTGTCATTACTTTGCTAATAGTTTGGCTAGTATTTTGGTAGTGCCTTGCTATTGATATTGTTCATTGTGCCATTATTTTTATCCTTGAGCTATTGAGAAATAGCCTACCATTCCTTATTAATTTATTTTTATAAATAATTGTTTCTCTAGGCTCCCAATATGTATTCCCAGTCTAGGACAGTTCTACATTATTTTGGACTCATATTCTCATCTAGAACCCTCAACATTCTCTTTATGTCATAAATTGAGCTTTATGTTTCTAAGCTATTTAATTTGAGGCTTCTAATTAATATTCTATGTGTCTAAGTTTGGCACTTTTCCCATTGTCACAAAGGTGAGTTCCCAGCTTTTAATTTTTGGTGACCTCGACAGCAAGCTAATTGTTATTATATTAGGCACCCTTCTATTGTATGTGGTAATATTATTATGTTGGGATAGTTGGGTGTGCAATCGTTAATTACTATGTTGTCTTTATTTTTCACTAATAAGTGAGTTTATGTCATGTAGATTGGAACTTTTGAAATTGAGGATAAGGAATTGGCAACAACACTAATAATTTTTCTCAATCATTTATTTTAGCATAAGTGTTGTAGTTATTTTTCTAGTAGTCCTATGTGGCTCAATTGTACAAAGTTAGTGAGAATCTACCCTATAAAGGTTCATGCAATAAGGGATAGGAACCACCTTATCAACTCAAGTGTAAAGAGGGGCCTCTATTTTTTGGCAAAAATCTAGTTTAATAAGGAAATTAAATACCCAAATCCAAAAGAGATGCAATGGAGTTCAACGCTATCACTATAGGCCATTCATTTGCAAGATTCTCTCTCTTCTTCTCTTAAGCTATGCCATGTGCAATAATCTTGTCTACATCATTCTCTCTTACAAGCTTTCACATTTGACTATGTTTATATGTGTTTGTGTACATTGTGTCTTTGTCTACCTATGTGTGAGTACTTGGAAAGGGCAAGATGGTGAGAGATATTGGAGTGTGTGTGTGTGTGTGTGTGTGCGCGCGCGCACGTATGCATGCGTGTGTCTGTGTGTGTGTGTGTGTGAAAAGCTTGAATATTTTTGGCACCCATTTTCCCGATCTCCCAATAGTGGTATCAGAGCCGTCATTCTTGAAGTTTCTTGAAAAAGCTTTGGAAGAGCCAATCTCTGCATACAAAAAGGAACTAAGAGAGGAAAACTTCAAATTGGTTCACAAAAGAAGCTAGAAAATGTTTGAAAGGGCATCAAAGGTTTTACCAAGAGCAAGGGTTGAGTTAAGACTTCAAAGACCCACTCCAACAAGCATACTTTAAGATCGTGATGCTTTAAATACTTATCCAAAAGGTCTTGATCACAAGACAAAATTGCGACCAAAACGTCAAAAAATGAAAGAAAATTGCAATCCAAGCAATCCTCGAGAAGCAATCTTCTATGTAAAAGAGATGGACTAATCAATTTACCACAACTCTTGCCTATTAAAAACAATATGTTTGTTTTTCTCTCAAGCTCGCTAATTGCGTGGAAAAAACCCCCTGCATATGAAGGAAAGAGGTTTCAACCTCAACCCAATTTGACATGGGTGGCCCCAAATTGAATTTCCCTATGGTATTAAACACTTTTTCCTTCTTGTTGGCAGCCCAAAACACCTTCTGCATGTCGCTACCTCCTCGAATCACTCTCACACATTAGGAATGGCCACAAATTAAAGCACTCTCTTTTTGTCCACCCAAATTAAAGCACTCTCTTTTTGTCCACCCACCAAACTCCAAGGGACATGCAACATTTAAGGGTGAATTAACCCTCAAGTTCTACTACAGATGTTGAATTTGCACTTGTTCTAAAGAAAAACAAAATTAACAAAAAGGATTTCACTTTTAAAGATTTTGATGGCAGGAAAGATGCTAGCACTATTTCAGCATGGGTTAGTCAATTCGGCAGTTATTTTTATGACAAAGACTTTCCTAAAAGTGAAATGGTTAAATGTGCATCAAATCACCTCACTAGTAGTGTTGCACTATGGTGGAATGCCACCAAACAAAACAGTTGATGTCCACATTGGCATGCATTCAAAAAGTTATTTATACCTCAATTTTTAGCCACACAATACAAAGATAAAGCACGATGTCAATAGGATTTAATTTGTCAATGGTACTTAATTTGTTAGGATAGAAATAAAGATGTGCAAGCCTATATTGATCATTTTTGGAACTATCTCATTCAAATGCAAGCCATTGAGCATGTTAGCGGCAAAGTATTAAAGCTTAAATACATCTAGGGGTTAGCACTTCAAATTGGTGTTAAGGTGGCCATGTTTGAGAAAGATTCACTATCCAAAGCTATTAACTTGGTTGTTAATGCGGAGAAGAAGAAAGGTGGACAACAAACACACATGGACCAACCTACTAGCATTAATCGTAAAACAAGAAAGTGTCCTTCTCTTCTAACTTTGACATGAACTAGAATCAAAGTTGAACTTTCTTCAAGAGACACAGATTTGACAATTTGCTACACTCTCACCCCTATGGTAACAACAACAGCAATATGCAATAGCATGGTAGCCACCCAGAACCATCAATCAAGTTTTTTGGCGTCTGGGATGAGTAGGATACTTCCATGAGAGGTCTACTATCATTTTCAATTGATCTCGTGATGAGAGAAAAACAAGCGGGCCAAATTGCTCTTGATGCACCCACGTATCCGCTCGTTGCCTGCCCTCAGCTCTTGCTATCCAGTGTTCACACGGTCCTACTCTAGTTCGGTTTGCAGATATCATTATCTTTTAAAGAAATTTGCAACCAATGACAAATTTGCAACTTGACCTTGCACCTTGGGCCCTTTTCCCATGTTGGAACTTGTCTCGAAGGGACCTTGCCTCCAGCTCCTTCCTCAAGCTTCAACTTGCCTACTTGGCTACTGCTTTGGTTGCTCAACTCTTATCAAGACGTGCTCCTCCTCAAACTCTTGACTGAGCTCAAGTTTAGGGATTGCAAGATCTTGCAAGTATATTTCAAGCCAATTTATTAAGGTCTTGAATCTAAGATTGTATTCCCATTGAAGAGCTCAAGGGGAAGATTTGTCTTGTGTTATTTATTTTATCATATTGTATTTGGGCAAGAAACTTTCCATAGAGATAATATTTCTATTTGGAAAGGCCCCCATTGCATATTCTAAAATTCCTAGCATATTGCATCCTATGCATAAAAATGGGCATCACTCTATTATATAGATGATATGCTCTATACAATCTATGACTTATACGAAGACAGAAACCAAGGAGATGATGAAGATGAAGAACATGAATAGGAGTCAAGGACGAATAAGACCACCATGACACATGGAGAAACATAATCTTCACCACTTTTATGATTATGATGTACTCTAGAATTGAACCTAGGCATGATCAACTGGCCACCTTTGTGTACCATAGAGTGATGAATCAAATTGAAACACCTATGATATATCATTGTGCCATCATAAACCGTAATGATGAATCACCTTAGAGTATCCATGACTAGTTCATGGGGAAGTTTGTTGGGATTGCCCTAGCCGTGGAGAGCTATGGAAATACCCTCTCTCTCTATGACATGATTTTCATACACTTCCATGAGGCATACATGCATGCATGCATGACATACATCCATGACACATGAAGATTGCATTAAATAATGTCCAAAGACTGCATTAAATAAAGCCCATGATCTCTATCCTTTAGAAGCCTTGATTTTACGCTATAAAAGTGCTATGTACTTCGTTCATTATTAATCTAATGCATTGTCTACTATGCGTACAAATTGAGTCTACATTTTGATTAGTTGGTAGCTGAATCTATTATGTTAATTGCCCATGAACGCCACTAACACCTACTCTCCCAAATCTTAAGGGCCTCACAATGCACTTATAGAGAATGAAATGTGGACTTTATGTGATTTTCCTCCTAGAAAAAATTCCATTGGTACAAAGTGGCGAAATGTAAGCTGGATGGTGAAACTGATCGCTACAAGTCTAGACTTGTTGGAAAAGGTTATGCACAACAAAAAGGCATTAACTATGAAGAGACTTTTTCTCTCACTTGCTATATGACTACTGTTTGTTTTCTATATTCATTGGCAACTCATTTTGGATAGAATGTACATCAATCAGACATCGTTCCTGCGTTCTTAAGTGCTGATATATTTGAGGAATTATATGTAACGCAACCTCACAGTTTTGACAAGAAAGGACAAGAAACAAAAGTGTGAAATGCAAGGAATATTTTTATGGGTTGCAACACTCTCCTCGTGCTTGGTACGAGAAAGTTGACACTCATTTGGTTAAACAAGGCTTTCATAAGAATCCAACTGAAATCACTTTGTATGTCAAACATGAGGTTGATGTATATCTCATTATTGTTTTGTATGTAGACGATTTCATGATTACTAGTCCAAATGAGATGCACATTGCTGAATTCAAAAGTCCAAATGAGATTCACATTGCTAAATGAGATGCACATTGCTGAATTCAAAAGCTAAATAATGCTACTTTCAAGATGAAAGACTTGGTCTTTTGGCATCGTTACGTGGGCATATAGTTTCACTATGATGGAGGTATTGCTTTGTGTCAAGCAAGATACATAGAGACATTACTATGTAAGTTTAGACTTGAGGACTACAAAACTTTTGCTATTCCAATGAAAATTGAAATTAAGTCTTCATGACATTGGAGATCTTGTTGATGTCACTCTTTTATTAGTTGTTGGATGCCTTATTTACATATACAATACGAGACTGAATATTCATTTTGCAATCTCACAGGTTAACAAATTTATGCATAGCCCAAGGTCTAAGAAAATTGGCATGCTATTAAAAGTATCTTTCAGTACCTAGGTAGCACTTTACATATTGGGTTGTTTTATCCCAAGGAAAAATCATTGCCGCCAAATTTGCATGCTTTTTCGGACTCAGATTGGGCAAGTTTTTGTGACACACGAGTGTACACAAGTGGCTTTTGTTTCATGATTTTTAGTTCGTGCATATCATGGTTGAGCAAGAAGAAAACTACTATGGGCACTTCCAGTAGTGAAGCTAAGTACATGGCAGTCTTCATAGTAGCTATGGTTGAGTGTGTATAGCTCAGACATCTTACGGCTTATTTGGGTGTTGGATAAGACTCTGCCAACATCATCTACACTAACAATCAGAACAAATTGGTAGTTGCAAGGAACCTAGTCCTTCATGCTCACATAAAGCACATTGAGGTGCATCTCAGTAGGAGAGGTCATCTTGGCTTATGTGCCGACACCTTGTAAATCTATTCACAAAGGCATTGCTTCATGAGAAGTTTTTTCATAATGCTTTAGGCTTTCTTCCTTTTGTGGATTAATCATGCCTAAGGGCATGGCACTTACCTATACACTATGCGCTAGCTCTTGTTCACCGCATCACTCCCAGGGGGGAGATTTGTTACCATATATGTGGTAGCAATGTGTGTGAACACACTTAGGAATTCCGCGGCTTTCCCTCACTAGGCGGTTTTTTCTCCCGTGCATTGTATATATTCCATCACTCTAGGGCTAACTTATCTTTCTATTTGGGCATTAAGAAACATGCTCTCTGTTGTGTGACTTGAGCTTCTTCATCTTCTCCAAGTTGTGTGTCCAACCCTAATTCCAACATATTTAAGCCAAAATGGGTAGTTTGTGCCCATTTTTTCCCAAAAAAGACTCATTTGAGCATAACACAGCCAAACAAGATGGGAAAGTCCCTAAATTTGTGGAAAATATTGACCTCAAATATCAACAGTTTTTCTCTTGCTATGATCTCTAGACACACCTTAAATGACCATGCATGTCAGCTACTATTTTTAGACAATAGTCACTTGCATCAAACGAGGCTCTGCACAAGACAAGTGTTACACCATGATGCACTTGACCAAGCACATGCAATAAGCATGCTCAAAATGGGACCTTGTGCATATGCAATGGAAGAGTTATTGTATGGGCAGCCAAATTTTAATCTTTGGATCTCCTATTTGATGTCTTTCACTTGGGTTCCACGATTGTGCCCTGTGGGATATTTACATAGAGGTTTATGGTCATGTAGGCATACAACTTGCATATTTCACATTGTCAAACTCTTGATGGTTGTTAATCATGGGCTCTCTAATAAGTACGTTCTACTAGTTCATATATTGTGTCATGATTGCAAAACCATATCCATTGTGCAATGGTCTTGTCTTTAAACGCTCGTTCATACCAAAAAATATGGCACAACCAACCCACTTGATGGCTCTATAATTTGTTGCTACAATTTTTGTTTCCTCCATACCAAAACATTTTCTCACATAATTGGTTGGCATCCTTTGTAAAGTCCACTCTTCACGTGCCACTTTCACCTCTTGGATACAGCTTGCTGGACTTGCTCCTTGCTCCACTGGTATGCTTTCTTCTACTTCATTGTCACTGACATATGTCTCTTTATAATCCTCTTTATCAAATTGTATACTCCACAGTCTAGCCCTAGTTGTGCATTGTAGGATAGCCCATGCTGACTTGTTTGTCTAAATGACCATGAAAGAAATGCAATATTGTATCTTCTTTCACTCATGTAAAAATGGCATGTGACCCTCAAACATTTAAGACTTCCAAGACAATAGCTCAAGTGCATTGTGCATTCTATGGCCATGTTGTTGATGTTGGTTGAGACCATAGGTGACCATCGTACTTCTGCTCCATGTTGAGCATCCTTTTACTTTCGTGTGCTCGAGGAAGCTCAAAAGAAACATTGCCATTGTACATAGTTGAGACCTCACCAACCTATTATTTGGGAGGTCCACAAATATCTAATAGTTTGGATAATCTATAGATTTAGCTTTTTCTTTTATCCATGCAATGATGGATGTATCCTTTGAACACTCCTTGTGTGTTCTAGCAGGCTATGGGTTCCTTGGTTGTTTTCATCTTCTTCATAACAACTACAGCTTCCTCTTCATCCATGTCAATGTTAAAATGTACTGGAGTTGAATTCTTGGAACATGGAGTAGCATAGAAAGAATAATCGACAACATCTTCCATTGTTTCTATAATATCAGACACATAAACACATTCATCTGAATGCAGAATGGGGTAAGTAGAGGATAATTTACAATCAAAGAGGTAATGCTTTTGGTCTTCATGATCCAATCTTACCAACACATTGACCTTGGCCACATACCCTTATGTCTGTACAATTGTTTGCAACCCTTGAAATTTGACAAAAGGCGGTAACACGCTTTTCAAAAAATATTCACTAAGGAGAAGCTCTCCATTCCTTAATGAAACACTATGTTAAGTGGGAGCACCATTTATCATCCACAAAAGCATGGCTGAAGTTGTCATGTTTGCAGCAGAGATGGAGGAGAAAAGCTTGAAACAGAGAAACTAAAAAAATGAGACGACACAGAGTGTTTATAAGAGAGAGAGAGAGAGAGAGAGAGAGAGAGAGAGAGAGAGAGAGAGAGAGAGAGAGAGAGAGAGAGAGAGAGAGAGAGAGAGAGGGGCGGGGGGGGGAGAATATAGTTTTAATAAAGGGTTGATGTGTTCATAAAAAATCATACTAAATGGATATTCAATATCCGTCCTTTAAGGTGTGTACAGTCATAATCATTAAGATCCATTTGAATCTTCTTGTTATAACGTGTCTCTCTCACAATTACTTGAATTCCATACAATTGTTAAAATAAAACCCTAATTATATGTGATTCATGTGTACATAATAATATATTATACTATACATTATGTTAATTTATTTAAAACTCAAATAAATATTTACTACGTTCTAAATATCATATTCTTACTATATATATTTAATAAATATATGACTATATTATATTATAAATCAAGTTAATTTATACATATGTATTATATTATTTAATATAGACATAGCGCTGTATGATTTATAACATATACTATTTGATGGCATGATGGGAAAATGGCATGATGTAAAAAATGGGACATTCAAAAATCAGATGATGGCAAGCCTCAAAGGTAGTGCAAAGTGATGGAGGAGCAACCTGAAGAGATTGGTACCAATGCAGCCTGAAGATGTGAGGTCCAGTCTTAGAGCAAGGGGACCAGAACTAGCCATTGGAATTTGAACTTTCAAGGTCTACTCAACGACAAGAACAAGGAATTTACTGTAGAAGACACGGCGTGCCCAAAATGTAGAATACAACCAGATCATTAGAAGGCCATAGGGACCAAAAGGTACAATACGGCCAGATCATCAAAAGGCCATACGGGCAGTGGTCAAAAGTCAAACGATCAAATTTTCATCAGATTGTTCAGATTTAGAAGAATCTTGCCCACTAGAGTTCAAGGAATCAGATGGTGACTACAATTTTAGGTCTTCAGATGGCCACCGATCAAATTTTAGATATTCAAATTTTGATGACTAGTGAAACTAGTTCAAGCGAGCAATGGAATATGATCTAATTAACTTTAAAATCAGGCATTTGACCATGGGTAGTTATCCAGAATGGGTCTCAAAGATCATCCATACGACTTTCCAATATCATTCCTGAGGCACTTATGTTCGATGATCAGGTTGTCATCAAGTCACCATTCACATTGAAAGCGTTACATTTTCCACTTGCACATTGGGTCCAAGGTGAAATCAAGAGTTGTTCAGACAACATCTGGATGATAGTAGAGGTAGAGAGGGGGACATTCCTATGGGATAGATGGTTAGGAAATGGTCTCGCCTCAAACTTCAAATGGCCAGCAAAACAAGACAAGCAAAAGACCAAAGTTGCACAAAGTCAAACTTAGAGAACTAGCTAGACCTATCCGAATTAAGGCATCAAAAATTTGAGTCCGGATTTCAAAAACCCGGAGGGATCAATTACCAAAATTTAGATGGTGTAATCTGTGAAATCTAATGGCCAGATTACAGAATCATAGTTTTTCAGATTTGTGCGATTTGTCAAAGCTCAGGAGATCAAATTTTAGTTTGGATATCTGAAGATCAAGATTTAGATATTCGTACATATTTGATGATAGTTTCTTTAGTCATGCTTGTCTAGTGGGGGTCAGTTGACCATTCAATCAATAGACAAGCAATCGTGTAAGATGGATGACTAGCAATTGATCTTTGGCTATACCCCAATACAGCATGGCAAACACCTAGACATATTAAGGGTCACAAATCAAAGGACAAATGCTAGATTGCAATGAAATGGATATACCAATTTTTTGAAGATTCTAGACAATTGGAGTTCAAGGGACCAGATGCTGGCATTGACATCGAATAGACAATTAGAGATTCATATGGGAATCTTGAAGACCCAATTGGCTGACTTTAGAGAATTTTTCTAAGCACCAGTATGGAGGATACGAACCAGTTGTCAGCAACCAACACAGCATCTAATTGTTCAGCAAGGGAATCATTACATGGGGGGACTCGAGCTCTCCCATCATCTGCATGCGCACGATCGATAGGCGACTCTAGCCATCCTTTTTTCCAAAATAATTTGTGCAATTTGACCATTTTTGTCAATTTTCACGATTTAGGAAAAGGGGCGCTAAAGCCTCCCCATCCTCCACGGGCGTGAACAATGAGGGGGCTCAATCTCTCTCTTGTTTCAAAATAATTTGTCCAATTTGAGTGCTTGAGTCGACATGTATGCCGAATTCTCGTGCTTGGTACTGTCTAAGTCGACATGTATGCCAAATGTTGCAAAGAAACATTGTCCTTGGTACTACCTGGGTCAAGATGTATGCCAAATGTAGTGTGCTTGAGGGAGACAGGTGCCCACACAATCTGGAAAAAAAAAAGGGGCAGGGGGCTCGAGCTTCCCCATAATTCGTTTGCATCCTACAACAGGTACTGCCTGAGTCAAGATCTATGCCAACTGTCGCAAAGAAACGTTATTCTTGGTACTACTTGGGTCGAGACAAGGTCAGTGTGCTTGAAGGAGATGCGTGAGCTGAAAAAGTGGGGGACTAGAGCCCCCCATCGTCTGCACCCTCAAGAGACTCTCCTTGTGTCTATGAAGCTTTAGCAAAAAACAGCCCAAGGCATCTCTGACCCTGATATCTTATGACTCTAGCCAACATTCCAAAGCCCTCTCTAAATAGACAATGAAAGCATCCTTGTGTCTCATAGTATATCGAAAAATGACAAATGTGATGTAACTCTATCTATTGCTCTATATGACACAACTAGCAAATCCTGGCCTCTGCTAAGTAAGCTAGAGAGAGAGAGAGAGAGAGAGGATCTACATAAGCTATATGGCATGATGACAGTGACGATAATGTTGATCATGGTGTCAGCATGAATGATATAATTAGCAAGTGGCATAGAATCTCGTGGGCATGTAGGAATGGTTGCATCTTTGAGGACATATGGCCTATGTTTCACGCCTCAACAAGTATGCAAACATCCTTGCAAACAGTTAAAATGGTTTGAATTTGTTGCATGTGTGGACAATTTTTTGCATTTGAGAATACTCTAATGGTACACATGTTACACAGACATACACAAATTTATGCACGATAAGAGTTCCTTGGGATGCTGCAAGAAGATAAGAGTTTTTCTGGAAATATTGAGCGACGGTGCCTTGAGAGAGTGAGCATTCTCGGTTATTGAAACCTTAATATTATGTTTTTATGTTCAATCAGAATCTTAAGCTCAAATCATTGTGATCACTTTTCATGCACTAATGACTACACAAATTGCACAATGCCCATTGAAGGCATGGATCATTCGCTCCATCATTGGATATTCTGCCACAGCTTAGGACTCCATTCCTTGAAAGACATACTCAAGAGGCAAAGGGGAGCCTTTTTTCAGAGAATGTGAAGCCAGAGTTTGTCACAAAATGTTATCTTCTTTCAGGGCACTTCAGGAGAATATGCTCAAAGAGAGTCAAAAAAAAAATGTGACTATTTTCAAGTGCAATCACCTATGCTTGCATCTGCAAGGAATTTGGCATTATGTAAGGAGCTGATATAGGCAAACAAATCTATCACAAAACATAAGTCAGGGGCTACCAAATAAAAACATTGTCCTCGAAAATTCTTTGGTCAATATATCCACTAAGTGTAGAGTGTTTCATGAACACATAAGAACTTTCTGACGGGCTTCTAATTCAAGAGATCATTCGCTTGGGGGCCTCTTGGAGTGCATCTAATATAGGACTTTTAAAAATAGCGAAGGGTTAGGAGCTTCTCGATATGTACAACTCTCCTAGCCCTCCATAACCACTTCAAGCAATATTGCACAAAAATTCTCACAAAGCAATGATGATTCAAAAATATGTATTAAATGCACGAGATTCTGAAGGGGTGCATTGAACATATCTAAGTCAAGCCTTTGAAACATAGAGAACGCTAGAGAGATGATAAGATATGGTTCCAAGATTTTCTTTAAGCATATGTTCATGGCTTTGTATAGTGTTCTTGCTACCATAGGCAGCACGCGACCGACGGCTGTAGGAGTCCCACTCGTGTATATTAAGTGTGGCGTACTTCAGATAGCGCAAAAGGTGCTTTTTATTTGAAAGGTTTTCTCTTGGAATGCAATCACCTGGGCTTGAGTAACTTCCTGTCCGGAACATTGTCTCTTGGATCACTTCCTTATGGTTAGATTTCACCATGGTGAAAGGTTAGCAATTGAGAGGATTGCATATAAGAAACTACAATTGTGTAGACATACATGTAGTCTCGAGAGAAACTAAAGGAAGGGGCTCTTGGAATTAGGGTTGCAGAGAAACACACACAGCTTGGAGAAGACGAAGGAAGCTCAAGGCACACAATAGAGAGTGTGTTACTTAGTTTGCAATGGAAAGATAGTTAGCCCTAGAGTGATGGGCGTATATACAATGCACGGGGGGAAAAACCTCCTAAAGAGGGAAAAAATGCCCCGGCGGTCCTAGTGTGTTCACACACATCACTACCACATGTATATGGTAACAAATCCCCCCTGGAGTGATGCGGTGAACGAGAGCTGGCACATGAGTAAAGGGAAGTGCCATGCCCTGAGGACAGGATCAGTCCACAAAGGGGAGTAAGCCCAAAGCTTTGCGGAAAGCTTCAAGCTTCTCATGAGACAATGCCTTTGTGAAAAGATCTGCAAGGTTGTCCTGTGTTGGCACATAAGCCAAGATGATCTCTCCTGCTGAGAGCCTCTCCCTGACATAGTGGTAATGCACCTCAATGTGCTTTGTGCGAGCATGAAAAACTGGGTTCCTCGCAACTGCCAATGCGCTCTGACTGTCAGTGTAGATAGTGTTGGCAGTGTCCTGTCCAACACCCAAGTCAGCCATAAGGCGTCTGAGCCATACACACTCAACCGTAGCTGTGAAGACTGCCCTGTACTCAGCCTCACAACTTGAAGTGGCCACAGTAGGTTGCTTCTTGCTCAACCATGATATACATGAACTGCCAAGCATGAAACAAAAACCACTTGTGGACACTCGCGTGTCAAAACAACCAGCCCAATCTGCGTCCGAAAAAGCATGTAAGTCTGGCGGCAATGATCCCCCCTTGGGATAAAACAAGCCAAGATGTAAAGTGCCACTAAGGTAGCGGAAAATCCTCTTGACAGCCTGCCAATGCTTAGACCCTGGGCTATGCATAAATCTGCTGACCTGCGAGACTGCAAACTGAATATCTGGCCTCGTGTTGCATACATAAATGAGGCAGCCAACAGCAGTTTGGTAAAGAGTGACATCAGCAGGATCGCCAGCATCATGTAGACTCAACTTCAAACCTGTTTCCATGGGAGTGGCAATAGGTTTCCAATCCTCAAGTCCAAACTTACATAGCAATGTCTCTATGTAACTTTTCTGACACAAGGCAATACCACCATCACACTGCTTAAATTGTATACCCAAGTAATGATGCAACAGCCCCAAATCTTTCATCTTGAAAGTAGCATTCAAATCATCCTTAAATTCAGCAATATGTCTCTCATTTGGTCCAGTGATCAGTAAATCATCAACATAAAGAACCACAATGAGAAATACATCATCCTCACGCTTTACATACAATGTGCTTTCTGTTGGACTGTTACGAAAGCCTCGTTTAACCAAATGAGTGTCAGCTTTCTCATACCAAGCACGAGGAGATTGCTTCAACCCATACAAAGCCTTCTTACATTTGCACACTTTGTCCTCTTGTCCTTTTATGACAAAACCGCGAGGCTGCGTTACATAAACTTCCTCAAATATGTCACCATTCAAGAAAGCAGTAACAATGTCTGATTGATGTACATCCCAACCAAAATGAGCTGTCAATGCACATAGAAAACGCACAGTAGTCATACGACAAGTGGGAGAAAAAGTCTCTTCATAATCTATGCCTTTTTGTTGTGCATAACCCTTTGCAACAAGTCGAGCCTTATGGCGATCGATCTCACCATCCGGCTTGCGTTTCAACTTGTAAACCCACTTCGTACCAATGGCCTTTTTGCCAGGAGGCAAATCACATAAATTCCATGTGTCATTCTCTATAAGTGCATCATATTTTGATTTCATGGCAGCAATCCAATTTTCTGAATTCTGTGCTTCATCAAAAGACAGAGGCTCCTCAACATCATGTAAACTAGACACAGCCAAAGCATAACAATCCGATGCATAAGATGCATGGCGAGAGCCTGAACGAGTACGACTAGATAAAGGTGCATCCAATTTACTATCATGCAAAGTGTGCACCAGCCATTTTGGCATACCTCTAGCCTGCTCATTTTCAGCCCTTTCCTCATCAAGTACATCATGTACATTTGCATCAGTAATAGGTTGATCTGTAACATTTTTAGAAACCCCCATAGGCTGTACATTTGCCTCATTGGAACTTACATTCGTATTTCCACCACTGAAAAGAGGCAACAAAGTGTCATAAATGTCATGTGAGCTTACATTACTGTCTCTAGTACATGACAGCAAGGGCTGAACAGAATCTTCCACAAACACTACATCCCGTGAAACCAGAATACGTTTTTTTTGCGGATGATACAACCTGTAACCTTTGCTTTCAGCACTATAACCAACAAAAATACATTTGACAGCCTTATCATCCAATTTTCTGCGCTGCACTTGTGGCACCAAAGCATATGCCAAACAGCCAAAAACACGCATGTGCTCAATAGAAGGCTTTCTATCATGCCATGCTTCATATGGAGTAATAGACTGCAAAGCTTTCGTAGGACACCTATTAAGTACATAAGTGGCACACATGATGGCCTCAAGCCAAAAAGAATGCGGCAAAGCTTGACTTTTGACCATACATCGTGCCATTTCCGTTAGTGACCTGTTTTTCCTCTCAGCAACACCATTTTGCTGAGGTGTATAAGGCACTGTACATTGGTGTTTTATCCCACGACTAGCCAGAAATGCATTAAATTCATGAGACATATACTCCCCCCCTCGATCGGAACGGAGGGTGCCCATAGTACATTTTGAGACATTTTCAGCCATAGCCAAAAATTGTTTGAAGCACATAAAAACTTCGGACTTCGCTTTAAGCGGAAATACCCATGCATGCCTGGAGTAATCATCAATGAAAGTCACGAAGTACAGGTAATTGCCCAAGGACGGAGTTTGCATGGGCCCACAAACATCACTATGCACAAGCTGCAACCTGCATGTGGCCCTAACTGAACCATCCTTTGGAAACTTAGAACGCTGCATTTTACCCAGAATACAGCCTTCACAAACATGTTTGACAGGTGCTTCAAGAGGCGGCAAAGAAGCAACCATATCAGATTTCTGCAAACGCAGCAAACTGGCAAAATTCAGATGACCAAAACGTGCATGCCAAAGTTTTGCATCTGAAATAGCCCTTGAATCTGCAACAGCATTTGCAAAATTTTGTCCACACTTGTCATACAAAGTGAGCTTATACAGCCCATGGCACAAAATCCCAGATGCAACAATTTCATCACCAAAACTGAGATCATGAACTGTACATCTGTCATCCACAAATTTGACTACAAGTCCAAGTCTAGCAAGTGCGGATACAGACAAGAGATTCTTCTTGATCCCAGGTACATAAAGTGCATCAACAAGTGTGAAGGAACTGCCATTAGCAGCAGTGAGCACAATCTTTCCAACTCCCTGAACTGAATAAGAGGCGTTGTTGGCACAAGTGACTGAATTCCCATGAGGGACAGACTCGAGAGAGGTAAACAATTCACGATGTGAGGTAATGTGCTTTGTAGCACCACTGTCGAAATACCACACATGTGAATCTGCAGCAACTGACAAGCATGCATCATGGACAGCAGGATTGTAAGTGCACTCTGCGCTAAAAGCCCATTCTGCATCAACATCAGCATCACAATCTCCTTTCACAGAAGACTCAACAATGGCTGCATTTGTAGTGGAACCAGCATTTGCAGTGGAACCACCCTCTTTCTTCTTAGCCTCTTTGGCCTTCAACTTAGGACACGACTTGATCAAGTGATCATTGGCTTTACAATAATGGCAACGCATCTTCTTTTTGCCCTTATCACCAGAATTGCCAGACGAAGTGCTGCCACCAGAAGCATTAGGAACAGAATTTTTGCCACTCACAGCAGAACCATAAGAAGTGGCTGCATTACTGTTACCACCCTTTCTTTGAGAAGCAATAAAAGCCTGTTCAACTGCACGCTGCCTAGTCCTGTTTTTTCTAGAAAGTGACTCTTGCAACAGCAATGTGCATAATGCATCAAACTTGACAACTTCAGGATTTCCTTGGGTCATCAGTCTCCAAGTACTAGCAAAAGTCTGGTAGGAATCTGGTAAGGCATCAAGAACAGTCTGCACAAGGGAACTGTCCGAAATGACTTCACCTGCAGAAATGAGCTGCTCATTGATATCCTTGACACTAGCAAGGAAAGTGCCCATATCATCTTCCTCATGCATAATCTTCGACTCTAGCTCTTTACGCAGCAAAGCAATTTTAGCCTCATTGCGGCTTGCATAAAGACCTGCTAGAATATCCCAAGCCTGTTTTGCAGA